>NC_080194.1:122606749-122909780 GCF_030028045.1 Hippopotamus amphibius kiboko
GTCAGCAAGCAGAGCCCGGGGGATGCGTCTGCACACACACCCAACCCAAGTCCCATCACATGTGGACACATGGGGCTGCTGAGCAAACACTCCCGGGACAGAACACACAACACACAGACGAGGACATGCAACACTGCACACGCGAGGCGCAGCGGACCTACACGAGAAACAGCTCACGTTTTCTCTAGGCACCCCCACCTTTTAGAATCCTCCAAAAATAAGTCGTGTTTCATTTGTCCAGCAAAGGCCTGTTGAGAAGCGCAGAGAAAACCTGACTCCAGGCTGCCCAGAACATGGCCCAAACTGGGCAGCCCCCAGGAAGCCCCCACCTCAGTGCCGAGTCCTGGGAAAGCAAGCATGGAGCTGTCTAGCACAGACGAGTCGAGGCAGCTGTCCATGTCCAGTGCCTGCGGCCCCACGGGGGTGGGGCTCTGGCCCCCGGCCACCTGCGGGAGAGGCAGGGGGTCAGCGGGAGGCAGCTCAGGCCCCTGTTGCGGGGAGGCGAGCTAGCTCCTGGTGGGCAGTCTACAGCAGTGCTGTCCTGGAGATTGCTCTAGAATGACGCGCACCTTCTACACCTACACTGTCCATCGTGGGAACCACTCGTCACGTGCCAATACAGAGCACCTGAAGTGTGGCTGGTGTAACTGAGAAGCTGACGTTTTAATTTTATCTAATTTTAATCAAATTTATAGTAACAGCCACATATAGGGGAATTCCCTGGTGGTCCAGTGGTTAGGACTCCGTGCTTCCACTGCAGGACGTGTGGGTTTGATCCCTGTTTGGGGAACTAAGATCCCGCATGCCCCATGGTGTGGCCAAAAATTTAAAAATAAAAAATAAAAAACAAAACAAAAAACTCCCCCCCAAAACAGCCACATACGGCTAAAGATGGCTGTACTGGGTCCGGGGGAAATGCCGCTTGGTTGCGGTGTGTGAGCCTTTCTCAGGAGCTGTGGGTGTCAGAAGTTCATGGGGCCCCTGGCCAGTCCCGTCTGCCTCTTTGGTGTCTGCAGTGACCGCTGTTCACACCTAACTCTGACGCTCTACAGCTCTCTTTCCCCGGCTCCTGACCCCTCTCTGGCTGCCGTACTGGACAGCACAGCCCTCGGCAGAGGCAGCGGTGCCCACGCCCCAGGAGCCCCGCCCACCTTGCTCCGGGACATCCGGAAGAGGAACAGGATGGCCAGGTAGACGGGGTAGACAACCAGGCTGGACACCAGGCCAACGGCGATGGTGTCGACGCTCAAAGGGATGAGACTGGACATGGGCCCCATGCTGCGGCGGGAGAGGAGAGACCAGGCCAGCTTGGGGGAGGGGCAGGAGGGGTTGGGGATTGGGCGGAGGGAGGGCATGCCGACCCCCACAGCACCCACCTGTAGGCAGCATCTCCCACGGCCCCGTACCACACGGCGTTGGCACCCAGGAAGAGGCAGATGAGGAGGACGCAGCAAGTGGCCCGCTGGACACGTGTGAAGCGGCTCCGAGGTGGCCGGTCCCACATGGAGAGCCAGACATGCTTGTCAAAGAAGCCACGCTGCAGCTCAGCCACCAGGAGGCGCCGGAACCGCCACAGGGCCACGTCACCTGGGGGGGGGAGGGGAATAGGAGGGTTCAGCAGACTCCAGGGCCAGGCGCGCCCCCAACCCTGGGGCCCGCCGCCCAGGCAGCGCCTTACTTGCTGCCAGCACCTCCTTCTCCACCAGACCCCCATTGGCCTCCGTCTCCACCGACAGCCAGTCGTTGACCAGGAAGAAGGTGCTGCGAGCACTCTGCAGGTCCCTGACGATGACGTGCTGCAGGAACCAGGCAGGGCTCAGCCCTGCAGGGGGACAAGAAGCGGGCAGTCAGGGTCGAGGGACAGAGGGAGGGGAAGCGGGCAGTCAGGGCTGGGGAGCGACAGCAGCAGGGCCCCAGACCTTTGTTGTCATGCCACACGCGAATCTTCCACACGCTGCCCAGGCTGTGTGGGGTGGCGATCTGGAAGACGTCCAGGCTGTTGCGGTGGAAGGCTCCATCCCCATCCAGGTGCCGGTGGCCGCTGCGGCTGTCTGCCCCATACAGCATGATGCCCACATGAGCTGTGGTCCCTGCAGGACAGGAGGAAGGACTCTGGGTTTGCTGCCCTGCCCTGCTGACCTTCCTTCGACGGGCATGGGCAGCCCTCACCCTGCAGCTCCAATACAAATGGATCTCAGTCGCCTTAAACCCTTAAATGAACAGCCCCCAGTGACGTGACTCAAATGCCAATTGTGGTGGTGCTTTAACCACGAGTAACCACGTGGAACAGGAACGTGGCTGCCAGCCTTCAGTCTGCTACACGAGTAAGAGGCACGTGTCCTGATGGGTGATGTCACCTCTCCCAGAGCTTCCTGGTGGCTGGTCGCTGTGCACCTCTCAGTCCCCACACAGACAACCAAGCACACAGCAGTGTTGCCTCCATGTCTCCAGTGATAAACCTACACGTTTTATAAAAGTGAGTCATCAGGAATTCCCTGGTGGCACAGTGGTTAAGAATGCACCTCCCAATTCAGGGGACACCGGTTCGATCCCTGGTCTGGGAAGATCCCACATGCCCTGGAGCAACTAAGACCATGTGCCACAACTACTGAGCCACATGCTGCAACTACCGAAGCCCGCGAGCTACAATTACTGAAGCCCGGGCGCCTAGAGCTCATGCTCCATAATGAGAGAAGCCACCACAATGAGAAGCCTGAACACCACAACAAAAAGTAGCGCCCCCTCGCCACAACTAGAGAAAGCCCACACGCAGCAATGAAGACCCAACGCAGCCAAAGATTAAAATAAAATAAAATAAAATAAAATAAAATAAAATAAAAGTGGGTTCATCAACAGAGAGGACCAGGAAAAAGTTTAAATACTAAAAATAAAAGAGGGGACCAGGTGACAAAGATGAAAGCACAGCAAAAAAATGAAAAATGGTGCCAAGGAAGCTAACTTTGAATCAAAGGGAAATGACTGAAGAAACAGCCAACCACAGGGCTGCTTCTGCTGCCCCAAGGGCTCCAGAAAGGCTGACGGTGACAGCAAACTCACCAACATGAGTGAGGACAGCGGTTGTGACAAAAAGGATGAAGACGTTGCAGAGCAATGGATGCCGGCAAAAACTTCACGTGAAAAGAATTCTCAGAGGTATTTCACAGTGAGAAGAGCAGGATAAGACGTCGGCAGTAAAGTGACTGCTGGCCGAGGCACAAAGATGCCCCTCAGGTGGCAATTACAGACGAGAAGGCAAGCGCTGCTCAAACTACTCTTGGTAAGTTTTCCACAAAGAAATAAGACACTTTAGTTCTCAGCATCTAATGCTTTATGTTACGCTGTAAAAACTCCACATCAGCACGTTTCTCTGCACATTTATAACCAACAGTCAAAGAGCTTTTGACATCTTGAAAACAATCTTTTTACCAAGACGACTTATTACCACTTAATAATCATTTCTCACATCGCTCACCAGCCTCTTCCACCTGGCTGCGCACATCGGGGGCCGCCCACATCGACCGTGAGCCTCCTGTGCACCCACAGGTTGCTGCTGCCTAGCACAGCCGTGGTGACCTGAGCCCCTGCTGGAAGCCACCCCTCTACTTACGAGAGTCCCCGTCAGGAAGGTGGCCTGCCTCACCTGAGCCCCGGCCCCAGCCGGTCTTGACCAGGATCTCATACTTGAAGCGGCCCCCCTTCCCGCAGAATGGGATGACACGGACCCGGCTGACATCCAGCTGGTCCAGCTTACGCAGGATCATGGCCATGACCGCGTAGGTCACCAGACACACGGTGCACGTCAGCAGGACGATGTAGTTCACGCCTGAGGCCGGCTCCTGGGGAGACACAGCCATCAGGCCCCAGAGGCACAGCCCAGCCCTCGCCTGCTCATGGTGGGGCTGGGGCTCCCCAGCAGTCCAGGGATGCGGCCCCACTCACAGGGAAGATGAAGTGGACGTGGCTGGGAGGCACAAAGAGACTGGCACCAAAGGCAGTGAGGTGGCGGGTGAGGCAGACCGCCTGGCTGGGTGAGGTCTCCTCCAGGGGCACGAGCCCCTCTGTCCTCCAGGCCATCTCCTTCTCGCTGAAGTACTGGCAGAGGGATGTGTACAGACCCACGGACACCTCCAGTGCTGACCAGCGGAAGTGGCTGGTCAGGTTCAGGTAGTAGCTCGCGCCCAGATCTCTGGTCCTGGAAGAATTGGGGGTGTCATGGCTAGACCTGGCCTGGCCCGCTCTCCGGCCGTTCTGCTGCCACACCTGCTCCCACGGGGAGCCCACGGGCTGCCCACAGGCCTCGGCACATACGGATTCAATCATGTCCACCTGCCCTCAGAGACCAGCCCCACCCTGCCAACGAGTCCCGCTGCTCGAGTCCAGGGCAGGATTGCTCACCCCGGGGCGATGAAAAAGGTGTAGGGCCTGTGGTCGGCCCCCACCAGGGTCTCCAGGCTGATCCTCCTGCTGGCAGAGCAGTTGTGCTCGTTGGGCTGGGGCAGCGAGTGCAGGTAGGCGGCCAGGTAGGGCTCAGGCTCCTCCGGCAGGTAGTGCTCTGCGGACGGCACATGTAGGCTCGGACCCCGGCCCGGGCAGCTCACACACTCCAGGGGACACTTCCGGGAGCCCTCCTCAGCCCCCCCTGCTGCCCTCCAGCCAGGCCTCCAGGGCCCCGTGAAGCAGGAAACAGACTTTACCGAAGGCCATGAGTTTGGGGTGCCCGTCATGAGAAATGCCTGCTCACCCAGTCACCCCACTGCCCCCACACAGGCTGGGCCATGGGAGGGAAGAGGAGGCCGCCCGCTGACGGCCCTGCCAAGTCACGCACCATTCAGCACCGTGAAGGTGAGCTGCAGGTGCAGCCCGGCCTCGGGGTTGCTGTTCTCGGGGGTGACCACGACGCTGACCGAGGCCTGGGGCTGGACAGTGGCAGAGCCGGCAGGGACGCGGGGGCCTTGGGCAGCCTGGTCTGAGTTGTTGGGCACCTTCACGGTGATAGCGCGCTCCGAAGCCAGCTGCCTGATAGGGATCTGGGCTCCGGCCTGTGTCTGGAAGGCCATGGATGCCACCTTGGTGGAGACTGTGTAGTTGCTGATGTAGCCAAAGGGGAAGGGGTTGGAGTCGATGAGGAGGATGAGCTGTACCACATCGCTGAGGTTGGACAGGGCCCCGCTGAAGGCTGCAGGGATGGAGAAGTGGCAGCCGGGGCCCGAGGCATCGCCCTGGCACAGCAGGCTCAGCGGGTCCGAGCGCTTGCCCTGCGCCACAATCTCCTCACCCGCCAGGGTCAGGGGCTCCTCGTTGAGCACACGGGAGCGCATGAGGATGCCCATGAGGGCCGACGAGAGCTGGTAGGCTCTGGACGCCACCAGAAGCGATGGCGGCTCGGCCCCCAACTCTGAGGGCTGCGGGCCCTGCACGTCCGAGCTGGCCAGGTGGATGAGGTCGCCTGTGGATGGGAGAGATTGGGGGGAGAAGTGGGGGAAGGGGTTGTGGGGAGGGGTCAGAGGAAGAGGTGGAGGAGAAGAGGTGCAGAGGGAGAGGTGAGGGGAAGAGGTCAGAGGGGGTGAGAGGTCAGGGAGAGATCCGGTGGGGGGCAGAGGTCAGCGGGGACAGATGGGGAGAGAGGTGCGGGGGAGGGGTCAGAAGCGGGGAGAGGTCGGGGAGAGGCTGGGGGGAGAAGTCTGGTGGGGGGCAGAGGTCAGAGGCAGGGGAGAGGTGGGGGGGAGACGTCAGGGGAGAGGAGGGGCAGGGGCTGGCGTGGGAGAAAGGTGGGGGAGAGTGGGGGGTCCGGGCAGCAGCAGGCGTGCACACCTGTGATGTTGAGGATGCTGTCGGCGATGGCCGTGGGTGTCCCCGTACCCGCGGCAGTCTCTGCCTGCAGAATGCGCACCATGCCCTCCAGCTTGTGCAGCGTCTTCTTCAGGCACGAGTGGCATACGAGCTCCCGGCTGGATACCTGCAAGGAGCCCAGCACCGTGTCCAGCCCCACTCCGGCCTGGCTGACTTGGGCCAGGTGGGGGCCACACAGCGGCAGCTCCCCCTGCGTTTGCCCCTCAGCCCAGCTCGGCCCTGCCACACGCGCCATGATCATGGGGCGGCCTCCGCGACAGCAGCCTCCCTGCCTCTGTGGAGCCTTTCCAAACCACCTTTCATGTTGCAGCTGCAGAATCCACGCCAAACACCGCTACACCCATGGGCCTCTCTGCCAGGAGCCCTTTGGTGGCTCTTCCCCAGAAGCAGGCAAAGATCAAGGTAATGTGGCCCCACTGGCCACCCCGGCCATGCACCCAGCCAAGTAAGCCATGCAGCAGACAGGGTGACCCCCACCCAGAAGACTCTCCACTAGGCCTTGGCAACAATACCCTGCCACCCTGGGCACAGTGCCCCCCTATCAAGACAGCCTAGCCCAGTTGCTGAGTCCTAGGCGAGGGTGGTGGGCTCAGGGGTAACCACAGATCCACAGGGAGAGCACAGAAGAGCCTCTTCACGTCACCCTTTCCCACACCTGGGCTGTTCCTCATGTCCTGGACCCCTGCAGGGTCACCTGTGGCTCTCGATGGGACAGCTGAGAATAGGCATGCAGCCACGCAGACTTGGCTGGGAAAGGAGCTCTCAGGTCATCAGGGTGGGGGACCCAGGGATGCTGCAGGTCCTCGGTCCCACCTACCGTGCACTGGGCCAGGGCGGCCGCGACCTGCTGGATGTCATCCACAGTGTTGACCCGCAGGGAGACCAGGGTCTCCGTGATGTTCTTGCGTATCTGGGCACGTAGCTGCTGCCTGGCGTCCGGCTCTGCCGCCACGGCCAGGGCCTGCTCATACTGTGGGCACAGGGGAGCCGTCAGCAGGAGACAGGCAGCCCCATGCGTGGTGCAGGCTGGCCGAGGGTGGGCGACTCAGCCGCTGCAGAACACCAGCAGCAATTCAAGCCCTGTGTCAAGGGCAAGAGGGGGCTTCCCCAGGACCCCGTAAGGGGCTAGGGGCACAAGGAGAAGAGAGGTGGGGGCAGCCTGGCACTGGGGGGGCCCCATGAGTGGGCACTGCTGGGAGCCGGTCAGGAGGGGGGGGTCTGGGCTGCGCCCAGCACTGAGGCCGGCGCTGGAGGGGCTCCTAGGCCGCACTGACCTCATTGAGCACGGCAATGAGGGCCAGCGAGTACTCGATGACGTGCTGGGGATCAGCCTGGCGCAGCAGCCCGGGCAGCGTGCTCTCTGTGAGGCTGTACAGCCAGTGGGTGAGGTCCGGGGGGCTGTCGGGCAGGTCCCTGGGGGGCTCTGGCAGGGTGATGGCCAGAGACCTGTGGGCAGAGGCTGTGGGTGAACAGGTCGCAGGCCCCTCTCCCACCCCTGGCCAGGCCCTGCGCCCACAGGCCCAAGCTCACCTGTTGAGGGCGACCACGGCAGCACCCAGCTGGTCCTGCACAACCACAGCCAGGCCCACCACAAAGTGGGGCGCAAAGCCGGGCGGCAGCACGGCCCCATAGGCGGAGAGGCTGCCCTTGTAGACACAGAATTCCTCACAGTGGCCCTGGCGACAGCGCCGCAGCAGCAGGGCGTACACCAGTGGAGCACCTGCGTCCTCTGCGTCCTGCCAGCCTGTGGGCCCCCAAGGCGTCAGCGGGGTCCCCACGTACCCCCCCATCATTAGGGCCCCACAGCCATACTCACCTGCACACTCAAAGTGCACCTTGGTGGTGAGGGCGCGTACGGCCTCAAGCGGGAAGAGGCGGCAGGAGCCTCCCAGAGGAGGGCGGTTGGGGGCCAGGCGGATGGAGGCGCAGCCCTGCTCCTGACCCGAGCGGCCCAGCACCGTAAGCGTGAACGTGTAGCCCTCGCCGTCCCGCAGCACGCCACGCCGCACCACCAGCCGCATGCCCGCACCCCCCGTGGACGTGGTTGTCTCGTCCAGCACCAGTGTCTCGTTGCTGAAGCTGCGTGCAGCCCAGCGCTGAGGGGCACACAGATCATGGGTGCTCGGGGGCGGGTCTCCCCCAGGCCCCCGAGGGCCCCCACCTTCAGTCCCCGCCAGGGCCCCCCACCCCCGCTCACCCCGCGCTCAAAGCCCCCACCGCAGTTGTCACAGCGGCCCTCCAGGTACACGTAGGAGCTGCGGCTCACTGTGTACACCGCCTGCGCCTTGCAGGACACGCACTCCAAGGACACGATGGGCACCTGGCCACTCCGGATCAGCACCTAGAGGCCGGGCAGGGTTAGAGAGAGGCATGCCCACCCTGGCTAGGAGCTCTGCCCTGTGTGGTGGGTGGTAGTGAAACCCACGGAAGAGCAGGGCTCCTGCCCATGCCGTCCCCCCACCTGCGAAAGCCCCTTGCAGGCCCGGCCAACTCCTAAGTCAGCCCAAAGCCCAGGTTCCGTGGGAACGTGAGCTCAGCCCTCACCCAGGATATTCATGTCATTCTGTGACTCCCAGGCTTGGCCCAAGGAGTTGGGGAGGAGGGAATTTAAGGAAGCGCAGACCATGATGGGCTTATTTTCCGCAGCACCCAGGGCCTGGCTTGAGCCTGGCACACAGTAGGCGCTCAACAGGTGCTCAGCTACAAACGGACAGTGTCGAACGGATGAGTGTCTGCATGGGGACAAGGACAGCTGAGCTCGGCGCAGCTCCGAGTTTCCCACTGCTCTCTGCACTGTGGGTGGGGCCAGCATGACAGCCTCAGACAGCCCCTCTGGGCAGGACCCCCCCCTTCGGGCAGAGGCCCCTTCCCGGGCACCAGCAGGGCCTGGCACAAAAGCAGGAGTGGTGCTGACCCGCCAGTGCACGGGGTCCTGACGCGCCTGGCGGCTTGGGGAGGGAGAGAGAGCATGCGCCACACATAGGTGAGATCAGGCCCTCCCCATTCAGTGAGGGCACGTGTCTCCTTGCTGTTGGCCGTCGGTGCTGGGGGAACAATGTGTTTCTCACCAACCACTAGGGCCTGTGACGCGCCTCTAAGCTTTGTGTGCAGCCATGGCCTCTTTGGAAGAAAGCGTGCCGGAGGAGCCTCATGCTAACAAACATAAATGGCATCCCGAGTAACAGTAACTCGGGACGTGCATGGTGGTGGAATGGCTAAGACTGCGCTCCCAACGCAGGGGGCCCGGGATCAATCCCTGGTCAGATAACCAGATCCTGCATGCACGCCGCAGCTAAGAGTTCGCATGCCACAACTAAGGAGCCCTCGAGCCACAGCTAAGGAGCCGGTGAGCTGCAACTGAGCCCACCCGCCAAAACTAAGACCCAGCGCAACCAAACAAATAAATCTTAAAAAGTAATGATGACTTACAACCAATAGCTTCTAGAAGCACTGAAACATTATTAAAAAAAAAAAAAGCCTATAAACCAGTGCTCAGTGCTACATGCAGGCAGGGGCCCTGTGCACTCAGCCTCCCTGGCAGTGACCCCCCCCAACGCTGGGGGCCTGTGGCTCCGCCCGGGGCCGGGGCAGCACCCACCGTCTGGTTGGTGACCTCCTCCTTGCGGCCCGCCTTCCACACAGTCAGGTTGAAGGTGTACTCCACGCCAGCTTGTAGGCGCTCCCGAGGGATGGTGACCACGCTGCTCCCACGGGGCCCGAAGTTCAGCACACACCCGCCAGTCTCACTCTGTAGCCCATAACGGGGGGGCAGGGGTGAGACCCTAGGCCTGCCTCCAAGTAGAGCCTGGCCCAGGGACGGCTGGGAAGACCCCTCCCCCTGCTGGGATCGAGCCCACCAGGCACTTAGACATCAGGTGGACCCCAGAGCCTGCCAGGCTCATTCACACAAATGACCTAAGGGGCACCAGGAGGACGGCTGCCCCGCCATATGTCTGACCTGCGTCGAGGCCACACAGGCCCAGTGGAAGCTGAGCGGCGTCTGGTCACCGTCCTCCAGGTTGGGGTCGTAGGACTTGCTCCCATCCAGCACCAGGTCCTGAGAGTCTGACCACACGCGGTAGGAGCCGCCCTCGACGATGGGCACCAGGCGCTCAGGGGCCACTGTCACGTTGGCCTGGATGCTCCGTGCCAGCGGTGTGTCCCCAAACGACACCACAAACACAAAACAATACTGGCCCACGGGCAGCGCCAGCCGTGGCACCACCAGCTGGGGCCGGCTCACATCCACACCAGGCAGGGTCACCTGGGCCATGCGCCCAGGCCGCTGGCAGCTGCTGACACGATACACCTCCCAGCGGTACTCAGTCTGGTACGTGATGCAATCGCGCAGGTCGACGTGGGCCTCCAGGTAGTTGCGCTGAGAGCGCCGCATGAGCACCTGCGGGGGCAGGGCCACATCCACCTCAGGCTCCCTGCAGGCCAGCACGTGGACGGTGACCGTGGCCTGTGCCACAAAGAAGCTCACCAGATTGGAGGCATTCACCTCCACATGGTAGTCCCCAGGCTGCAGATAGGAATGAGCCACCCAGGGCACATCCGTGTCCTCTGCCAGGGCCCCGTCCCCAAAGTCCCAGTGATAGGCCACGCGCCGGGGGCTGGGGCTCGTGGCAGCCTCAAAGCGGGCCGAGCGGTTGGTAAAGCAGCGGCCGCTGCGCAGAGCCACGTGCTGAATGACGTCCTGTACCTCAACCACGAGCGTGCGGTTCACGCCGCCCAGCTCGTTGAAGGCTCGCACGTGGATCTCCAGCAGCCCCGCGGCCACAGGGGTATAGGTGACATCGCGACCTGACAGGATAACCAGTGAGTCCCCCTGGACCTTCTGCAGTGAGAAGTACCACGCGTAGGCGACGCGGGAGCCCCGCTGCACCCGGGCCGTGAAGTTCCTCTCGGTGCCCGTGGCGATGGCCGGCTCACAGCAGTTGGGCACCTGGAGCCCACCCACGGCCTCCAGCACTAAGACACGAACCTGCACCTGAGCCCGGCTCACGTGGTTTTCAGCCTGGATGCTCACCATGTAGTCCCCAACCCGCGGGAAGCTGCGAGAGAAGTGGGGCCCAGGGAGCGCCTCAAGGCCAGCTCCGCTGACCTGCAGGTGGAAGCTGATGGCCGAGCCGGCGGCCAGAAGTATCTGAAAGTGGACCAGCTGCCCGGGCTCCACCACCTTCCTGCTGGCCCACAGCACCAGGCCCACGATGGGCTCCTCCACCGTGAGGTTGTGTGTGGCCACGACCCAGCTGACCGCGTTGGAGGCGTTGAGCTGAACGGAGAAGGTGCCGGTGTCTGGGAGGACTACGGTGATGTGCTGGCCATGCCTGCTGCCACCTGGCACGGCCCAGCACCAGCTCACGTTGGTGCCCAAGGCCAGCTGCCCCCAGAAGGTCACGGTGGAACCGGCCACCACAAAGCTGCAGTCCAGTTCACCGGCCCTGATGCTGAGGCCACTCACGGGCACCTGCACAGCCACTTCAACACTGGTGTTAGCTGAGCCCAGCTGATTCTTGGCCGTGACTGTGACCAGCTGCAGGCCAGGGCTGGGAAAGGCATGGGTGGTAGATGGCTCTGGGGTCTCCCAGCTCAGCCCTTCCTCCAGGGACCAGGTATAGGTGACGCCGCTGCCACCAGCCAGCTCAGCATGGAAGGTGACACTTGCGTTGACAGCAACCGGGTTTGGGGAGGCGGCAGCAGCCAGCCCCCCTACAGGCTCCACAAAGTCCACGGTGCGGTTGGCCGAGGCGCTGCCCAGCATGTTGGTGGCCCGCAGCTGGACGTGGTAGGTGCCGGCCTCGAGCACGGTGAGCGAGAAGGCTTTGCCACTGCCAGCCAGGGCCGGGCCGCCGTACCGCTGAGCAGCCCAGCTGTAGGAGATGTTGGTGCCGTCCCTGACTGCGGCCTGCAGCTGCAGCGTGCGGTTGGTGGGGAAGCAGCAGCCGCCGCCACCGCCCACTACCTGCAGCCCTTCGATGTGCTGCAGGACATAGATGAAGATGCTGTCCTGGGCAGCGCCCACCTCGTTCTCGGCAGTGACGATGATGTTGAAGGTGCCAACAGAGCGGAAGGTGTAGGAGATGGTGGGGCCCCCGGGGATGGGCGTGCAGCGATCACACAGGACCCAGGAGTAGCGCACATCACTACCCACCTCCAGCAAGGTACTGAAGCTCACGCTGCCGTTCAGGGGCACCACCGTGCGGCTGGCATTGACACTGAGCCCCTGCACGCGCCGCTGCACCGTGACATTCAGCCGGGCCTCCCCACGGCTCACCTCATTCCAGCCGGACACCCTGACGGGGAAGCAGCCTGTGCTGCTGTAGGCATGGGTGACAGTGGGGCCCTGGAGCCGCCCACCATCCCCCAGCTCCCACAGGTAGGTGGCGGGGTGCCCACGTCCCACAACAGAGAACAGGTACGGCCGCTGCAGCTCCAGCACGTGGGAGCCGTTGACCACGATGCCTGTGAGATCCACGGGCTCCTGCACCTCCACGAGCGCAGAGTCATTGGCGGCAGAGATGTTGTTGGACACAGTGACTGTCACCAGGTAGGAACCCGAGTCCCGGTAGGTAAATGTGGCCTCAGGGCCCCCGATGCAGGTGGCGGCATCCTCAGTGCCAAAGTCCCAGGTGTAGCGGTAGGGAAATGGGGGCCATGTGCGGGTGCCCAGTCGGGCCATGTCCCCAAGCCGCACGAATTGCCTCTCGGGCCGCAAGGTGACATTGCCCACCTCGGGCTCCACGCAAACGCTGCTGAAGTAATGTGCCTTGTTGGTTCGGCTCGACAGCACCAGTGCCAGGGGGAACGTGCCGCTGTGTGTGAAGTTGTGTGTCACCGTCGGATCCCCCCGCACGGTCGTGTTGGACGAGCCGTCCCCAAAGGTCCAGTCGAAGACGTAGTGGGTAGGGTCCCCAGTGACGTGGGCCGTGAGCCGGGCTTGGGGCTGGGTGGGGATGCAGGCTCCAGGGTCGATCCACAGCACCTCTAGGACGAAGACCTGTACGGGCAGGCTCTGGGCCAGGTGGCCAGCAGGGCTGGATGCGCCCACAGTCACTGTGCAGTTCTGCGCCCTCAGGTACACGTGCTCCACCGTGGCCTCAGGGCCCGTGAGCACCGTGCCATCCCCCATGTCAAAAGTCCACGTGACGTTGTCGCCTGAATCCAGGGCGGCACTGACCACAATAGGTGCGCCCTGCTCCACGGTTGGGCTCAGGCTCACGGTCAGGCCACGGAGCTCCTCGAAGACACGGACACTGAGACCCGCCACCGTGCTGCTCACTGTGTTATTGACCTCCAGTCGGATGTGGTACGCACCCCTCGAGGCGAATGTGTGGTTGAGCTCTGGCTGGGGCTGTGTTACAGCTGGGGAGCCATCCCCGAAGTCCCATGTGTACAGGACACCCCCAGGTGAGGGAAGCGGGTGCGGGAAGAAGGTGACAGGCCAGCCAACTACCAGGACCTGGCTGCCCACAGCCACAGCTATGGCGGGCAGGGTAGTGCGCACACTCACAGGCACTTGCTGCGTCAGGTTCTCGAAGGCATTGGACACGAGCAGGGTCAGGTTGTATTCACCTGGCAGACAGGCTCGGAGTGGGGACAGGGCCGAGGCCACCACCATCACCTACTCAGCAAAACCCCTCCTAACCCCATGCTGTGTGCGGGGGCCTGGGGGTGGGTGGCAAAGCAGGGCACCAGTCAGAATGTGAGCAGAGAACGCCCTTGGACTCAGGCCTGAGTACTCGTAACACAGGGTGAGACGCAGGGCTGAGGCAGAAGAAGAGTGACCAGCCCCAGGTACGAGTGCCCTAGGGTGACAGGCAGATGCAGGTGCAGGGCTGCGATCGCAGGGGCACCACTGCTCACTCTGCATTTGTGTGCGTGAGGCTTCTGGAATTTTAAAAATGACCAAAAGGAACCTCCCTTCTCCCCCAAAAAAGGCTCAGAGGAGGAGCCAGGAGGGGATAGGAGGGTCCAGTTTCTGGCTGGCAGACTCGAATCATAGGTCTCAGAGGCCTAGTCCACCCCTCACCCTCAGACATTCCTTCTTCACCCTAGTGAGGGCCCTGGGCCATCAGCCCAGGCTGGACCCCAGGAGTAAGGACCAAGGGGGGCTGTCCCCCAGGGAGGGGCTGTTCCCCAGGGCAGGGCTCGCGAAGCTGGAGTCTGGCAGGGCGGCAGGCCCGCCTCTTACCTGGGACCGTGTAGGTGTGTGTGGTATTGTGCTCCACCAACACCTGGGCCACTGTGGAGTCTGGGACCTGGAAGGACTCGTTGTATGGAGGCTTGAACTGGCCGATCACCTGTTCCCCATCCCCGAAGGTCCACCTGCCAGGGCAGCGAGCAGATGGTGAGCAGACTTGGGGGAATGGGTGGGAGGGTCCGGCCACAGCTGCTTTCCTTGTACCTCTTTCCAGGGTACCACCCGCCCTGCTGTAGCCCCCCAGCCCCTCCCAAGGTCCTATGCACCCAGCTTGTCCTGACAGGTGAGGAGGTGGGGGCTGGGGCCCCAGCGCACTCACAGAAAGGCCACCTCCACGGCCGAGTCCACCAGCACACTGGCTGCCAGCGCCAATGTGGCATTGGGGGGCAGCACGGGCGGCACCGCAGACACCCGCAGGCCCCGCATCCTGTGCATCCGCTCCACAGTGACGTTGTAGTTCACGGTGACATTGCTCACATGGTTGGAGGCCGTCAGCTGTGGGGACAGGCGGCAGTGAGCAGGCTGCCAGACAGCCACAAGGCAGCGTGGACAGACACCCTCCCCGCATTCACCCACAGGCTCCACGGGGTCCTCGGGAGCAAAGCAGAACAGAGGCACAGGTGAGCAGCGGACAGCCCGGCCTAGCTCCCGTGCCCCCTCCCCCCAGCCTCCCACCCTGTGCCCACGCCCACCACCCACCACCCACCGAGAGCTTGAAGACGGCGGCACTCTGGTAGATGACATTGAAGACCACATTGTGGAAGGTCAGGGACTGCTTGTCATCGATGGTCCAGCAGAAGACCACGTCTGAGCCAGCCTCCACCACGGGGCTGTACCTCTGCGGAAGGGCACAGCGCCAGCTGGTCACGACCCTGCCCCAGCCCAGGGTCTTTGGAGAACCAACCCTGCCCTCAGCCCATGTCTATCCGCCTGGACACAGCTCCCTATGGGGCTCCCCTCTCGGCTAAGACGGCCATACAGAGCCGGGGCTTGGTTATGTCCTGACCTCTCTGTACCTCAGTTTCCTCCTCTGTAAAGTAAACCCAGCACCCGTGACAAGAAGCCAACCCATCTCAGTCTGTGCACACACCCATCCCAGGCTCCCGCCCCAGCCCCTTAGCTGGAAAGAACAGCACCACTTGGGAAGGCACATGAGTCTCAATGGGCCTCCATGGTTCTGGATGTTTATCTGAGTCTGAACAGAAGAGGTGTGAACAGGGAAGCCAGGGGACACAACGGCCCAACAGCCTCTGTGCAAAGGCTGCAGAACTGGTGGCCTTGACAAGGGTGGGTACCCCCAGGACAGGGACAGCCTCTCCCGGAGTGGCACTGAGAGTGGCCCAGTGGCATCAGACCCCAACTTCAAAAAGCATTCACTTTAGCCAAGTGGAAACAGAGCAGGGCCCTGAAAATGCACCCAGGATCAGCGAGGTCAGAGGTCGGTGAAGAGCGCGACAATTTGTGCAGGAAATGTGAGAGCAGAAAGAAGTATTTTCAGAGCAACTGTCTCAGAGGTGACTTTCCAGTAACTCAGGAATTAATGAACCGTCTGAGGAGCCACCTGACAGGACCTGCCCAGAACTGACAATGAGCCCTGGCAGCCAAGTGCCCTCCTCACTGGGGAGAGGCAGCCCTCTGCACGAGCACCTCCTCGGGGCAGGGTGGGGCGGGGCCCACACTCACCACCAGGACGCCCTGCAGCACGCGGGCCTCGGGGCTGGGCGTGGCGCGGAGACCGCGGATGGGCTCCTCTGCCTTCACCTGCAGGCTGAGGTTGGCCCAGCCCACACCATTCTCCACCACAACCTCCACCTCGTGCTCCCCTTCACGGAGCCCGGGCAGTGCCAGCACTGAGAACAGGGTGCTGTTGGCCTCATGGGCACAGCCGGGCACTAAGGCAGCCACAGTCGCGGGGCAGGTGGCCTCGAAGGGCGCGCTGACGTTGCCCCCAGGCCAGCGTGCCGTGGCTGTGGCATTGGCGCCGGAATCCACCTGGAGCACCAAGGCCGAGCCGTTGGTGGGCACGTAAAAGCGGCCGTCGTACGGGGCTGGGTAGATGGTCCGAAGCCCAGTCACTGGGGAGAGCACATTGAAGCTGCAGGACAGGCTGTGCCTGGACACGCTGTTGCCCACCATGGCCCTGACTTCATAGCGCCCCGGCCGCTGGAGCCCTGGGTTGGGGCTCAGGCCCAGCAGAGGGGTGAGCTGCTCTGTGGCAGCAAGCAGGCGTAGGGCGCAGGCAGGGCCGGTCGGGGCCGCCTCCAGCTGGGCAGGCAGGTGGGCCAGCCAGGCCGAGACATTGGTGGAGAAGTATGGGGCCTCGGAGCCAGGGCGGCCGAGTGCCGGTGGGCAGCGCAGGAGGGCACCTGGTCCGGCATCGTGCTGCAAGCTGATGAGGTCACCAGGGAGCAGGGGGCTGTCCTGGCTGTGGAAGGTGACCTACAGGAGAGGAAGGTGGGCCTATATCAGGTCCTCACAGTGGGTCAGGGGCCACTGGGCTGGTGGCTCCAGCAGGTTACCCCCCCACCCTGGGGTACCCCAGAGTCACCCCTCACAGGGGTTTCAACACTCCTCAGCTACTCACACACCATCAGGCTTCACAGGGGCCTCCAAGGCACTCAAGGCAGGGACAGATGGAACACACAGGGCAGAGAGGATGAAGACAGGGGTGGGGCTTCCCCAGAGAGGGGAGGAACCTCTGAGGGACACTAGCCAGCCATGCCCAGAGAGGGGAAGAGAGTCCTCCTTAAATGGCAAGTGCAAAGGCCCTGGGGCAGGAGCTTCTCATGTTGGCAGAGGATGAGGGCATTGCCAAGGTGGGGGAGGGGCTGTGGGTGGGGAACTGAAGGGCTGTGCAGAAGAATTTGCATTTTGTCTGTGTTTGATGGGAAGGCACAAGGCACCTAGGCCAGTGACACACACCGAGTACTGGGCGGGGGGACCTGCAGGCACAGAGAAGAGGAACTCTTTCCATAAATCATAGGAGGCCCCAGGGAGCCCCAGCCCTGATGTGGATCCATTGGCACAGGCCCGAAGGTGGCAGGGGGCATCCAGAGGCAGGCAGATGTTGGATCTGGGGCACAGGTGTCCTTCTGGTGTGCACGTGGGGGTGGGCTCAGTCCTGTTTTCCAGGAACCTACTCTCAGGCTCGCTGTTGTTTCCTGGGGCTCCTGTAAGGAAAGGAGGTGTATCAGGAGCCCCAATTAGCTAACAGATCATATGGACACCCTGCTACAACATGAGATCTTGCCAGGTAGTGTCCCTGGACCCCACCATCAGTCCTCTAACCCTCCTGACACCAGGCCAGCTGACTGACACCGGTAAGTCCCCAGCCCCTGTAATTTCCCCACCAAACCCATCCCTGGTATCCCCAGCATGAGTTGGCATCCCTGTGGACCCTACTCTGTCCACCTTGAGACCAGTGGCTGGGGACCAGTCCAGTGGGCAAGGGACCAGCAGACACAACAGTGCAGAGAGGCCGCTCGAGCCCCCCAAAGTCCCACTGCCAGGATGGAGACCCACCTGCTCCTTGTGTGGCCCGGTACACCTGCAGCCTCAGCTGGGAGGGCAAGCTGAGCTCCTGGGTCCCGAACTCAGCAGTGGTGAGGAAGGCTTCACGGCTCAGGCTCAGGCCAGGAAACGCCATCACCTGGTAGGGCAGGGGACCCAGCTCCATCAACCCCAGTCCTCAGCCTGGCTTCACCCTGATGCCCAAACATCCACCAGGTCAGAGGGAAAGAGCCACCAGATGGGCCTTCAAGAGGCTGCCACTGGCCTCATTTCACACAGTGGGAGACAATGTCACTCAGGAGAAAAAATCATGTCAAAACCTTCTGTGAGCAACAGGAATTCCACCTTCCTTTCTAAAAAATCCCCAAGAACCGAGAGAAAAGGCTTAAAGCGTTCAGGGCTCTCCCGATGCTGGGCCTGGGTGCTGCTCCTCTCTGTACCGTCTCTACTGGACACGGGACGTTAACATGGCTCAGAAAAAGGCTTCTTGTTTTTTAAAGGGACCCACAGCAGCCAGGGCAAGAAGCCTGGAGGGCCAGCCTACCTCAACGGGCTTCCGGGGGTCTGAGAGGGCCTCCTGCTGCGTCAGGGGGCTCAGAGGCCCCTGCAGGTCCCCACTGGGTGCTCCCACGAGGAAGTTCTCTGCGTCCCACACAGGGCCTGGGGTGCAAGTGTGCAATGAGGTGCTGATCCCAGGCGAAGGACGAGTGTGTTGGGGGCCCAGGGTGGGGCCAGACCTGGGACTGAGCCCCTGGCTCCCTCCCCGTTTTGTCCAATGCAGGCTCAGTTCAGGACAGCAGACACTCTGCAAACACCTAACGAACACTGAACAGCTAAGGAATGAACCCAGGGTGCCAGGGGCAGCGGTCCTGGCCAGGATGGGAGGAGCTCCCAGAGTGGCCAGGGGACCCTGTGTACTTTGGGCGGCAGGTGCTCCCCAGCCCCTCAGGGGCCCCAGCGCACCTCCGGGCCGCAGCTCACAGACATAGCTGTGCGGTGCTGAGCACAGGTCCGTGTTGCACTGGCCGGCGGGCCCGAGCCGCACACAGCGCTCAGCCGTGGCGGGGTGCGGCTCCCCGGGCAGCCAGTTCTGGCAGCTCTCCAGGCTGAAGGCCTCACCCCGCGGTGCTGGGCCCACCTCCGCCCCCTCTACAGCCGAGAAGCCGATCCACACATCCAGGCTCCTGCAGGCAGACAGCAGGAGGGCGGGCGCTCAGGGGCACACAGGACAGGCACCCCTCCCTCTGCCCCCTGTGGGGCACCCTCCTCACAGTAGCCTGTCAGGCGGGCTCTGTCTCCGTCCCACGTTCCAAATGGGAAAACTGAGGCTCAGATATGACTTGGCAAGCAAGGCCCATGCCAGTGCCCACCCAGTCACCCATCCCATGGGGCCAGGGGCCTGGCTGAGAGCCGCATGGGGCTCCACCTCCCTTTGGCCAAGGGCCACGTAGACCTGTGTGTGTCCTGAGGGGAAGTTCCAGGTGTGGCATTTGGGGGCCAAGACACCCACATAACAACCCCCAAACAGGCTACTCCCCACAGCTCTGCCAGGGCAGAGACCCTCCTGGAAGCAAGGCTTGCAGATACAAGGACAGGGACAAACACTGAGCCAGGGTCAGGCAGAGGGACAGGCAGCAGGAGGGGAGTGAGGTGCTGTGGTCAGAGTTGGGTGCTGGGGCTGCGTTACTGCCTCGTAACCAAGTGACCCTGGGCAAGGGCTTTGGTCGCTTTGGGCTTCGATTTCCCCTCGGGAAATCTAGGGTGACCCACAGTCCAATCAGCCCCTTCCTACACAGGGACTCCGGGAGAGGGAGGGGGCCAGCCTCCACCCCATCCCCCCCGCCCCAGCCATGGCAGGTGCTGAGGGCTGAGCAGAGACCAGGCGGGGCCACCTATGGTGACCACTGCAGAGCACACTCCCCACCGCGTGGGCAGCCAGAGAGTCTGAGAGGCTCGTGCGCGTGGGCGGCACTTGGCAGCAGTGACCGCCCGGGAGGGCAGCAGCACAAGCAGTAGGAGGAATCGCGTCCTCGAGGTCACACCAGAGCCTCCCCTGCCCCTGCCCCTGCCAGGAGAGGCCGGCACGAGACAGTGGGGGGCAGGACACAGGACCAGGGGTGTACCTCCCTCAGCGGGCACCCCTGCATCCACATCTGTGTCCAGAGAGCCGATGAAAATGGCCACCCACTAGGCACAACACAGCCCCTCCAGACACCCCAGTGTGCTCAGGCTCCATCCCCACCCCAGCGCTCTAGGGCCCAGTGGCACGTGGGCAGGCACCTGGTGACGCGGGAGACCAGGAAGTGCTGGACGGCAGGACTGTCCACCATGGCCAGGGCGGCCCCGGCCCAGGCCCGGCACTGCTCCTGTGCCTGCAGCCAAGCCGCCTTCTCCACCACCAGGCGGTAGCAGCGCCCATTACCAGGGAAGATCTCGGTGTCTGAGGGGCAGAGCGGATGCACCACTGGGGGGGGGTCAGAAGGCAGAGAGACGGGGCATGGATGTGTGCCCGACAGGGGCGGCCCCAACCACCCCAACTCAGATCTGAGGGCGGGGAGGCCCCACCTCGGGCTGGCTCCTCGCTCAGGGCCACGATGCTGTAGGCGGCCTCGAGGCCGGAGCCACCGCGGTTTCGGACACTGAGCTTCAGGGTCTCGTTGCTGTGCACGGAGGCCAGACACTCGAGCTCCAGGGCTGCGGGAGCCGCCTCCACCTGCACCTCCGCCCTCAGCCGAGCAGAGCCAGCCCCCAGGGCCAGCACGGCTGTCACAGGATAGCGCCCAGGCAGCACATAGCGGTGAGTGGCGTCCAGGCCAGCGATGTCCATCTCAGGGGAACCATCACCAAAGTCCCAGCGCGTGGAGCTGACTGGCAGTGAAGCAGTGATGTGGAAGGCTGCAGGCTGGCCAGAGTCCAGGGGTCCTTGGGGCCCCACCAGGGCAGCCCCAGGGGAGGCAGGGAAGATGTTCCGGAGGAGGGTGGGCCCCCGGCAGGTGGGGGCAGGAGGCAGCAGGGGGCTGGAGCAGGAGGGCAGGCAGGCCGCAGAGGCATTGGGAGGCCGGGCCGCCCCACACAGGCACCAGCCCTGCTCTGAGAGGGCCGCGAGGCCCTGGCCGGCCACAAAGCAGAAGGCGCTGCAGGCCTCAGGGGCCAGCGGGCCCTCGTGGGCAGCTGAGAAGGCCACCAGCTCCACAGCACCCGAGCTGTCATCAGGGACGCAGGCGACGTACTCCTCACCTGGAAGGGGCAGGCAGGCTAGTCCCGAGGGTGCAGCCCACCCCATTCTAAACCCTAGATCACATCACCTCCAACCTTCCAACAGCGGCATGGCACTCACCTCCACATGCAGGCTGGTCTCCCTGCCTCCCGCCCACACTGCCCCTGGCCCAGGGCCTCCCTGACTCTTCCCCTGGTCTGTCTGCCTCAGCCCCTGTAATTATTTTCTCTCGTGCAGCTGTTCCCCGATCCCTATGTACCACGCTAGGCTGGTGACCCCTGAAAACCTGCCATGTTCCTGCCTGGCTGCACTGCCCGGCAGGGAGGGACCAAGTGTGTCCTGCCTGCCCCACTCACCACAGCTGCCGTCCAACAGGGGGTTGTCAAGGAGGGGCCGGCCGGCCAGGGAGCCAGGCCCAGCGCACGTGGCTGCCTCGGGCCGCACCATGCGCACCCGCTGCTCCTCCGCCCAGCGCGGCAGCCAGGCCAGACCACAGTCACACTCCAGCGGGTTGCCGCTCAGGTTTCTGCAGGAAGTGGGGCACAGGCTCAGAGGGCAGGTGTGGGGGCCACGGGCCCAGCCGCTGACAGCCACCGAAACCAACAAAACTTACATTTCACTTAAATTAAATAAATTAGCAAATATTCCCTCTTCTAATGTAGAAATCTTGTTGTTGCTTATGTCCCTGGAAGAAAGGAGGGATTTGACATGGTCTGACGAGAGTCCCCTGAACCACAAGGGTGACAGGCAACTGCCACCTGCCAGCTGCATGGACGGCTACAGCAGCCCCGGAAGGGACACTCACAGCTCCGTCAGTGCCGAAAGGTTCGCCAGGAGCCCGACATCCAGCGACCGGAGCAGGTTGTGGGAGACGTCTCTGGAGAGCAAAGCAGCTGCAGGTCAGTGCTAGAGCCCAGGGCAGGGCACAGAGCCCACCTGGGCCCACCCTAGATGCTCTCCAGCTGCAGCCTCCCACCCTCTGAGCTCCCTCTTTTCAGGGCGAGAGGTGGAAGACCTCAATGAACTCTCACCTGGGGAATCCGAGGCAGGAGAGAGCGGGCCCCTCAGCACTCCACCCACGCCCTGCTCCGACCCCTCCCACCCCCTGCCCCCAGCCCAGCAGGGTCGGATGGCACCATGGAGGGGAGGCTTCACCCCTCCACACAGGGTTCAGAACACATAAGGCAGCCCAGGGGTCTCCAGGACCAGGGGCCCGGCTGCTACCTGCTGGGACTTGGGGGGATGTTCCTGAGACGCAGTGGGGCACAGACCAGACAAACGGGGAGGCGGCTCTGGTGGACGACCCCAGAGCAGTGACAGCCCGTGTTAAGCCTCTGGGGTCCAGGCATCAGAGTTAGAGCTGGATCTCCATAACCCCAGGCGCTCAAAGTCAATAGAACCATATCAGAGAACCAAATATAGTGCAAGACACGGGAGAAGAGTCACAGGTCCTCGAAGCACAAAACTATGAACAGAATTAAACATCAAAAGCCAAAAGATCCAACTGCATAAAAACATGCAACTTCCACATAAAATATCATAAAATCAGAAAACAAACTCAAGGCTTCCCTGGTGGCACAGCGGTTAAGAATCCGCCTGCTAATGCAGGGGACACGGGTTCGAGCCCTGGTTCGGAAAGATCCCACATGCCGTGGAGCAACTAAGCCCGTGTGCCACAACTACTGAGCCTGCGCTCTAGAGCCCGAGAGTCACAACTAGAGAAAGCCCACATGCAGCAACAAAGACCCAACACAGCCAATAAATAAATAAATAAGTAAATAAAGTTTAAAAAAAGAAAAAGAAAAACACACTACAAGTTGGGAAGAGCACTAGCAATTTAGATGATGGATTAAAGGCCCATAATACCCTTTCCACATATGCTGCTAACAAGCCATAAAGAAAGCAAACTACTCAGGAAAAAAAAAAAGCCAAAGATGAGAACAGGCAAGATTAACGAAAGAAATAGAAATGTCACAGAAACACAGAAAAACATCGTCTCATGACAACTGGAGAAACACCAATGAAAACAGCACAATGGCATTTTTTATCTACCATCACCCTCAGCGCAGGCAACGTGGTGGTGACACACCAGTGACTACGCTCCAGTGACTATACGACCCCAGCCCCTAGAGAGTCTTTCTGAGGACACGCTCTCTAGCCGACAATTCCACCTCCCACCTGGCCAGTCGCCCCTCCCGTCCACCTCCCTGACAGGGACCCCGGACCAGCCTGACTCAGTGGACACCTCCAGTCGCCACTCCCCCAGGCCTCCCACAGGTCTGTGAACCACCCCCACTCCACCCCCACACCATAGTCTCCAAACTGACAAGGCCTGGGCCTCCCACCCTTGGAGCCTCTGCCCTTCCAGATGTCAGGCTGGCCCTCTGATTGTTCCTAGAATGCCTCTTCCCACTGAGGACCACCCAGTCACGCAGAGGCCAAAGGTGTGCCAATGCCTCCTCCAGGCCTGTCCGTCTCCAGGTCCTGCCAACTCAACTCCTAAAACATTCAGACTCCCCCAACTTACCCAGGGCACAGCGTGGTCCAGACCCCCACCCCCAGGGACCCACCCAGCCTTCACAGCCCCGCTGAGCTCCTGTGGCAGCCTCAGGGGTGTCCTGAAGCCCAGCTCCATTAGCCACCCTCTGGAATGGGTCCTGCTCTCCCCAGCTCTGCCACATACAGCAGAAGCTTAGTAAGAACTGGCTAGTGTGAAGACAAGGCCCTCTTGGGAGGCAGGACCCTGAGTGCCAGTCCAGACCCCAAGGCAAAGCCCAGGGGTGGTGCTGGGATGCCTGGTACAATACCTCTGCCTGGCTCACAATGTCCAGGACCACTTCTGGAATGAAGCAGAGAGAATGACCCACATCCCAGCCCCTGATCACTGCTCCTTCCTGGAGGCCTGCTATCCACATGGGGCTTCGTGGCCCCCTACACCCAAATATTGGCTGTGTGCCAAGGGCTGGGGGCCAGTTCTCAGTCCAGCTGCTCATGTGATCCTGGCTCCCAACATGGTCAGGTGGCCACCTTGGGGACTTCTGGAGGGGCACCACCTGCCTGCAGGTGACTGATGAGGGAAGCTAGGCCCAAAAGGGCTCCCATCCCCCTCTGGCCCCCACCTAGGGGGTGAGTGAAGAGGGACTGTGGACATACTCAGCTAACCCCTGGGAGCCCGGCCTCTCCCTCTGCACAGTGGGGCAGCCACTGGGAGACTTGGCGCTGCGTGGACAGCACATGGAACGATGTGCTCAGCTGATGCTGCCTGGGGAGGCAGCAGGCCACAGGCAGCCTCCAAACCCTAAGGCCTCAGGCAGGAGGGTGTGGGCAGTAGGTGGGCAAGACCAAAGTCCTCCACTGAATCGGGGGCTTCCTCAAGAGGGCCTGTGATTACAACCTCAGGCACAGTCAAAAGAGCTGAAGAACAGGGGCAAGGTCCTCCCAGCAACGGGACCTCTGAGACCTGACAGGGGTCCCACGGGGTCAGGGCTGGGGCTGGAGCTCCTGCTGGGACCAGATGCTGGCGAAGGCTTCAGCCCAGAGGAGCTGCAATCCCACCACTGCTTTGACCACTGGACCCAACTGTGCAGGCTGTGGGGAGGTATGATTTGGCAAAGGCTCTAACTCGGCAACAAGCGCAAAACCGCAGTGTGGGTGCCACCCAGTAATGCCACACCAATGCAGTCGCACGCACGCCCTGAGGCACAGCCTTCCTTCCCTTCGCCCATGAGACAGGACAGGAGCCGGTCGGCAGGTGTGGCTCACACCCCCACTCAGCCACAGAGGCAGGAGAAACGCAGCTGCAAGATGCAGCCCCTGGGACTTCCCTGGTGGGGCAGTGGTTAAGATTCCACGCTCCCAATGCAGGGGGCCCGGGTTCGATTCTTGGTCAGGGAACTAGATCCCACATGCAGGCCACAACTAAGAGTTCGCATGCCACAACTAAGGAGCCAGTGAGACGCAACTAAGAAGCCAGCAAGCTGCATCTAAGAGCCAATGCAACCAAATAAATAAATAAATATTGGGGGGAAAAAAAGATGCAGTCGTCCCTCCCTCAGCAACTGTTCAAACTCAGGTAAGAAAGCGCCAGAGGGGTGCAGAGTAACAACCCCACTCCTGACAGCAGGGAGGCCCCTCCATTTCCCACACTCTCATGCTGCTCTTCAAGCAAGAGGAATTCAGTGCCAGAGGGCACAGACAGGCTGCCCGAGGGTACCTAGGGCGGGGGCTTCAGAGGGGAGCAGATGGCGAGGGACTGGGCAAGGGGGGCCAGCGGCCACACCAACCGAGGAGGTTAGGGCAGCAAGGCCTCCTCCACTCCAAGAAGCGCACTGTCCACTGACAGTGGCTCAGGGCCAGAGCCCTGCCCGACTCGCCCGGTGCCCTGGACAACCTCACTGAGCATCTGGATACAGGCGTGTGTGCGCGCGCACGTAGGTCTCTTCCCCCAAGGGCTGTGCAACAGGGAGCCCATGCCCAGAGCATGGGTTCCAGGAACTCCAGGAGCCTCCACAGATGCCCTTGGAGGTCAGGGGACATAGTGACAGGACCCTCTGGCAGGGTCACCTCTGCCCCTCACAATGGAGCCTAGCCTCCCCCTTCCATCTGGCAGTGCCACTGGATAAGCCAAGCTGGGCACTCACAAGCAAGTCCAAGAGTGGGGGGGGAGGCAGCAGTCGGCATTCCTCTGGGGTGTGCAGTGGGCTCCACAGGCCCCCCAGCCAGCCGATCCAGCGCACAGACGGGGAGACCAGGCCCAGCAGGATACAGCAGACATGGGACTTATATGTGGCATGGCAGCTGCAGCCACCCGGGGCTAAAGAGCCCACGGTGCCCTCCCATCACTGTGTTAAGCTGCTAAAGTTCGCTCAAAACCTTTAGTCTGTTGCTGAGGAGTGAGCTGGACGCCATTGCACAGTCACAGAGCCCTGAATCCTTAATGGTTAGCAAAGATTTCACATACAAATTCTTTGAGTTTATCCTCATTGATCCAGGCCATAAAGCTAGCAGAAGGAATCCTGACACCCAGCAGATCACCAAAGCACAGTGGGCTGCTCACCGTGCAGCCTGAAGAAGGGGCAACGCTGTCTAGCACCGCGGATACCGCTCATGGAAGCACGCCTGTAAAACTCCTACCCAATAAACAATGTAGGACAGTCACGTCTGTTCTGAAAGAAAAAGACACATGGTGTCTTCCAGCACAGACCAAAGCCCTCCACCACTGCACACAAGCATGTGTGGCCACAGCTGGGCTGCTGGGGCGTCCACACCATCCCCGGGGTGGGGCGGGGCAGCCCAGGAGACCAGGGAAGGGCAGCCAGACTCCACCCAACATCAAGTACAATGCCCCAAGTGGGGACAGCTGTGCCATGAGAAACTTGAGTTAGACCCAAGCAGGGGCGTCTCTGTGACTGACGCGAGGACAGCTGTGGAATTTGCGCCTCTGAGAAGTCGGGCTGCAGGGGCCCAGAAGCAACAGCCCTGGGCAGTCAGATGATCCAGAGAGACAGGGCCTGGGGGACAGTGGGACACAAGGGTGAGTGCAGGCCTGAGACACTCACTAGGGGCACCAGGGGCAGCTCCCCAGCCAGGGCCTCAAGCAGTAGAGGAAAGAAGGAAAATCCCTACAATGTTTTTCCATATCCCATTTTCTGGAAAATCCATCATTAGTGGCAGCTGCTGGGAGCCATCTGTGGTGCCAGAAAAACCAGGGCAGGAGGAGGGGCTGCATCCACCTCAGTGTCCCAGCCAGTGCCCACCCTGGCAGGACACCACCATCCCTGGCCTCATCGGCCCATGGCTCCTGGGCACCCTCGGCCCAGCTAAGTCCTCTATCCAGCTCGGCCTGGCCCAGCTGCCCCCAGAAGGCTTTCCCCCACCGACTGACAAAGACAGCCTCACCCCACCATGGGCGCTGGCCACATGCTACCCGTGTTCCCGGCCCCAGCGAGCCCCTCCTCCCCAGGACTCATCTGGGCCTGGCCAGGGCGCGTGGTACAGAGAAAGGCCCTCCCTGGCAAAGCTCCTGAGGCCTGAAGGCAGAACCAGGACAAGACCAGGCGCACCACCACAGGCCAGGGCTGCCTGGGAACATCCGTAAGGGGCAGGCCATGGGTAATGGTGTGAGCTCGGGGGAGTGCGGGGAGGGGAGGACAGTGGAGGCGGACACTGGTGAAGTCCTCACCGGCCTCATAGCCCCGAACAGCCACTTTTCGTCATCTCCATCTGCTTTTGCCGTCACTGTTCTGGGGGAACGCCAAGGCTGCTGTGGGCCAGCCCCACCCCCCTCCAGCCCCTCAGGTTTCCTCTGCACCCCCAGGTGACATCATCATGGTCACTAACGCCCTGCCCCCCCACTCGCGCTCCCCCTGTCTTACAAAGTGGGGGAGGACACAGCAGGCCCAGGGAGCCGTCTAAAGGAGTCCAAGGAGCCCAGAGAGCTGGCAGAAGCAGCAGAGGCTGGCTAAGCACCACGGTGGCCAGCCCCCACTGGGAGGAGAGCCAGTACCCAAGAGGTCCAGGGCCAAGCAGAATCCACCCTCTGGGCCATCTGGACCCTCTCAGACCCCTCCAAGGCCCAAGCCAGCAGCCTCCAGGGACCCCAAGGCTGCAGGGGTCAGGCCAGCTCAGGGAGAGGGGTGACCTGGGGACCACACACACCACATGGGGACAGGTACACATCCACAACAGCACAAGACACATGTCACCTCCCTAAGTACCAGGGACCAAGCTAGAAGGCTGGCCCATCACTGCCTGCAGCACCGGACCGAGATGGGGGTGCTCTCATACCTGGCCCGTCCCTTCCTGTTCCCTCTCCTGACCCAAAACAGGCAAGTGCACTGGGGGAGGAATGAAGACCCCTGTTCTGCCCCCACACCTGGGCCTTCCTCCTCCTCTCCCCACAGCGCCCAGCAGTCACTGGAGAGCCCAGTCTGTCCCCCACACTGGGCTGTCCCAACTTCCTCTGACTTCCAAATCAGACATCCAGCCTCCCGGGGGAGTATGTCCTTCTGGCTCCGATCTTTCCTGCTCTGAGTAGCAGCTGGGGATGGGAGGGAATTCCTGCTTCCACCACCAAGCTGGAGATGTCCAGCGGAAGGTGCTGAGGGCCCCCCAACCCGTGGACAAAGCCAGCTCCCCCTGCCATCCCCACACAGGGCTCAGCTCCCGCATCCTGCCCCTGTTCATATCCTAGTTCTTGCAGAAGGGAGGGGAGGGGTGTCTCAGGGCACATCAGGGAGAGATGGGGAGGGGGCTGTTAGGTAAAGCTGAGTGGGAAGAGGTGTGCGAGGCAGAGGCCAAGTAGAGGGTCGTTCTTGAGCCCTGGGTGGCTCCGAGGGCAGAACCTCCTAGAGCTAAGGAAACAGAGGCTGCAGACAAGCCAGGACCCTGCCCTGTAGTCCCAAGCAGCCTCAGTTTCCTTCTCTGCCAAGGTGGGGGAGCGGTCCAGATGCCCGCTACCCAGTCCAGATGCGAGGCGGGGTCTGGGGGCCAGCTGGAACCCCCAAGGAAACATCTGCACATTCCAGACGCATGTGGTCAGCAGTGGAAGCAAGCACCAGGTCCCAGCCCAGGACCCCACCCGGCGCTGGCCGCCACGCTGGAAACAGGGCTTGGGGGGGAACGGGCTCCGGAGGGGCCGCCTGCAGATGTTACGTAACTGCTCCACCCGAGCCAGCAGCTGCCTCCTCCCTCTGGCAGGACAGGACAGTGCTGCGGCGGGAGAAGGCCCCCCCACTCCCCATCCAAGGCCCAGGGCTCCTGCTTCCCGCTCTCGCTGGGCTCCCGGAACTGCAGCCTCAGCTGCCCTGTCCTCTCCATGGAGGCCCCAGGGCTCCGGGGAAACAGGCTTCCCTCAGCCCTGCCACAGGGACCCCCAACACGTTCCCTCAGGAGCCAGGCTGAGGCAGAAGAGACGAGAAGCCACAGGCTGGTCCCGGGCCCCTGGGACCCCACAGGCTGGTCCAGACCCCACCCACATGCTTGGCCCCCAGCGCCCCTACTCAACGCCATGGTAACGGCTCCTTTTGGCAGCAGGATGGGGTGGGTCAGTTTGAGTCTAGTAACCTCACTCTGTCTTCATTCCCTTCTATTTATGGTGAGCGAGGCTGGCTTCCAGGGCCGGAAATGATGATGTTTAAATTAATGAATTCAAGTTTTGGAGAGAGAGCTGATCTGAAGAAAAACATGTGGAGAGGGTGAGCTGAAGGGGTGGGCAGGGGGCAGGCTCTCAGCAGAAGGGGCATGGAGGGCCTGGCCCGAGCCGCCCACCCCAATCTGGCTCCAAACGAGGGCCCAGGGAATTTGCAAGAAGAGGGGTCTGGGTCTCAAAGACAGGGAAAGGCCTGCAAGAGCCCCCTGCTGTCTTGTCCCAGGGCGTCAGAATGGGAGGTGGCCTTTGTTTCCCAGAGCATGTTATGAGCTCCCTCAATGCGGCGTGGCCATCCCACGACTGAAATGTCACCAAGATTAGACAGGCGTCTGGTGTGGTGACATCACCCGCCCAGGAACCCCCTGGAACCACAGGCCAGGACAGGGAAGGGAGCCCTGAAGAGGGTCTTTCCCAGACCAGCCTACCCAGAGGCAGCCACCATCAGGGCATTAACAAGACCGGGGGGTGGGGGTGGGGGGTGGTGGATGGCAAGGGGCTGAGAAAGAGGGGATCCTCCCAGGAGAGGGCCCAGCTTGCTCAGCCACCTGCAGCTGGGGATTTGGGGCCACCCTTTAGGGCAAGGGGAGGAAAAGGACCACGACTCAGGGATGCCAGTGCCCAGGTGCTGCCTTCAGCCGGGATGTCCCCCTGTACTCTGGCCAGTCACAGCCAGCCGGGGCAGGGGCTGTGCTGTCCCCTTCTACAGACAGAAACACCGAGGCTCGGAGAGGCTGCCCTCCTCACCCCGCAGTTGCCTCCCGAGAATCCAAAGAGTGAGGGAGAAAGGCAGCTGGGGCACTCCCCATCCTGGCCTGGGAGCCAGCACATGGCCTCCAGCATTCCAAGGGCAGAAGCATCGTCCAGCGTGGCCGACAATCCCGTCACCAAGTCAGCGGCTGGACATAGCCAATGGGCTACAGGGGCCAGTTTAGAGGTACAGGATCTGGAGGCCCCAGGTGCTTTTAGCCTTGCCCGGAGCACTGGCCCTCGTTCCTTACCTCAGCCAAAAGGTAAGGCTGGCTTCTGCCCCATCTCAGGACACAGCCCTTTCCAGGGCGGCCCCGTAGGATCCCAGAGTGGGCTCCAGGCCTTCAGGGCTGCTAGAACTGAGGACACACTTCGCCAGGCCTGGGCCCATTGGTGCCTCAGAGGGAGAAAGAGCCCTGCCCACCATGGCCCCCAAGCGTAGCCCCCTCCCTGGCACAGGAGGCCTGGCACTACCAGGCCCCTCAGCCGAGACAGCTGCCAAGCCGTAAAGAATGAGGTGTTCGGGAGGAGAGGAGTGAGCCGCATTTTCCAGCTGCGACTGCCCGGAAGCAAGACTGCAGGCACACGGGCTGGCCGGCCAGTGCGGAGGGCCAGCCCCAGCGCGCCCAGCCCAGGCAGCCACCGCCACCCCAGACGGCGCGGCCGGAGCGGGTGTTTTCATTCCAGGGCTCGGCTGCCTGGGCCCGGCTGGGTTCCCACTGCAGCGCTGGCCACCACAGAGTGTTCCGGAAGGGAAAATGCACGTCTCGTCCAAAATGGCTTCCTCACTTAAAGCCAAACCCCAGCCGGGGTCCCACTCGGGCAACAGAGTCCCCACATGCCTGCCCACGCAGCACAGGCCCCCCAGGCGGGGGGCGAAGGTGGCAGCACTGCCACCCGACCAGCTGTCACAAGACGGCAGAGCAGCCAGAGAGGAGCCCCAACCTAACCTCCGAGGGGGGAGCCACAGAACAGGCCTGCAGAGATCCACGAAGGGGAGACCGAGCCTGTGCACGCTGGGCACACCTGCCCCAAAAGCACCCGCGCAGGTCGGCTCCTCAAGGGACATCACGAGGGCTGCGGTAAGAGGGGCAGCCGCGGGGAGCACGGAGCAGCTGGAGTGTACACGGGTTCCAACGGCGCCTCAGCGTCTCAGGGCACAGAACAAGGTGTACACGAGAGCCCACGGCGCTGCTGACGCCTCGTAACTTCACCATGCTACAGGTCCACACTTGAGGCGCCGAACACACAAATGCATAAAACTGAGGTAAAGGCACAAGAGACGTGCCAGGCGTGACACCGGGCTCTGTGTTGAAGGCACCTCTGAAGCCAGACCAGAGGAGGCAGGAAGGCTTCTAGAAATGGGGCCTCCTGGACTGGGTGCTGAGGGGGTTGTAGGAGCCTGCTTGCCCAAGGCTCATCTGCTGCAACGTTTGGTCTGAGCAACACAGTCGGGGCACACGTGCACCAGCTCCACGCCTCTCCTCAGGCTTTTTGTCTGCTCTGCGGGAGGGCAGGTCCTAGGAGCCCAACTCCTGGCCAGTGCTCTGGGACAAGGTAATGGGCTCTGAGAACACAGAAAAGGGACTGGGGTGGGGTGAGGGGCCACTGCGGCAACAGTTATGATTATTGTGGCCACCATCAACGGAGCCCTGTGGGTGCACCACAAACCCTCACCTCTGAGGCCCCACAACCACATACAGTGTATCCACTCGTGGTGTCCATTTCACAGGTGAGGCAACTGAAACTCAGAGAGGCTGAGTGACTCAGCCAAGGTCACACAGGAAGCAGAGGAGCTGGGATGTGAACCAGGTCTGCACCAGAGCCTGAGTCCCCTCTTCCTGTGTTCCATGCCTCCCTCTTGGAACCAAATAGGAAGTCAGTGGGAAGAACCAGAGCAGGGATAGCCAAGGGAATTTCAAGGAGGGAACTGGTGGGAAGGGCTGGGTAGGGCACAAGCAGCTGGGTCTGAGTCCAGAGCCCACCTGGTCCCATTCAAACACACCCCAGTCCCACTCAGGGATGACCCCACTGCCACTTCTGTCTGCTGACAAAGCAGGTCGCTGGTGTCGTACCCCAGGCTCCAGAGTGCAATTCCAGGGATATGCCCCAGAGTGTGCTGATGAAATCACCTCTCTGCCACAACCTACCAGCCATGTGACCCTAGGAAGTGACTCAACCTCTGGGAACCTCAGTTTCCTGGCTGTAAAATGGAACCAAGTGTAGTTCCAACCCGATTGCATCAGGGCAACACATCACGAGATAAAGGGCTCAGCAGAGAGTCCCATTCATGGCAACCGTGGAGGGAGAAGATGAGAAGGCCAAGGAAGGGGGATGTACCCCCTAGATATTTTCTTCAGAGAAAATATAATGAAAGCTCACCCTATAAAGCTCACCCTTCTAAAGTTTACAGTTCAGTAGGTTTTAGTATATTCTCAAGGTTGTGCAAGCACCACCACCATCTAATTCCAGGACATTTTCATCCCCGCAAAGAGAAATCCCACAATGCTTGGCCACCATTCCCCAACCCCACCCCAGCTGTAACACTAGTCTGCTTGTGCCTCCATGGATTTGCCTGTTCTGGACATTTCTTATCAGTGCAATCACACAACATGTGGCTTTTTGTGTCTGGCTTCTTTCACTGAACGTGTTTTCAAGGTTAATCCATGTTGCAGCATGTATCAGTACTTCATTCTTTTTCATGGCTGAATAATATTTCATGGACAGATCACATTCTGTTTATCTATTCATCTGTTGATAGACACCTGAGTTGTTTCCACCTCTCAGGTACTGTGAATAATGCTGCTACAGACACTTGCATACAAGTTTTTGTGTGGACGTAGGTTTCGTGTCTCTCGGGTGTACACACACCTGGGAGGAGAATGACTGGGTCCTATGCTAACTCGACGTTTAATCTTCTGAGGAGCTGCCAGACTGTTTCCCAAAGTGCTGCCCCATCCTACATCCCCACCAGCAGTGCACAGGGATTCCAATTTCTCCATATTCTCACCAACACTCAGTATTGTCTGTCTTTTAGTGACAGTCATCCTAGCGGGTGTGAAATGGTACCTCACTGTAATTTTGATTTGCATTTCCCTAAAGGCTAGACACTTAGCATCTTTTCATGTGCTTATTGGTCATTTGGGTATCTCCTTCGGAGACTGGTCTGTTCAGACCCTTTGCCCATTTTTCAGCACTGAGTCATGAGGGTTGTTATATATTCTAGCTACAGGTCCTTCATCAGATGGATGATTTGCACACGTTTTCCCCACCCTGCAGTCGTTTTGCAGGTGTGTACACCCTCCTGGATGGTGGCTGTCCTCACTGCTCCCAGGTACTGCCTGGCTCCTGAGGGTTACTGACACTGGGAATGCTCTCGTGTTGGTCCCTTCGTGTCCCGAGGTGTCACAGATGTAGCTGAAGCCTCCCTATTCACCTGCCTGCCCAGCCAGGGGAACCATACAGAAGGCAGTGTACCCTCATCCATAGTACTGACACATCTGCAGTCCATGTCTTACCAGGAAACTAATGTTACACGTGTACTTACAGTCTGCCTTTCCAAGTGCCAGCCATCACATGCAGCTCAGGGAATGAGGGTGAGACCAGCTGGGCATGCAGGACACCCAGGGCATCCCGATACCCACTGTCTCCACACCCCAGCTAGCGTTCTTTCTAGAAGATGCCAATCATGACACTTCCCTCCTGGGTCCTTCAATGCTGCCCCCCACTGCTCTCTCGATAGAGGCCCCACCTCCCGCCCCTCCATCACCTGGCACCTCTGAGACTCTGCCAGGCTGTCCCCTCTATCTGGGATGCTCTCTCCCAGCCCCGGATGATTCCTACAGGAGCAATGAATCTTGGCTTCAATGTCACCAGCACTGGGGATCCTTCCAGGGAGTCCCTTCAAAGTGGCCTGCTCTCCATCATCTGTATTTTGGTTTAACACTGGCTCCGCTGTGATAACAGACTCAGAGGTGCGTGCCCTGAAGACCCCTGGCACAGGTCCAGGTACACAGCAGCCAGGTCCCCCCTCTGGTGAGGGCCCAGAGACAAGACCCTCCACTGCACCACCAGCCCGCAAAGCAGCCATGCACACAACATGAGCAATCTAACATGTTACACACACGCCAGGCCCACGCCAAGTTCAGGGGTCTACTCCCTGACGTCTACCTTTCCTCACACCCACGTCCTGTGCAGACCCCAGGGGCTGAGTCTCCCAGAGTTCCCCACACTCCCCTATTATTTAGGGGCACAGGCGAGGAAGGGCAAGGCCCCGGGTGGCCCCAGCCAATGGAAGACCCTAAGGACCCAATATTTTAATCAGCGAACCAAGTCCCTATTGAGTCCCTGCTCTTAGCCTAGTCCTAGACTCAAACATTCACAAGACAGTAAGAGGCCCACTTTGGGCCCCTGGCCAAAATTAGCAGCGCATATCACCTGAGAAGCCGTAAGCCAAAAGCAACAACACCTAAAAATGATCAACAAACCACATCTGGAACAGTGCTGTCACATCTAGAACTCTCTATGCCGTCCTGTCCAACACAGTAGCTGCTGGCCCTATGGCTCAAGGAACTTGAAATGTGGCTCACCACACAACACAGCTCTGGACTCGACCACTGATGTACATGAAGAACACCAAGGGCAGAGGGACACACAGAGAGAGACACAACCCAAAACCCAGGTGCCTTCAGAGCCAGTTTCTTCAACAAATTGCACAAAAGGAAACAGAGATGGAAGGAAAGCCTACACATTCACAGAAATTTAAAAGACATCAACTAACCATGCTGCCACTATGTGGACCTTATTTGAATCCTAATTCAATCTATTAAAAAAACTGAGACAACCACAAATTTGAACACACTGAACATACAAAGGGATCAGGGAATTGTTTTAGGTGTGATCAAGATGTCACCATACATTCCAAAATGCCTATTGCACTGTTGGTGGGAATGCAAATTGGTACAGTCACTATGGTAAACAGTATGGAGGTTCCTTAAAAAACTAAAAGTAGAACTACCATATGACCCAACAATCCTACTACTGGGCATATACCCTGAGAAAACCGTAATCCAAAAAGAAACATGTACCACAAAGTTCAATGCAGCATTATTTACAATAGCCAAGACATGGAAGCAACCTAAATGCCCATCGACAGATGAATGGATAAGGAAGATGTGGCACATATATAGAATGGAATATTACTCAGCCATAAAAAAAGAATGACACTGAGTTATCTGTAATGAGGTGGACAGACCTAGAGTCTGTCATACAGAGCAAAGTGAACCAGAAAGAGAAAGACAAATACCGTATGCTAACTCATATATATGGAATCTAAAATAATGGTACTGATGAACCCAGTGACAGGGCAAGAATAGAGATGCAGTTGTAGACAACGGACTTGAGGACACGGGGTGGGGGGTGAAGGGGAAGCTGGGAGGAAGTGACAAAATAGTACTGACATATATACACTACCAAATGTAAAACAGATAGTGGGAAACTGCTGCATAAAACAGGGAGATCAACTTGATGATGGGCGATGACTTGGAGGGATGGGATAGGGAGAGCAGGAGGGAATCACTGGAGGGAGGAGATATGAGGATGTAAGTATAAATACAGATGATTCACTTTGTTGTACAGCAAAAACTGGCACAACAGTGTAAAGCAATTATATTCCAATAAAGAGCTTTAAAATGTGGGAGAAAAAAAAAAAAGTCGGATGGCTGGAATTTGCTTCCAAAATGGGTGGGGGTATGGAGGGGTGGGCCAGGCCACAGGGCAGTGGGTCCATGAGGTCCATCACACTATTCTGTCTACTTTTGTGTATGTTCAAACTCCAGGATAAAAGCTTTAAAAACAGGAGAGCAACACTATACTGAGTAACGTCATTTTTTCAGGCTGCCACCTCCCAGCAGCATCACTTAACCCAAGAAAGGCTGGGTCTCAGAAAACTGGGCCATCCTGCATGCTGAGGCCCAGGGGCCCCAAATCCCCCACTGGCCAGCCCCTGTCCTCCCACCCAAGTCTGGACACAGCTGTCCTGCCATATCTCAGGCTGGCCAAGGAGTCTCAAATGGAGGAGTGGCTGTGAGATGCTGATGACAGAGACACCAGGCCTGAGCCCCCCTAGAGGAGGCTGCTGGTGACACCCAGGAGGCAGGGTTACTGGGGCCCCTGGATATGCACACTCTCACCTGGGAGGCTCCCTGGTATCTCCGAGCTCAGCCCTGCTCCCTTGGAGGACAGGGTTACCTGTCTCCTGCTCCCTGAAGAAGGGGTTTGCAGGGTAGACAGGCAGAGTGGCTGGGGCAGCCCACAGAGCACAGATGATGGCCTGGGGAATCGGGGTGAAGGGGCCTTAACATTTGCTCCCAAGGGCCCAGTTTACCAGTTCGGACCCAGCCCCGCAGAAAGCTCCCAGTGGCAGCTTCAGAGTGTCAACAAGAGCGTGAAGTTGCCTCTATTCTCCATCCCCCTCCTTCCAGGGCCTCATTATCACATGCTGTGGGCCAGCAACCCTGGGAATCCTGCCGGCTCAGGCCAGGCCACCAGCTCCCTAGACCTCCAGAACCCAAGACCAGAGCCTAAGAGGACACATGCAAGGCAACAGGCTCAGGCTGCGTTGCTATTCCCCGGGGGCCTGCACCCTGCTGTAGGCCCCTGGCCAACCTACTAGCACCCTTTATTTCCTGGACAGCTCCTGGAGGCCAGCACACCACCAGGTGATGAGGAAGCAGGAATAACTAGCAGGAGCTGGGGCCTGACCCCTCAGCAGCTCTCAGCCCACCAGAGACAGAGGTAACCTCACTCACAGCATCGAGAAACAAGCAGTGGGGTGGATCCAAAACAACTGTGCAGGCACTGGCTGCAGGCAGGAAGCCCATCTCCACAGAGTCAGCTGCGATGGCAAACACTTTGGCTATCAGGGAGCAAGACGACAGCATGGCCCCATGGCTCCCAGCCGCCACCCTGGAGAACCTGCTTACCCCCAACCCCTTGCCAAGCCCCAGGAGAAACCCTCCAGGAGAAGCACCCACTCCTGCCCCTCAACATCCAAACTCATCTGTACACTGACCACAAGGGTCCCCCTAATAAAAGGTGGCCACACACTGGAGTCACCCAGGGAACAATAAACCTGGGAATATTAAATGCCCTCCAAAGGATTCCAGCATGCAGCCAGGGAGCAACGGTTTAGGTGTCTGGAAGTACCCAAATGGGGCCATAGGGATGTGGATCAGCAGGCCCTGAGCCTGCCCCCCAGCTCTGGAGACAACTGTCTGAAAATCTCAGTCCCCTGAACCCCTTTCAATCCAACCCTGAGCTTCTCACAGTCAAACCCTGCCTCTGCCAAGTTACTTGTAACTTGTGCTTGAACAAGTCACATCACCATTACCTCTGGCTTGTTTTCTCATCTGTAAAATGGTCATCTCCACTATACCTCACCTCAGAGGGTTAGGATGAGGGTTAAGCATGACAATTCAAAACCAGAGCTTAGCAAAGGCCCGGGCTGGAGGGAAGCTCTCCATAAAGAATGCCTTTTATTATTTCTGCCAAAATGCAAACCTGACAACAGCTTTGCAGCGTTTTAAACCCCTCCGTGGCAATCCTACCCACCCACTGTTCCCAGGATAAGATCAGAGCACTAAACTGCACAAATGAGGCCTTTTGTGACCCCAGCCCACTTCCCATCCTGCCCCCACTCCCTCACACTCTCCCCGCCCCCCCACAGTTGCCACACTGGAAGTGTACCCAACACCCACACTCGACCAAGTCCAACCTCCAGGCCTTTGCATACACGGTTCCCTCCTCCCTTCCCCTAAACCCACTTTTCTGCCCCTCAAGTATCAGGCCAATTCTTACCCATCCATCAAATCCTTGCCCGCCTCTTCCGGGGAGCCTTCCCTGTCATCCCAGAGAGCCCTCTCCATCTCCTAGATTCCTACTCCTGGGCTCCCAAGCGCTGGGTATGCCCCCAGACCAAACTGCATCCTATTAGTCTCTAATTATTATTTAAGTGTTTGTCAGACCTTCCCGCCCCGCCCCTGCACGATGCCACAAGCCCCCAGTCAGCTGGCGTTAGCGGAGCCCCATCGGGTGTGATGTCTCCTCCTGCACAGAATCTGGGATTTTCCTATTTCCCTCTGGCCGAGGCCAGGCGGGCTGAGAGCCGGCCGCGGTCCCACTTTTTCCTTATTTAGTCGGGCCGACCTCACTGCGCTGGAGCCTCGCCCTGGGAGAGGCCTGGCCCGCACTCCGTTTCCCCTTCTACAGGCCGGGGACGCGCCTACGCCCTGCGAGGCCCGCCAGGCCGGCGGCCTGCCGGGACGGCCTCTGCCCGGAGAGTGCAGGCGCCCCGCACCCGGGCCGCCGCCAGTCCTCGCGCCCGCGGGGTGCCATGGCAACCGCCCGGCCCGCGTCGCTGGCAGCGGGTTACTCACAGAGAGGTGGCGTCCGCGGGGATGCGCAGCGCGGGCCCGAGCGTCCTCAGTCCATGGCCTGAGCAGTTGACGAGGCAGGCGGCGCCGGGCGCCGGGCCGCAGAGGCAGGGGGGCGCGCACGGTCCGCAGCCGCGCCCGGGGACCCCCGCCAGCGCCCCAAGCCACAGGCCCAGGCCCAAGGCGAGCGCCAGGCGGGCGGGCGCGGCGGGCGGCATCGTCAGGGCAGCGCAAGCATGGCCCCGGCCCGGTCCCGAGGCCCCGAACCCGCCCGGCCCCGGCCGCCGCTGCTCAGGCGAGGCCCGCGCACGGCATGGCTGGACGCGGGGCGGGATCCGGCGGGGTCCGCGGCCTGTCTGCCTGCGCGACGCCCGCTCGGCGCTCCGGACCGGCTCTAGGTCCACCGCCGCCCGCTCGCGCGCTGGCGCTGCAGTGCGGGCCGGCCGCCGGCTCCTCCTCCCCCCGGGGCGGCGCGGCGCGGCGCGGCGCGGGGCGGGGCACCCTTAGGCCCCGCCCCCTGCGCAGCAGTGCGGGGCGCGGCAAGGGGGCGGGCGCCAGGGCGGGGCATCCGGAGGCTCCACCCTTCGCTCTGCAGTGTTGCGGCTGGCGGGGCGAAGCTAGGTGGGCGGGGCGTATGGAGCTCCGCCCTTCTTACAGAGCAATAGGGCGGAGTCTCCGGCTTTGCTCCCCTGGGAGCGGAGGCCCTAGCTCTGGGCTTTCGCCTCTCACAGTCGCGTGCGCGCCTCCCAGACCTCAGCGCCAGAGTGGTCACAACACTAAAAACACCAGCCGGGACCTCCGAGCTCCCGCTACGCGTGCTCTTCCACTCCCAGATCATCCGTTCCTCTCCACCACCGCCCTTTCCCGAGCGCTTGGCACACAGTAGGCACTTAATAAATGCGCATCGCGTCCTCTCGTGGAGTTGCCAGAGCGCCAGCAAGGAGTGGCGGCTAAGTTCTCTCTGTCATGGAGTTGACGCCCAAGGTGGGCGTCACCTGAGCAGTGAAGTTCAGCATTCCAGCCGTCCGCCGGCCGCTGGGCGAGAGGCTGCCCTCTGCGCATCTGGGCACCCGCGTCCTCCCGATGCCGCCGCAGTTTGCCGGTTCTTTCTTTTCATGGTGCGATGTACTCCGTGCTGTGACTCTGCCAAGGGAGCTTTTGTTCCTCTGTGTGCTCAGGAAGAATCCAAGCCGAACATGGATGAACCCCGAAAATATGCTAGAAGCCAGACACAAATGTCCAAAATAGGCAAATCTATAAAGACAATAAGTAGATTAGTGGCTCCCGGGGCTGGAGGGAGGGGGAATGGGGAGTGACTGCTAATGGGTGTGGGGTTCCTTTCAGGGATGATGAGAGTGTTCTGGAATTAGCGGTGATGGTTGCCTTGTAAATATACTAAAATCCCTGAATCGTGCTCCTGAAAGGTTGAATTTTGTGGTGTGTGAATTATATCTCAACTTTTAAAATAATGAAGAAATAAAAAAATTGTATGTAGGATTCAGTTCCCTGACCAGGGATGGAACCCAGGCCCCATACTTTGGGAGCCTGGAGTCTTAGCCAGTGGACCACCAGGGAAGTCCCAAAAATTTTTTCTTAATATGGGAGAGACTTGAACCAGTTTTCCAGGCTAACGGAAGACTGCCAACAGAAAGGGAGAAGCAGACCACAGAGAAAGAACAAGAGAGTGTGTGCACAGAGTGTGAAAATATTAGTGGTGAGAACTTCTTGAGAGGTTAAAGAGAAGAAACCCACATCCTTCAATTCTCCACCCATTCATTCATTGCCTTGTTCCACTGACTCTTCACAACTCTAGGAGGTCCGTTCTGTTATTATTCCCTTATTAAATAAGGTAACTGAGGCACAGAGAGTTTAAGAAATTCGCCAGGTCACACAACAGGTAAGTGGAAGGAGTGAGATTACTTTCCAAACCCAAGCTTTTAATTCCAGTCAAATGACAAACTGATAAGATTCAAGGACTCAAGATGAGGGAAGTTACATCCATAACAAACAGTGATGCAAAATGAGCAAAACAGATTAATCAAGTCTAAATGATGGTTTGAAGGTGGTTGTGGAGTAAATGCAAGTATTTGGAAAGGATTTCTGAAATAGAAAAGATGTGTATGTGTGTGTGTACACATACGTGTGTGTATATATATACATATATATATGGGGGGGTTGTTTTCCTTTTTGTTTCTGTTTTTGTTTTTTGCCGCATGGTATGTGGTATCTTAGTTCCCTGACCAGGGATTGACTGGACTGCCAGGGAAGTCCCCAGGAAAGACATATGTTTAAAGAAGAAAAATAATTATCTGGAAATGAAATTCTAGACTATTTCAACGAACCACTTGGTGAGTCAGAGGAAATAAAATGTGCCAAAGATCTTGTCTGATTCAGAGAGGGGGACATTGGAGAAATGATTAATTCTTGACAAAATATAAATTTAAAGGTTTTTATTAATAGTTAATGATAATTATTAGCATAAAATAAAGAGGAAAACTAGAGGTAGGGGGAAAGAAACAAGAAAACCTGATTGACCCAGGCAGGAAAGAATTAAAAAAGAAAAGAATGGATCAGTGTATTAATCAGAATACAAAATAAGACCAAGCATGTGGGTGATCATTATAAACATAAATGAGTTAAATTCTCCTGTTAAAGAGCAAGGATTCTCACAATGAGAAGACACACTAAATCCAGGTAAATGTTGTTTACAGGGACATAGCTAAGATAAATAACCCAGAAGGCTGACAGTAAAGAAATAGAAAAATGAAGACACAAAGAGGGTGGGGTGGCAGTATTAATACTAGAAAAATAGAACCTAAAGCAAAAGATAGTAAATGGGAAAAGAGTCCATTTTTTTACACTAATTAAAGGTACAATCTGTGTAGAACATATAATGAACAGAACAACTGTTCTCAAAAAATAGAACATCAGCACACACAGCTACACTGTTAAAAATTCACAAAATCATTGTGGATACTTTCTACACCTTCCTTTGAATTTTACAAACCAAGTAAAAAAATTTTTTTAAATTCAGTAAAGTTACGGAGAGTTTGAACAACACAGTTAACAAGTTCTAGTTTTTGTAATAATATTCTGTCAAGTATCTGGAAATGATTAGGCAATAAAGTGGCCTAGGAAACACTGCCCCCTAGAGGTGCTCTAGGTCCTTTCATCTGCTAACTCCACCACATCATGAGTCTAGCCCACAGCTGGGGCTCCCCCAAACTCATCCTAACCTAGGGATGCTCACCTGAGTAGAAGTCTGAAGAGCCATTCACTGAGGTTCTTTGGACAAGGCTGGACATCCTAATGACTCAGATATTTGAAAGGTAAATGTGGAAGTGATGGATGTCTTCATTATCTTAACTGCAGTGATGGTTTCATGGGTGTATACTTATGTCAAAACTTATCAAATTGTACATTTTAAAAATGTGCAGTTATTGGATGTCAATTAGACCTTAATAAAGTTGTTTCTTAAATATCTAACCACTTACAGTAGCAAAAGCAGATCAGTGGTGGCCAGGGGCTGGGGTGGGTGGGTGGAATTACTGCAAAGGGTCATGAGGAAATTTTGTGGCAACAAAATGTTTTATATCATGAATATGGTGATGTTTAAATAACTATATATGTCAAAACTCACCAAATTGGTTAAAATTGGTGAATGTCAGTGTACATAAATTATGCCCCAATAAAGCTGATTTTTAAAAATCTAACCATGTAGAAATTGAAATACCCTCTTTTAAATCTTTTAACTTTTAAAATTTAATTTTAATAATTTTAAATCAAAATTAAAATCAGATTCTACAGAAATGACTAGTAATGAGCATACATCTTACCAAACCTCTGGGTTAAAAAGTTATATTGATACATGAAAAGGAACTGATAATATTACTTTTTTAAAAATGTTTTTAAAATGTTTCTTTATTTATTAATTTATTTGGCTGCACCGGGTCTTAGTTGCAGCATGCAGGATCTTTGTTATGTCATGTGGGAGCTTTAGTTATGGCATGTGAACTCTTAGTTGCATCATGTGGGATCTAGTTCCCTGTCCAGGGATGGAACTCCTGCCCCTGCATTGGAAGCGTGGAGTCTTAGCCACTGGACCACCAAGGAAGTTCCCCACTTTTTTTAAATTGATGAGCATGAAAAACCAAACTAGTATATAAATTAAACATCCCTGTCAACATTCTGAAAAAACAACTATAAAATAAACCAAAACAAAGTAGAAGGAAGGAAATTTGAAAGCTAAGAGCATAAGTTAATTCTTTTAAAAGAAAGAGTAGAATTGATTAATAAAATCAAGAGCCATTTTTTAAATAAATAAATTTATTTATTTATTGGCTGTGATCGGTTTTCATTGCTGCATGTGGGCTTTCTCTAGTTGCGGTGAGTGGGGGCTTCTTTGTGGTGCACAGGCTTCTCATTGTGGTGGCTTCTCTTGTTGCGGAACATGGGCTCTAGGTGCGTAGGCTTCAGTAGTTGCGGCACATGGGCTCAGTAGTTGTGGTGCACGGGCTTAGTTGCTCCATGGCATGTGGGATCTTCCCAGACCAGGGGTCATACCCGTGTCGCCTGCATTGGCAGGAGGATTCTCAACCACTGTGCCACCAGAGAAGTCCCAAGAGCTATTTTTAATACGTAAGGCTATTAAGTTCTTTTTTAAACCTGTTGGCAAGTGTAGCTGCAAGAGAGATGAAAATAAAATACAACACATTAAGATTAAGAATGAAGGTTTATTCACAGAAATAAAGAATGAAAAATTACGAGAAGATTATGTGTAATTTTTTGTCTAAAAACATATTGGAATAATATAAGCTATAAAAACTGATTTAAGCTACTTCCCTGGTGGTACAGTGGTTAAGACTCCGTGCTCCCAATGCAGGGGGCCTGGGTTTGAACCCTGGTCAGGAAACTAGATCCCACATGCGTGCTGCAACTAAGAGTTCACATGCCATAACTAATGAGCCAGTGAGCTGCAACTAAGGAGCCCGTGAGCTACAACTAAGGAGCATGCCTGCTGCAACTAAGACCCAGTGCAACCAAATAAATAAAATAAAATAAAATAAAATAAAAATAAAATAAAATATTAACAACAACAACAAATGACTCAAGAAGAAAAAAAAAACCCAAATAGACTAACAGTAAAGGAAAATATATCAGAGCCCTTCCAGGAAAAGACGCTCAGTCCAGATCTTTTAATGGGAAAATGGTATCAAATGTGGAAAGATCAGATACTTATGATTTTATTTATACTCTTAGAGAACAAGGATTACAACTCAATGTACTTTATGCATATTTATGCATGAATTTGCAATGTGTTTAGTAACATAATTTGGATACCTAAACAAACTTGGATGAAGACAAGATAGAAAAAGAAATCCATAGTCCAGTGACTTTTAAGTCTGCTCAGCCACCGAACCCTTGTTTCAAACAAAGTCCCCAAATAGAAAATTTGAATGGCCCTATTTCAGCTGAATAATGGATCCCAAAGATATTACAGGTCCTAATCCTCAGAACCTGTGAATGTTACCTTATATGGCAAAAGGGTCTTGCAGATGTGGTTGATGATCTTGAGACAGGGGAATGATCCTGGACTATCCAGGTGGGCCATAAATGTAATCACAAATGTCCTTATAAGGAGATTTGGGGATTCCCTGACAGCACAGTGGTTAGGGCTCTGCACTTTCACTGCCAAGGGCCAGGTTTCAATCCCTGGTAGTGGAACTAAGATCCCATAAGCTGAGCTGCACAGCCAAAAAATAAAAAAATAAATAAGGAGATTTGATGGCAGAGGAGAAGGCCAGGTGGCCATGGTGGAAATGCAGTGATGTGGCTATGAGCCAAGGAAAGCTGGAGGCCACCAGAAGCTAAAGAGGCAAGGATTCTCCCCTGAAGCCCCCAGAAGGAATCAGCCTTGCTGATGCCTTGACTCTTGTCCCATCAGACTCATCTCACGCTTCTGTCCTCTGGAGCATAGGAGGGTAAATTTTAGTCATTTTGTGCCACTGCGTTTGTGGAAATTTTTCACAGCAGCAATAGAAAACTCACCCAGGAGCCATTACCAAACCTAATGGTGCTTACCCCTGAAGGACAGGATCTGGGTGGGGGAACGAGGACTTTTCTTCTTGCCTTTCCCTTTTGTGTTGTTGACATGCCTACAAAACTCATATATTATTTTTACAATTAAGAAAAAAGAGGAGACAATGCAAGCAAAGCACTGGGCCCACTCCAGGGGCAGCCAGTGCGCAGACTTCAGTGGTTGTCATGGTGACAGTGGAGTTCATTCCATTCCTTTACACAGACACAAATGCCTCCCCTGACATGAGGCCACGTGTGGTACCTAAGAGCCACGAGTCGGCGGGCGGTGTTCTGTGCCACCGGAGCCCAGAGGTCTCATCCACGTGGGGCCTCAGTGCAGGGTCTGGATCAGAGTGAGGCCCCCCCCCGCGCTCCCACTCTGCGGCTGGCACATTTTATGTCGCGAGGTTGCCAAGAGTACTCAGATGTGAGTACCTGAGCATCTGTGGGAGGCAAGGATAGAGGGCAGACCTGCAAAGACACAGCCCTGTGCTCTAGCCCTCCCACCGATGGGTCCTTTTCCCCTCAGGCAGGGATGGACACCCACCCCTTACTACCTGCTAGGCCTCAGTGCAACATGGGGGAGGGTGGGGTAGCTGGGTGTGTCCTCTTGGGAACAGGACCCTCAGTGTGGCCCCTGTGCACCCGGGCCTCTGGGGGCGGTGGGGGGAGGGCGCCTCTAACACGAGCTGCTTCCTCAGGTGACTCTGGTGGAAGTCACATTCCGTGCTGCTGCGGTTCCTCTCTGATGTCTCCATGGCAACGTTCACGCGGATTTCATAGAACATAAGGTGTTTGAGCTGGAAGGGACCCTGGAGATCAGTTCCTCCTGCCCCCTCATTTCACAGAGAGGGGATCATGCCCAGACCGTGTACGCCACATGGCCAGGATCAGCCAGCAAGCCAGGGACCCAGCTAGGGCCTCTGCATCCCGGCACCACCCCCAGCCAGGGTCCCTTTCCCTGAGATCGCAGACAGCTGAATTCCTTAAGACTGTCTTCTTGGGAGGTGCTCTGAGGGCACAAGCTTTGGGGGCTCTGCCCCTTCTCCCTTGCTAAAGGACCCTGAGTCCAGCCTAGCTCTGTCCTGTTCCGTGCTAGAGCTCTCATTCCAGTGCTGGGTGAGGGCAAGAGCAGGAAGGATGGGCACTGTCCTCAAGAAGTTCATAGGCTGGTGTGGAGGCAGTGCTGTCCCCCAAGAACCACTGGAGAGCAAACATGAGTGTCTGTGGAGCAGGAATTTGGGGGAGGGGAGCCCAGGAAGTCTGCCCAGAGGAGAAGGCTGGAAGGAAGGTCGAGGAGGACTCTCATTCCTGCGTAAGGCTGCCTGGCTGGAGGGCCACACACTGCAGGTGAGCGGTATGTGAGGGTGAAGCTGGAGGGCTTGGAAAATCAGGTTCCAGAGAGAGCCTGCCCCAGGCCATAGGATCCAGAGGGTTCTTGCGTCTCGGAACTCATGGCCCATGTCACTCTAGGACAAGGGGGTCAGACACACGGAAGGGCAAGTCAGAGGGCCGAGTGTAGGAGCTGAGGGCCCTGGACATGAGGGGACCTGGAATCTCGGCCAGCAGAGGGTGCCGAAGTGAGGGTCCAGGAGTGAGGCCTGTGGATGTTGCATCCCTTTGCTGGGACAGGGAACCATGTAGCCCCTCCTCTGCCCAGTAGAGCCAGCCCTGTGCCAGAAGGGTTGAGGGCTTGTAGGTACCCCTCCCAAGGGGAACACAGATCTCACTCCTCACCTCTACCTCAGCTCCAGGGCTCACTTCAACCCCAAACCCTGCCTCAGGGACCTGGCCTGGTCTGGGGGGTTGGGGCGGATTGTCTTCTCTCTAAGTCTGAAGATCTCAAGAATCTGGGCATCCCCAGATCCCACCAAAGCCATCATCCTGACCTTTCCCACCAAATTGGCCCCTTTTCTCCCCCTTGCTGGGTACTTGTTCTTGTTATCTCTGGCTGTGTGAGTGACAGACCTCTGCAAATGCTGATGAGTCTGCAGTGTGGGCGGGGCTCAGTGGGGGTGGCTCACCTCGGCTCTGCATGGAACCTGCCAGGGTGTCTTCTTCACTCACATGGCTGCCAAATGGGGTCCTCTCCACTTGGGCTTCTCCATGAGGCCACTTGGGCTTTCTCACAGTACAGCAGCTGGGTTCCAAGAATGAGTGCTCCAGGAGACAGGAAGGGAGAGCTGTCAGTCTGGAAGGTCTGGATCCAGAAACAGGCACAGGGTCACTTCCATTGGTTAAAGCCATAGAGCTCCCGCCAAGGCAGGAGACATAGACCCTCCCCCTCACTGGGAAGAGTAGCAAAGAATTTGCCATCTTTAATCCATCTCAGCACCCTAATGTCGCTGCCCCAGGGGCTCTGACTCTTTCTTGCCTCCCCTCTGGGCCTGCAGAGTCTGTCTCTCCTGGAGGTCCCGTCAGTCTCCATCACCTCCCCATGGACTAAAGCAGTCCCCTCAAACTCATCTCCCGTCCACAGGCTGTACCATCCATCCCCTCCTGGCCACTCCCTGTATTTCTATAGCAGTGCCTTCTTTCCCTTGCTCTCCTCAGAAACCATGCATGGCTCCCTACTTCTCACTGAACAATTCCCAAGCTCTTAGGCAAAACATTCAGATTCACCTTACAATCTAGCCTCCTTCTATGTTACCAATTGAGTTACCTCCAAGCCACTGGACCATACTTTGGCCTCTTCTGCTTAAAGTGCCCACCTACTGGCTCTCTGAGCCTGCACATATTCACTCCCTCCACCTGGCCAATTTCTCTGTCTCCCCTCCTGTTGGACTCCTGCTCGATCTTCAAAGCCAGGTGCAAATGTCCCTCCTCCACAAAGCCTTGCTCTCACTACTCATCACAGTAGTCTTACTCTCATTGCATGGTGAGGCATGTTCTCCTTTAAATCCTTGCTGGCAGTGACGTGTCCTCTTGAAGTGGGCCCATGTTCCTAACTCATACTTCTTTCACCAAGTTAATAACTGTTTATTGCGGCCTGGAGCCAGCTGCCAGCGATGTGACAGTGACCAAGACAAGCTGCTTCCTGTGCCCAGAGAGCTTACATTCCAGAAGGTGAGACAGATGGCAAATAGAGGAACCAAAAGACATAATGATCAAAGATTAGGAGGACTGTGGGAAGGCAAGAAAGGCAAGAGGGGTGCTGTGAGGGAGGGACCCACAACTCCCTCTTTTCAAGAGAAATCAGACCTGGATTTTTATATACTCTGCTAATTTTAAAGGTTGCAAGGTCAAGTCTTTCTCCTCTGCTCTCAGCTTCCCTCCCCTCCTAGCTTCCCGCTCTCTCTGGAATGCCTGCCTCCTTCTCTCTTCCTGGTTACCCTATCAGCACCCCCCCAACTCAGGACGCCCCACCTTTAGGGCACTTAAACTCCTCTGTGATTCCCAAGCCCTGGCCATGCTCTGGCAGCAGCTGGCAGGAGTAGACAGGGAGCCCCCTGCCTAGGTTGCTAGGGTCGGTGGGCATCCCCTAGCTGAGACACTGGGCCAGCCTCCCTGAAGTTGCCCTCCTGGGCGTGAGATGACACCTGGAGTCCCCAGGGCCACAGCAGTGGGAGCCCAATACCCCCACCACAGGCTTCACTAACCACAGGGCTGGCCGGGAGGAAGTGGGGAACCAGAGGAGTGAGACAGAAAAGGAGGCCAGGGAGCTCTCAGAGGGCTTCCTCAAGGTGGTCCCCAGCTCTAACAGGACCCTGAGGGATAGGTTTCCATCTCCAGGGAACCCCTGGGTGAACCCTGCCAGGGGAGAGTTTATGCTCTCCGGAGCCAGAGTCTCCCCGTACAAATCCTGGCTCTGCCGCTTCCTGCCTGGTAAACTTGGACAGCTCCCTTCCTCTCTGTGGGCCTCAATTTCCCATCTGAACACTGGGGATCAGAGCAGCACCCACCCCACAGGGTAGTTTTAAAGACGACATGCATGTGGCACACGATGGCGCTCATAAAGGGCAGTTTTCTCCAGCCTCTCCCATGCAGGGCCCTGCCAGGCTCTCTCAAGGAATTGCTTTGCTGGGTGGCATCCTTCCATCTGTGCTTTCCCAGACCTCTGAGCCCTAGAGGCAGCTTCTGCCCATTATCATTATTTGAACTCTGGGCACTGCCAGCTGAGAGGGCTCAGGCCTCTGAAGGGCCCAGGGTCCCAGTGATAGCAGTCACGTCTCAGGACAGAGGAGAACAGAGCAGGGGGCTGCTCTTCATCTGGACCTGCTACCCCTAAGCCCTGGGAGAAGGGCATCTTGGCACACCACTCCCAGGACTCCATGACCACCTCAGCCTCATTCTCAAAACCCAGAGCATCTTGGGTTGGAGTCCTGGGACAGAGCCCCAGGAAGTCCAGGTGGGGAGCAGGTGGCAGGCCCTGGAGAGAAGTCTGCCAGGGACCAGCATGACGTTTGGATTATCAGCACTTGAAAGCACTGGAAAGCCAAGGAGCCAGCCACAGACTGGTGGAGGGGCCTCCTACCTCCTTCACCTCCCAGATCCCTGAGGGCAGAGCCCCAGGGGAGGGGACTCTCAGAGGGCCTGCTGCTGGCTGTGACACTGACTTCCCTTTCTCCAAGGATCCTGAAGCTTCAGCCCAGCAAACAGAAACTGCGGGGTACAGCGCCCTGCTGGTTCAGCCCTGCCTCTCAGCCTGGCGGCTATGTCCTGTTTCTGATAACCAGCTGTCAGCTGAGCCCCAAGCGGCGGGGCGGGCGCACCTGGGGTTTGTTTGCTAAGCGAGTGTTGGAGCTTCCTGGACCCGCCTGCCCTGGGAGGGAGGGGAGCGGTGCTGCAGCAGGCCAGGTGGCATCTCGGGCAGGGAAGGGACAGAATCCCAGGGTGCCCATCCCACTCAGGCCCACTGCCTCAGTGCCCCCATCTCAAGGCACTCTACTTGTCCCAGGCCCGGAGGCAGTCCAGTGGGGATCACTGGGCAAGGGTCAGAGAGGGGCAGGGTGGTGCACAGCCAGCAGAGGACCGACATGACGCTGGGTGCTCCCTCCCTCACCCACCGTCCCACACACGCACCCAAGCCCGGATGCAGATACGAAGGAGCGTCGCTGGGCCTAGGGCAGGGAGGTAGTTGCCCCCAAGGGGCAGAGGCGCTGGGACCCCTAGCACCCAGGGCAGGGCCCGGAGTTCCTGACCCCGCCCCTGGGGGCCGTCATTTGCATGGCCCCGCCCCCGAGCGGCCATTGGTGGCGGCCGTGGGAGGCTGGGCCTGAGTGGCTGCGGGGCTGTGGGGCGGCGGGGGCGGGGGCGGGGCGGCGCGGAGCAGGGCGCCAGCGATGTCGCTGCCGCAGCCGCGGGAAGGTTTCGGCTTGGGTTCTGGGTCTGGCTCCGAGGGCGCGGAGAGCAGGGTGTCCCGGGGCGGGGTGGCTGCAGCGGGAGCGCACTGAGCGCCCGCCAGCCCGCCCGCCATGTCCAGGAAAAAGACCCCCAAGAGCAAGGGGGGCAGCGCGCCCGCTACGTCGGCACTGCCCGCTGCCAGTGGGCCCCGGCCGGTGCGCCCCGGGACTGCGAGCCCTGGCTCCCAGGCACCGCCCAACGGGCGCCCGCAGCCCGGCCGGTCTTCACTTGGTGGAAGCGGCGACTTCTACGACGTCGCCTTCAAGGTGAGCCGGGCACCCCCAGCCCCAAGCGAGCGCAGCAGGTGGCGTCCGGCCCGAGCTGAGAGGGGAGGGGGTCCAGGGAAAGGGTGCAGGGCCCTGCGGACCTTCAGCTAGAAGCTGGCTCTAGCGGCACCCGACAGCTGGCATGGCTGGCGCGGTGCATCACGCGCGCACGCGCACACACACACACACACAGAGCTGTCAAACCCGGGTTTGGGATACCCAACATATGGCATGGCCTGCCCGCCCCCCCCCCCACTCCCAGCTGGCATGGTCGGACAAGTGGTCCTGAGGAAATCAGAGCCTGGCAGGTGTCCTCTCCCTGTTGCCTAATGCTCCTGCCCCCATCCAGGCCCCGATCTCATCATATCCCATATGCTGCCTTCTCTCATCCCCATTGTCTTTTGGTCTCCTCTTTTTAAGGTGAGAGATTAAGAAGAGGTTTGCCAGTTGGGTGAGGAACACTGGGGCCTCCTTCAGGCCAAGGCAGAAGCTTGTGAACTGTGGGGGGTGGGGGTGGCAGGCCCGTCTTTGGATTTTGGAGCCTTTGGCAACAGGCTGGGGGAGGGGAGAAGGAGGGGCCTGACTGCCCCTCCCTGCCCAAGTCCCTCCTCATGCCAAGATCTGAGGCTTACTTGGCAAATTCCTCTGGAGTCTTTCTGGGATTGGATGAAGCCCCTGACACAGAGGGTCCCCCTCCCCAGGCCTCTCAAGAGATCCCCAGTGGCCAACCCTCAGGTTCTGCTCCCCACTAAGCCCTAAATGCTCCCCTTTCAGATCAAGCACGGTGTCCAGATAGTGCCCTGAATGAAGGCAGCTGCTCCCACTCCCCACTGATAGAGACAGGCCACTGTTCAGGAGAGGGGACAGAACCTTCTAGAGGTGGAAGCTAGAGGCCCAGGCCCTGTGTCTCCCCCAGGCCCTACTGAACCTGCAGACCTAGGATACATCCCTCCACTCCAGCCCCTCACCCACAGCCCCTGTTCGACCAGACCAGCCTAGGGAAGACCAGACACCCCTCTGGGTGGGCCAGCACCAGGTCCCCTCTGCTCTTTCTTTGTGCTCCAGGTCATGCTGGTGGGGGACTCAGGAGTGGGGAAGACCTGCTTACTTGTGCGCTTCAAGGATGGGGCTTTCCTGGCAGGGACCTTCATCTCCACTGTGGGCATTGACTTCCGGGTAAGAGTGGAGGCTGATGTCCAGCCATGCCCTGGGCCCCCAACACCAGCTCACAGCTGCTCGAAACACCCCTGGGCAGCTGGTTCTCCACTTACCCCTGTGGCACCAAGAGGCTCATAAGGTGGAGCTCCTGGCTGGACCACCTGGCTCCCACGGTCAAGGTGGTTGAGGTGGGATGCCTTAACCACCAAGCTGCCTGCCTCCCGACATCTCAAGGGTCCTGGAGACAGGTGGTGGCTGTATCTGATCGAAGCAGAGATGGTACCCCTGTGCCCAGGGCTGGCACAACCCTGGGGGCTGTATCTTGTGCACTGGGGGCAGTGGGTGCTGGTGCCCCCATGGGAACTCAAGACCTGTGTCCACTTGGGAGGCCAGCATCACTGCCCAACTGTACAGAGGGGCCCTGATGTGCCAGGTGGCTCATCCAGGCCCTACCAAATGGCTGTGGCGCTCAAGCACACAACTGGTCCCAGAGCCAGGGAGAAGTCCCTGCCCTTATGTGAGGAGGCTTATGGGAAATGCTCCCACCTGGCTGCTTTCCCTGCCAGGGCCCCCTCACCACCTCACCCCCTGCCAGGGGGCTATGTCCTGGGGTCCTTCTGGGGGGTGCTCCTGGACCCTTGGCTCCCCAAGAGGCTTCCAGCACCCCAAGCAGCTCGTGGGGTCTTGGGGGAATGATGGGGGCCATAGCCTTAGGCCTGCGGGGCTCTGGTTTCAGTCTAAATTTCACATGCTGAGGTGCCTTTGTGTTCTTAGCAAATCCCAAATTTGCATTTTTCTCACCCTTTAATTAGACCTAGTCATCAGAAGGCTGGGAGGGAGGCCCATTCTGGAGACTGGGAAGTTGGGGGGCTCCCTCCAGTCTGAGGAGCCACTCTCTACCCTGTTTAGGGGGCAGAGACCCTCCAATCCTCTGGGATGGAGTAAGGATTGAGGTGCCAGAAGGGGGAGGTTTAGGTGCTGTCCTCTGCCTGTTCTGCCCTCACCTCCCCTCTTCTTACCTCCCTCTTGGCTCTGGGGCAGTGGGGAGAGAGGTGAGGCTGCGCGGTTTGCACCCCTGTTCTGGGTGCCGGGGAAGGTGGGATGTCCTCCCCAGCCTCCTTGCAGCTGGGCAGATGGCTGCACCCGGTTCCCTGGAGACCCAGAAGCACCCAGACAGCAGGCGCTGGGTGAAGAGGGAGGAGGTGCTGTTCCTGCCACCCAGGGCCTCAGCTGGTGGTTCTCAGCCCCCTGCCCCCACCCCGGCAGATGGGAACCAGGGTTGAGCCACTCCCTGCTCTAGTCCTGAACTGGGAGGGCCTGGCTAGGGAGCATTACCAGCTGGCAGGCAAACACATAATGAGCGCCCACTGTGTACCAAGCTGAGTGAGTCCTGGACTCTATGCTTACTGCAGGGGGCCCTATCCTCAGGGACTTGCCGTCAGAGTGAAAAGAGAGGCTTTTAAATTACAAAACACTTTAGCCCTACTCCAGGCCAGACTCGGTTCTTGGTGCTTTGCACATAGTAGTTCATAAAATAATTGGGGCAGCCTCATGATGGGCAGCCCCATTTGAAGATGGGAAACCGAGGCACAGTATTAGTAATGGGCCCAGGGTCACACGCTGGGTGACTTCAAATAAGTCATGCAAGTGGCTCTAAGCAAAAGGAGCAGCGTGTACAGAGCTGCCGGTGGCCTGGGAGAGGGGGCTGGGGCAGGGCCCTGACACCCAGGAGCAGAGTGCAGGGGAGAGGCATGCAGGGTGAAGAAGTCGCTGGGGCTGGGCACCAGGTGGAGGAGGAGGGCAGCTGGGGTGAAAGAGGGAGGGGGGAGGGGCTTGGGGGTGCAGAGCAACAGGACTCAGTGAGTGACGGGTGGGTGGGTGGCGACCGGAGCCCTCCAGGGCAGGGGAGCTGGTGGGCTGTGTGTCAGCCCTCCAGGATGGGCAGAGGAAGAACCACCTGGCCCAGAATGGACACAGCTGGCTATGGAGGGCGGCAATCTTCAAGTCTATCAGGACCACCATCTGGGCAGGGGCGGTCTGGGCACCCTCTCTGCACGAGTCACTAGGAGGGGCTCAGCAGCAGGAGGTGTAGGAGGTATGGGGAGAGCTGTGGGGACCCCAGGAGTTGGATTCAAGAGGAAGCATTATCTGCGGGTAAAGGGCTGCGAGGTAGTCAGACGAGAACCAGGAGGTGGGCCCTGGAGGCAGAGCCAGCTGAGGCCCGGGCTAATGAATTCAGGGGCACACCAGAGGCCCCTCAGTCTCAGGCTCAGTCCTAACCTGGCACTGCCTGCCTCCCCAACCCTATCCACGCCCCCCGCCGGAGGGGGGGCACCAGTCTAGCTGCTGCCTAGGACGGTGCATTTGGCCCTGGGCCCTCGCTGGAGCTGGCTGGTTGTGTTTCAGAACAAAGTTCTGGATGTGGATGGCATGAAGGTGAAGCTGCAGGTGAGAGGTGACTGGGGGAGGGGGAGTTGAGGGCAGGGGGCACCTGGGAAGGACTGGGCAGCCCTGATGGCTGGACTCTGCCCCTGCTGCAGATCTGGGACACAGCTGGTCAGGAGAGGTTCCGCAGTGTCACCCACGCCTACTACCGCGATGCTCATGGTGAGCTCATGGGCACCACACCCCAGCTCCAGGGAGCTGGGACCACGTTCCCTAGGCTTCTGCTTGGAGGAGGGCGCGCCGGGTGTGAGGGGGCAGGAGTGTGAAGGGTGTGACCCGTGAGGGTGAGGGTGATGGGGAGCCACTGTGGGCTCTGCAGGTGTCCTCACTGGCCCTCTGCCCCCAGCACTGCTGCTGCTCTATGATGTCACCAACAAGGCCTCCTTTGACAGCATCCAGGTCAGTGGCTTCCTTCCTGGTGGGGGACAGGCCGAGATGGGGCCTGACCCCATCCCCAACCTCCCTCAGGCACAGATGGCATCAGGGTCTCAGAGTTATGAGGACCCTACCGACAGTGGGGAGCGGGAAAGATGGCCCCTCTGGGCTTGTGGGGGCCCCAGTACAGTGGCTCAGGCTGAGAATGGGCTGAAGGGGGCCTGGGTGACCTTCCAGCTCACCAGCCCAACAGCTTAAATAAGGTACTTGTTAGATCGCCCCTGCATGCCACAAGGGGAGCACCAGTTCTGGGGCCCTCCTGTTAGCCAGACACTGACAACAGGCACTGTGGGGAGTGTCCTGGAGGGGCAAGGGGTGCCAGGAGCACCAGCCTCCAGCCTGGCCTCAGCTCTCCCCCTACAGGCCTGGCTGACAGAGATCCAGGAGTATGCCCAGCATGATGTGGTACTCATGCTGCTGGGGAACAAGGTGGGCACCCCAGCCTGTCTCATCTACCCTGGCTCTGCAGAGGGGGGAGGGTGGTAGGGGAGTGAGCTGGGGCCAGCTCTCACCAAGACTCCTGTGCTAGGCGGACTCTGCCCAGGAGCGTGCGGTGAAGAGGGAGGACGGGGAGAAGCTGGCCAAGGTGAGCTGGGTTGGGGTGGGTGGCCAGCAAGTGCCCCTGGGGCTGCAAGGCCTGAGCTGTCCCCACTAGGCTGCCAACGGCTGTTTGCAGGAATACGGGCTACCGTTCATGGAGACCAGCGCCAAGACGGGCCTCAATGTGGACTTGGCCTTCACGGCTATAGCAAAGTAAGTCCTGGCAGTTACCAGGAAGAACCCCCAGACCCAGTGTCTGAATCCCCTTGTTGGGGGTACAGGCCACCCTGTTACATGGCCACCCCTGCCCCACAGGGAGTTGAAGCAGCGCTGCACAAAGGCCCCCAGTGAGCCTTATTTTCGGCTGCATGACTATGTGAAGAGGGAGGGCCGGGGGGCCTCCTGCTGCAGACCCTGAACCTGGCTGGGCACTGCCACCGGGGCGTTGTCCTGGAAGACTGGAGAGACTCTACACATCCCTGACTTCGCCACCTGGCAGTCAGTCCCAGGATGTCCAGGAATCCCAGGCTGAGCCTTGCCCTTCCCTCGTCTCGGCAGCCATCCAGAGCCTCGGTCCCAACAAGTGGGCTTCAGGAAGCCAGAGGGTCCGCAGCCCTCCTTCAGCCGCTGCTGCTTGAGGGCCTTGCCCCCAAGGCCTTCACAGAAAAGCAACCATCCTCTGTACAGGGGGGCCACCCAACAATGTACAGACTGCCAGGCACCTGGTCCTCTGGGCCATGGCGCTCTGACGCCCCCTCCTGGGCACGCCCGACTTCCAGGCTGGGCTGCGGTGCCCAAGCCACGTGTCCTGTGCCTAATTGCCTAGAAAGCCATGTCTTCAACTGCACATGCTGCCCAGGCAGGAAAAGGCAGGATTCCTGCCCACACCTGGGACAGAGGGCTTCACCACAAATCACATCATGCATCTGTGCTCCGGGGACCAAGGCTGTCTGCTGCCAGCCCACCCACCAGGAGGCCCTGGTTCAAACATCAACAGGGTCTTTCACGTTACCTTGGAGGATGCCAAGGCTGTGGCTTTGCAATGCAGTGAACAGCATGTGGGAAGCCACAGAGATGTCAGGGAAAGCAGGACCGCCAGCCCGCACCTGCTGACCAGGGTACCACCTCAGCAGGCTGATACAGGACTTGGGCGTGGCAGGTCAAGCTAGGGGGTGGGCAGGGCACTCCACCTTGTACTAAAATCTTCAAGTCAGTCTTTTGATTGAGAGCTTTTGTTTCTAGTCCTAATGAATAAAGTTGTGTTTTCTGGAGCGCCTGCCTTGTCCATTGAAAGAAAGCGATGCTCAGGGACTGTTAGTGAGGAATTAAAGGAATTAAGAATTCACGACCCACCCCAAGGCAAAGGACACACAAAAAACTCCTATCCTTACAGGTAAAAATAGAGCAGGTGGTCCAAATAGGTGGAAAATCACTGTCATGAACTTCCATTTTCATGCTCTGCCCCTAAACAAGACAGCCCAGGGACATGAACAGGCGTGAAAATAAAGACACATGTTGCTCCAATCAACTCACCGCCTTTACTTTATTGCTAAGCGCTTCAGATAGACTGACTTTGGCCATGAGACGGCTGGAAGCGCAGGACCTTGGTTCTTGTCTTTTTTGAGGAAAGAATTCAACAAAGAGACGAAGACTGCAAAACATGTTGGGCTGGGCAACCCCCTTGACCACAAGAATGAGGGAATTGTGGTCGCTTTGTCTTCCACCCAATCAGGGTCCGAAGCTCCTGCTAGTATTTTATCTTGAAGTGTCAGCAGGAGACTGGCTGCAGCTGCTCAGCCTGGGGCCCACCTATATCTTACCTCGAATCTCTGCTGAGAGACGTGGACCCTAAGAGATCTTTATAGGGAGGATGAGGGGCGAAGGTTTATCTTCTGTAGCTTCTTCAGGCTGGCACTGGGCTTGTGGACCCTACCTAACTGGGGCCACGGAACTCTCACCCTGCCTTGTCCAGGGGCCCCAGGGTGACTTCTGCTGTTAGGATCTGTGTCAGGGAATGGCTGGAATCCCTGCATTGCCACCATCATCTTGATGTGGAATTGTTACAACCTGGAAGAAATAAACTTAACAAGCAGATTAAAAAGGCAGGGGCCAAAGATCAGTAAAAGGATTATGGCAATTAGAAGCCCAAGCAGAGGTAAGAACCAGGTCATACTCAGTAACATCCCCTGAAGGAATGAAGCCATCTGGTGTGGTCATGTTTTCTCGAGTCCTCTTCTACTAGCCCAGTGTTACTGATGTAGGTGCAGCATGTCTTACTGATAACTGCACATACTCCTCCTCGTTCAGCTAGGAAGTCCAAGACCAGTCTGTTACCCATCACTTTATTAGCCAAGGAACTCAGAGACAATGAGAGTCTAGTGTGTTCCCTGTGGATTCACTCACGGAAGACAGGGCATCTGAAAGATTGTCGAGCGTTGCTTCCTGACAAGCAAAGCCTCCCCAAGGGGCCACCAAACCAACAGCAGCTCCAATTCCTGCTGAAAGGAGGCCAACTGCCTTTTTGCCCTGGGTGTGGTTGATGTTATAGATGGTAATACCTAGGTTTGTTTGGTTACTCAGTTGGCTTAGTGTACACTGTCCCGTAAACAGAGCATTGCCTATACAAGGAAAAGGCACAGCTAATCCAGGAAAGGGAAAGAGGGATTGGGGTTTTTTGAAGAGGGCAGCTGGTTTATAGCTGGACCACAAAGGAATAGATGCCTGGGAGGGGCACGTGCCTGGTGTACTGTCGTGGAATTAAACCACTTCAGTAGAGTCTGCCCAAAAGGGGGTTCCAGTGCAGTTTGAGGAGAGGATCCCACCATTGAATAACGGTGTATGAGTCTTTTTGAAGGCTTCGGAAGAGGCAAAAAATGTGTATCAGAGGCGGGGAAAAGATGTGTCAGATGCTTAGCATCAGGCCTGTCCAGGAGACACATAGCCATCGGCCAGCTGATCTTGGGGGCACCAATGGGTGGCACTGCCCATTTGGTCTTTTGCAGTTAAAATTAGAGGTAATGGCGGTGATGTCAACTGCCAGTCCATTACAGATTTTGGTCCCAAGCTTCTGGCATGGGCAGCAAGTTACCTTTATGGCAGAGTAGAAGACAAATATGCTTTGATGGGGGGGAAGCTTTGTGTACTGGATGCGTTCATGCAAAGGGTCAGGCCCAGGCAGGAAAGTTGTGCCAAGGGCTGGATGCAAACTTTGAGGGGATCAGGGCTAGCAAGACCCTCAGCCAAGGACTTCCCCGGCGGTGCAGTGGATGAGACTCTGCGCTCCTAATGCAGGGGGCCGGGATTCAATCCCTGGTAGGAGCCTGCCTACCACAACTAAGAGTGGCTGCAACCAAATAATTTAAAAAAAAAAAAAAAGACCCTCAGCCAGAGTAAGTTCAAGGTCATCATTATTGGGTATGTAGGTTAGTTCTTTGAACTTATAGGCATCACTCTGAGGACTGGGACAGCAGACCCAGGGAGAGAGAGATTCTCTCCCTGAACAATAATTCTTGAGAGATTTATTATTGGGTAGGATCCCCACTCCCCTGACATGAATCCCCAAAGGAGGGAGAGAAAGGTTAGGGCAACTAATAAGTTCATAATAGAAGTTCTAATTTCAGAAGCAACCGGAAGGCAAGTAGCATTAAAAGAAATCCTGCAGTAAACTAAAGCCCAGTAGCAAATATGGGGTTCCAGCCTACTGTCACTGATCTTGCTTTGTTACTCAGAGAGCCCTGAAAAAACTAGTGTCAAAGTGAGAGTTTACTTATCAATGCAGTTGTCACTTGGCTCTGGGATCACCTTCTCAAAGAGGAATTTGGGGACTTGGGCAGGTTCACAGAAATAGCTTGGATGTGTCTTCAGGTCCCTATAATGTTATCAGTGGAAGCAGATTTAATTCTAGACAGATGGACCTAACTACTGTCTTCCTGAAGTTTAATTGCCATAGGGGTGCTCAGCAAAGCTTGGGAAGGACCCTTTTACTTTGGGAGTAGCTGGTTGCCTGGGGACACATTTTTTTCCAGGTATTTAAAAGCACCCAGTCCCCAGGGTTTACAATGGAGTAACTGGGACTGTTATCTGAGAGGGATGAACTGTTTTCGTATTCCTGAATAGCCCTCTGAACCTGCTACAGGTGAATAATGTATTTAAGATGTGCTTTGGTTTCTGAGCCTGTTGTGTCCAGGGTGAGGAATAGCCTACCCTATGTCATTTCGAAGGGGCTCAACCGAGTTGTTTTAGGGGTTGCCCCAACCCTTAAAGGAGCTATTGGCAGCAGGTGACACCACGGTTGGTGTTTCCTGATAGCTTACCTAAGGTTTTCTTTAGGGTATGAATGGTCTGTTCCACCTTTCCTGAGGACTGAGTTTCCAGGACAAATGCAGGTAGTACCTATCTCCTAGGGGATGTTGGGTAACCTTTGTTATGAGGGTCCATCGTCACTCTGGAAGTGGCAGGTAAACCCAAACCTAGGGATAACTTCCTTCAGATGTGCTCTAGCCACTCCAGTTGCCTTTTCTGTCCTAGTGGACTTAAGACCTCTACCCATCTAGTAAAAGTGAACAGAGACTAGTATTTCAAGCTCTGGAAAGAGGGCATCTAAGTGAAATCTGCCAGTCCTTTCCTGGGTAAGTCCTATGTCGCTGGACTGGACTAACACAAGGGTGAGGCTTGAGCTGGCCTCATGGATTACAGGTGGCGCAGGCTTAAGGAACCCTTTGATTTCATCTGGGATTCCTTTCCTTATACAAAGCCAGAAAACCACTGTAGACTTAGTATCCCTCCCTGGATGGAGAAAATCATGTAGCCCTTAACTTTCCCGCTGGTCAGAGCAATTTTTGATGTGTCACAAGGCTTCTATCCCGTTAGTTTGCCCTTTTTCTCATGCCCAGGTTTCCTCAGGAGTGTCTCAGTATGTTAGAAAGGATAATGGATTGGATTAATGCCATTTCTGTTTTACCAGGACTGCTTTCTCTGCTTCTCCATCTGCCGTTACTTCCTTGGGTAACCTGGGAGATTCCCTTTTGGTGTCCATCGCAGTGAATGACTTCTGAGCTGCCTGTGTGAGACCTTAGCCCCACACAGGGGTATTTTTCATTCAAGTCCTCTTTCCATACAGCTTCCCGGGAATTTAGAACAAAGCAGGCATATTCAGTCTATGTTTACCTTTTTCCTTTCCCTAGTGTTAAGGCTCAGGTTAGAGTTCAGCCTTCTGTGCTGAAGTGTTGGGCAGTAAAGTTTTTGCCTCTATGATACTCTGCCCTGAGCTTGTCCTTAATGAAACTGCCACCAATAAACCATTCTTCCTCAGGATTGTCTGTCGACCTGTCATATCAAGCCTACAGGCATAAACCTTATCAAGGTAGGAATGTATTACTTTTGGGATTTCAGCAGGCATCAGTGTAGCTGGGTTGAAGGTGTGGCAAGTTTTTAATTTTATTGACATATAGTTGATTTACAATGTTAAGTTTCTGGTGTACAGCAAAGCGACTCAGTTATACATACTTCATCTTTTCCATTGTGGTTTATTACAAGATACCAAATAGTTCCCTGTGCTATACAATAGGACTCTGTTGTTCATCCATTCTATACTAGTTTGCATCTAACCCCAAACTCCTAGTCCTTCCCTCCCCCAAGCAACAAGTCTGTTTTTGTTTCACAGATATGTACCTTTGTGTTGTATTTTAGATTCCATATAACTGAAAACATATGGCATGTCTGACTTCGCTTAGTATTTCTAGGTTCATCCATGTTGCTGCAAATGGCGATATTTCATTCTTAATGGCTTAGTATTCCACCGTGTACATCTTTATCCACTTCTATTGATGGACATGTAGATTGTTTCCTTGTCTTCGCTATTGTAAATAGTGAACATTGGGGTGCACATATCTTTTGTCTGGGTATATGCCCAGGAGTGGGAATCCTGGATCCTATGGCAACTTCTAGGTTGAGGAACCTCCAGTTTTCCATAGTGGCTGCACCAATTTACATTCCCACCAAGTATAAAAGGGTTCACTTTTCTCAGTGCTGGGATTTTTGAGGGTAACCACTGGGGGGTCAAGAAGCAAAGCCTGGTACTTAGCGAGGTCGCCTCCCGTTAGCCAGTGGTGGTCTTTGATCCCCAGAATCCTTTGTACTTGATGTGGGGGGTGGGGCATGTCTGGATTTCCAGTGATTGTCCAAAGGTAAACTTGTAAGCTTCTTCCACTAAAAAAGTGCCAGGCCAACCTCAGGCCACATAAGCTAGTTTGGAAAAATAGCCTATTGCCTGAGGAACTTCCACTAGCTCCTGCATTAGGACCCCCAGAGCTGTCCCCTGCTTTACAGCTATATACAAAATGAACAGCTTTTTTAAAATTGAGGAGACCCAGAGCAGGAGCTTTAGTGAGGGCCTGTTGGGTAGTAAAAGCCTTTTCCTGTTCCCTAGCCCAAAGTAATGTTTCTGTATCTGGACTTTTAGTGGCTTCATATAGGGGCTTCAACAATAGCCCATAATTCTGGGATCCAGAGTCTGCAAAACCTTACCTTTCTACCTTTGTAAAAAGGTACAAAGAAATGTCTTTGGGGCGCTAGGCCTAACATAGCCTGTTTATATCTTGCGACAGCAGTCTACCTCCAGGGTTTATAGTGTATCCCATGTATTTAATTTGTTGATTTGAGATTTGTGCTTTTTTTCTGGGAGACCCTGTAACCCAGGGCCCCAAGGAAATTAAGAACTCCAATGATGTTCTCACCTGAGCCTCCATGGTGGGGCTACATATTACTATATCACCTACATACCGGAGAACAGCCTTTTCTTTTAGGTGTATTCTCCTTAGTTCCTTTCCCAGGCAAACAACTGTGGGCTGTCCCCAAACCCGTGGCAGGCAGTGTTGTCCAGGTGTACTATTGCATCTGGCCTGAGTGGGGGTTAGTCCACCGAAAGGCAAATATATATTGTGAGGAGGGATGAACTGGGATGTAAAAGAAAGCATCTTTGGAGTTGAGCACAGCAAATCATTTAGCCATTTTCAGGAACCTGGGCTACTACGTTATAAGGAATGGCCACAAGGGGGCGTATAGGGACCACTGCCTCTTTCACTGCTGAGGTCTGGCACCACCCTATAGCCCCCATCTGGTTTCCGAGACAGAATAGGGGTATTGCATTGAGTCGGACAGGGCACCCAAGAAGCCATGTTTTAAGAATTTCTCTGAGGAGCTGTAACCCTTTTTTTGCCTCTAACCTTACAAGGTACTGTCTCTTGTTCGGGTAAGCAGCTTCTGGCTTAAGGCTAGTTTCTGCAGGTTGGGCATTTATGGCCCTCCCAGGGACTCCTTTGTCCCGTTTGCCGCAGGGTTCACTGCTTGTAGATGGAATAAGGTTGGCAACAGGTCCTCGCTCCTCTTGTTGATCTGCCTTAGCCAGGGTCAAGATAAGGGGCTGCTTGGGGCCTCCTAAACTGTCATATGGCCCTGAGGGAGCCCAGGTCTTTCCCCAGTAGTGGGGTAGGACACCAGGCCCAACTAGAAACACATGTGAGACCCAACACCATTCAAACTGGCAAGAGAGAGGCCCAGTGAAGTAACGGTTGAAAGACTTTCCACCAACACCAGTCATTGTGCAGCTTTTACAGGAGAGGCCCAGCATGAGAAACCAGGACACGGTTTCTCCTGTGGCTCCAGTATCAATTAAAAAAACTGATCTTACCTGCCACCAGGGGCTCCTTGATGGAGCTGGACATCTTGTGTGTAGGGGGCAGCCCCCAGAATCCCTGGGCTGCCTGTCTTCCAGCATGGCCGTCTCAGGAGCAGAGGCCCCCACCCTTGCGGACTGAAGGCAGTCCCATCTCCAATGACTGCTGTTTGCAGATGGGGCATGGCCAAAGGGCTCCCTCTGGTATTCACAGGCCCAGCTGACTTGCACTTGAAGCATTCCCCGCTGAACTTTCTCACCCGCTTTGGGTTGTCCTGATGTGGCTGACAGTAGCAGCTATCAGTTTAGCCTGAGCCTTGGCCTGCTTTTTCTCACGTTGAGTTCTTTTCCTCAGATTGATCTCAATTATTAAATATTCCAAAGGCCACCTCTAGGAACTGTGGCATAGGGATTTGTGGGCCTAACTGTAACTTTTGGAGTTTGTACCTAATATCAGGGGCAGACTGGCTGGTCACAGTGTTGTCCCAGCAGGGATTGACCCTTGGAAGCAGAGAAGTCTATGTAGTAAATTTTCTAAAAAGCCTCCACAAGTTGTCCCTAAAAGAGAATAGTGTTTTCTCTTCCTTTTGCATCACTTCCTTAACCTTTTCATAGTTGACTGGCTTCCAAATGCACTTTCTCATTCCTTCTAACAGGCATTGGACCTTATGATTCCTGGCCCTCCCCTCATCCCCAGGCGATTAGAATCCCATTTGGGCTCCTGATTTGGCACTGTGTCCCCACTCACAACATAAATGTTGAGTTGGCCCCTGGCTAACTGGTCAGCATACCCCTGTGCTGCTGCCCAAATCCTTTGCTTCTCAAGGGTTCAGCAGGTAGGTAAGATCATTTGGACAGCCTTATTAAACCAAGGGCCAGGGTTATGGCTTTAAATCCTCCATGAACCTACTAGGGTCTTCATAAAATTGCCCCCGGCTTTATTTGCATTGGGCTAAATTGGTTAGGAAGGTGCCATTTGCCACCTCCCTAAGTGGGCACACCTTCCCTGATCCTGGCTGGTAGGAAGTTCCACTACGGGTTACCCCAGCAGGACCAGCATTTTCAACCTGGGGCATCATTGGGTACAGAAGGGAACATGGAGGAAGTGTTTGGGATTGGCCATGGGAATCCGGAATAGGGGTACTTGTTCTGATTCCCCAGGTCTCTGATTACAGGAGCTGCAGAGTGGGATTCTGGTAAAGAGCCATGAAGCTCTGGACATAGGAAACCTCAGTCCATTTTCCCAACCTGCTGCAAAATCTAACTGCAAGATGGTATAATTGAGAGCCCATTTTCAGGTCACTTCTCTCCATCCCCCAACTCATATAAAGGCCAGAGAGCATTACATTAAGGCTCAATTTTGTTTTTTCTTAGCCTGTCTACGAGGGTGAGTCAAAAATTATCTGCACTCTGGCTGTAGAATTTATTTTATTTTATTGTTTTTTAACTTCATGGAATTTGCTCAGAATTATTTTCTTCACTGAAAATCATTTTTGGTTGTGTTGGGTCTTTGTTACTGCACACCAGTTTTTTTGTCTAGTTGTGGTGAGCAGGGGCTACTCAATGCAGTGGCTTCTCTTGTTGGGGAGCACAAGCTGTAGGGCACAGACTTCAGTAGCTGCAGCACAAGGGCTCAGTAGCTGTGGCACACAGGCTCAGCTGCTCCACCACATGCGATATCGTCCCACACCAGAGATTGAACCCATGTCTCCTGCACTGGCAGGCAGGTTCTTAACAACTGCACCACCAGGGAAGTCCCTGTAGAATTTAACTTTTAGAAAAGATGAATACGTCATTTTGACATAATCTCCTCACTTTTCCATATACTTTGTCCATCTGTCAACAAGCTTTCATATTCCCTCATTAAAAAATGTTTTAGGCTGAGCTGCAAGCCATGAATGCACTGGATTCACTTCTGATGAAGAAGTGAATCTTTCTCCTCGTAGGGCTGCTTTCAGGAGACCAAACAGGTGAAAGTCCGATGGAGCAAGATCAGGACTATAGGGAGGACGCTTTAACACCTCAAAACAGACGTTGTTGCAGAGTGTGGACAGTGTGGGCAGAAGTGTATTGTCATGCAAGATCATATTCCCCTTGGATAGCAGTCCCCTGCGTTTAATCCAAGTTTAGGCTTCAGCTCTTTAATAAGCATCTCACTGTAACAAAACAGTTGACTGCTGAACCTTTTTCCTGATGATGTTCCAATACTGGCCCTTGAGAACCCCAGAAAACAGTAAGCATCAATTTTCCAGCTGATGGTTGACTTTTGAACTTTTTCTTGGTCAGTGATTGAGAATGTTTCCATTCCACACTCTGCCATTTACTCTCAGGCTCATGGTGATGAATCTATGTCTTGTCAGCAGTAATGATTCTCTTTAAGAAACTTTTACCTTCCTTAGATTATTGGACCAAATTTGGTTTGTAGGTATCCAAACGCTTCTATTTATGCTCTTCTGTGAGTTGTTTCGGTACCCATTTTGTACAAACTTTTCGAAACCTAAGTCTGTCATGGATTATTTCATAGGCAGAACCATGGCTAATTTGCAAATGATTTGCCACGTAATCCACTGTCACTTGTCTATTCGACAGAATCATTTCACGTGTACGCTCAATGTTGTCATCAGCTGTGGATGTGGATGGGCGTCCAGCTCCTTCTTGATGGCTAACACTTGTGCGACCTTCCTTGAACTTCTCTATCCATTCATACACACTTCTTCGCGACAAAACACTTTTTCCATACTGTGCACAAAGTCTTCGATAAATAACGGCACCAGGTACACCCTCAGACCACAAAAAACGAATCACTGCACGCTGATCTTCTTTCTTGCAAATCACAAGTGGGGCGTCCATTTTTGCTCACACCAGCAGTTACAAATGAACTGATGTAACACGTTCACACCTGCACAGCAGTGACTAGGGAGATAATAGCTTTGAACAGAAAGCACTGTTAAGACAGTGCGGCCAACAGAAGTTTTAATATAACCAGAGTGCGAATAATTTTTGACTCACCCTTGTAATTTTAAAAGGTTTCAGTTCTTAAGGATACATTTCAGAGGTGTTTCTTCTGGCTTAGAAGGGGATCTTGCCATGTTGAGCAACCTGCAACCAAGAACAAAGGGGCTCTTCTAGGAATGGAATCCAGCATCCTGGAAACATTTACTAGGAGGCTTTAATCTGGAAGAGGTCCAGGGTGTCCCCTAAGTCCTCATCCACTCCAAATCAGACGCCTCTGGTTGAACTTAGTTCCTTGCATTGAGAAAAATACTGCAGTTGTCAGGGGTTCCTTAGGGAGGTTAGTGTGACTATACAGTCTATGTTCCATGGTGTACCCCTGCAACCGGGCATCTGAAAGATTTAGGACGTGGGCTGTATGGGATTGACCAGCCAAGAGGATGCTCGCAGGAGGGAATATGCTGCCAAGGCCTGAAGTGAAGAGGGTGCTGAGGGAGTGAAAAGAACTTGGAGTTGGGTGCAATGGAAGGTGTCATGAGGGCAGAGGGTACTGGTGTAAAGGGTGAGGTGGGAGACTAGGCAACAGAAGAGTACAAAGTCATTTACCCTGTTTTCTTGGTGAAAAAAAATAGAACCTAAGGGGCCCTGTGAATTCTACCCGATGTACAGCATTGGACTTGGCAATGATGGGGGTGCAATTTAGGAATGAGTTCAAAATCCTTTCCCAGCTTCCCTCCGAAGAGGGAAGCCTTAGAAAAGGAAGGGAGGCAGAAAGGGAGAAAGCAAAGGTCTCCAGCCGCAGCTGGGTGAGGCTGTGATCTACCTTGAATCCAGGGATCCGAGTGAGGGCACCAGAGTGCCTAGACTGATGCTGATTTACCTCAAGGTCTCCAGCCCGGTCACCGACGGTCCTGAAAGTCAGAAAGCGCCCAAATATGACAGATGCCCAATCCCGCCATTTCCGGCAAGACCTGTTTTCACCCCCAGGCCCTTTCATCAAGGGGGCGCACCCTAAAGCCTCAGTCTTGCAAAATAATCAGACTGCACGTGCAGTTTTCATACGAGGTGTCAGAAATTAAAGCAATTCATCACAGGCTCAGAATCAGAATTTGGGAAAACAGGCCCAGCCCAGCCTTACCTATTGGGAGAAGCAGATCTGGAGGTTCAGGCAGAAACGTGTGAAACGCTGAGGACTAAGGTGGGGTTCAGGCGAAGGCTGGACCCTGGGGCTAGGTCGGCCGGCGAGTTTGGGCCACCTTCCCAGCCCCTTCCAGGGCCGGTTCCTCCCTCGACCGTGGCGCAAAGGACCACAAAGAATAACCTCCTCGACCTCGTACGTGATCCCAAAAGGATGGTGGCTAATGAGGCTCAAGCTTTTATAGAAACTGTCCTACGGCTGCGATTGGGCAATCCCAGCGGAAGTATCTGCCCTCCTCACCACTGATACGCTCCTTTTTCTACTCTCTCTGTCTTCACCAATCGAGCCTTGGCATTTCTTTTGGGGCGGGCTCCCGGATCCGACACCCGAAGCACCTCCCTTTTGCAGAGGCCATTGAACCTAACTGTGAGCGACGGATGCACGCAGCCAGTCAGGGTCAGATCTGCAACATAGAATGATTCTGAAGCCACCAATCCCGCCCCGCAACGTCGAAGCCGCCGGAAGTCGTAGTTTCTGAAGAGCCGCGCGTAAGGCGGCCGTCTGGGGCCGCGAGAGCCAGGGAACTACAAATCCCGGCGGGCACAGCGTCTGAGCGCTTCCGGCTCGAGCGTCCCGTCCGTTTCCCGGCCAGCGGCCGAGGGGGCACGATGAAGCGGCAGGGTGGCGCTGCCTTTCCCGAGCGGCCACGGGCGGGTGAGTGTCCGCGCGGCGTGTCGGGCCTGAGGCTCGCGCCTTGGGCCCGCGCGGTGGGGCGGGGGCCCGGCGTGTTGCGGTGCAGGGAATGGGTCGGGCCTGGGGGGCGGGGCTGAGCCGCGCCGGGGTTTCCTCGGTCAGTCTGTTTGTCTGTCAGCTGGTCCTTCGCTCGCACCCTTCCTCCATTCTCTCCTTTACTCATTCCTTCTTCCTGCGCTTACCGATCGCCGCCGGGTGCCCAGCACTGTCGTAGGCGCGGAGAGACTGTGGAGAGCAAGATCCCAGTTCTCCTAGGCTCTTCTCATGCAGGGTTTCTCGATCTCGCCATTCTTGACACTTCGCTCCCATCGTTCCCTGCTGTGCCTTGTAGGCTGCTGAGCAGTATCCCTGGTCTCCACCCACTAGATACCAGTAACCTCCCCCACTCCCGATGTGACAACCAAAAATGCCTTCAGACATTTCCAAGCTTCCCCATTTTGAGAACCGGTGATCTAGGGGGGCGCGGGATTGACGATACACAGACACAATCTTGAGGATTTGTGATAGGTGCTATGAAAAAAAGAAGCAGGGTGTTGAGAAAGAGGGTACTGGGGGCTCCTGAATGGCTTCAGGAGGGGGCACCTACAGCGAGCAAACTGTCCTGGAAGGTTGCTGGAGGAGCTTATTAGGCAGAGGTAGCAAAGATTAGCAAAGGCCCAGGGTGAGAAAGCTCAGCCGACACCAGCCGGTACTGGCAACGTGATGAGAGGTGAAATGGTGAGGCCAGACCAGAGTGCAGGACGAGGGTTGTATTGTGCTTAATTGCAAGTGAGGCTGTTGGAGGACTTCAGCATAGGGGACTGGGGATCAAATCGAAGTCTAGTAAAGAGCCTCTGGTTGTGTGTGGAGGATGGACTGCTGGCTTCCGCGAGGAAGTAGGAGAGAGTGAGGAGGCTGGCTTGTGTGCAGAGGAGAGTGTGACGGGGCCCTTCTCTCCTAGTCCTCGCTGGGTCTGGCTGCCCAGGCCTGGTGGTCTTGATCTAGGTCAGGGCGGTCAGCTGGGGCTAAGCCTGGGGTCCTTCTGGATCTCACTCGGGTCTAAGCGGGAGGGGTTCCACCCTACTATGCTGCGTCCCTTGCTTATAACGCTGTGCTGCCCAGGCTCTCAGCCCACCCTTCCCCCAATCCCTCAGACCCCTCCCCACGCACACACAGGCTCCCTCTCCTGGGGGCTGCCCACCCCCTGGCCTTTGCCAAGTGTGAGGTCTCTCTCTTCCTCATTCTTTCTCTTTGTGCCTCTCCCTTCCCACACCCCTTCCCCTCTCTGTCGTAAATCTCCACTTTCACTACTCTGGGCATTCAAATTTCTCCATGGAAACCCCAGTCCCTGTGTCTCCAGGTGTCTGCATCCTATAGCCGCAGTATCTCCAGGAAGCGAGAACCTCCCTCTGGTGGAGAGCAGGGAAATGGGCAGCCTGGCTGAAAGAGACTGTCTGGGAAGGAGCACAGGGCATCCTGCAGTGGGTGTGAACCTTGGCCAGTTGGCTGGACAAAGGAATGGACAGTTTGGGAAATGGAGGAAGATGCGGTTGAAGGGCCTGAGCCTCTTGGGAGGCTTTGGCAGCCCAGACACAGTGATTCGGCTGCTTGCTGGAGTGGCTTGGGGAGAGGCTGGCCTATGTGCAAGGTGGGGCTCCTTGGTTTTCCAGTGGCAACAGAGGAAGCAGAAGGAACAGGCTTTGGTCAGTCGCAGCTGTGACCTCTCGCTGGTGTCTGTGCCTGGGGTGGCCTCTCGACTTCCATTTTCAGTTCTCGAGGAGCTGATGTTGGTGGAGCATTCACTGTTAACTCACATGGCATCTCTCACAGTTCCTTCCAGACTTGGGTGCATCCACTCCATATAATGGATGAGAAATCTGAGGACCAGGCAGGCAAGCAATTTGCCCAAAGTCACACACCTGTTAAGGGGCAGAAGCAGGATTTGAACTCAGGTCTGTCTGAGTCTGGCGCTTGTGGGTGGGCACCTAGGACTTCAGGCCTCTGGCTTAGACCCATGAAGATGGACCCACCAGCCCCTCTCAGCAGATGCCCTTGGTGTCTCCTGTGTGCTGGCCCTGGGGCAGAAGAGGTATGGTTGCTCCCCGGAGGAGCGTGGAGTCAGGTGGGGCAGGAGAAGCAGGAGGTGGGCACTGGGGGCTAGTGCTGACATCACTTTGCACACTTGGCCCTTGGCCGCCCTGGGCAGGAGGAAGCAGGCTTTCTGGAAGCCTTTTGTGGCGGCGGGGGTAGGGGTGGGTGGGCAGGTTGAACAATCCCAGGAGCACCTAGGGAGGGCACCTGAGCGGAAGGAGCAGGCCAGCAGAAACCAGGACTGGAGGGATGTGCCAGAGGGCCGAATGGCATGGGCTGGGCCAGATCTCTGCCCTCTGTGCACCCAGTTACCTCCAGACCTGGATCTGGCCCAGGGACTGCGTGCGCTCCCCGACTTCTACAGGGAAGCAAGAAGGAGGAAGCCCAGGAGACAGAAGCCATGCAGGGAGCAATGAGAAAATGGCCAAGGGAGCCTGGAGGTGCAGACTGGACCCACGCACTGCTGGCCACTTGGCTCTTAGGTGAAGGCCCAGGGCCTGTTTCCATGAGTTTAGACCCACTGATTTAGGGACATGCTTCCCAGTTCCACCTAGGCTGGGCACTGAGGTGGAGGGAGGGTGTGGGCAGGAAAAGTGGCCCTGTAACTGGGCACTGAGATAGGAGAATGAATGCTACCTCTTCCCAGAACATTCTCTCCCTGCTCTGGATCTGGCCAACCCCTTCCTCTGGGAAGCCCTCTGGATGTCCCCCAGGCTGGGCCAGGTCCCCGCTTCATACATGGCCATCAGATGTGGGGAAAAAAAGGATGGGGAGATGAGGCAGGCCCCAAGGGCAGATGGGGAAGAGAAGGCATTCCCATTGCCAAATGGGAGTTAAGGCCAGGCTGCAGAGCAGGAGAGATAGCCTCCTTCTAGCAGAGAGGGCCGGGGAGGATGGAAAGGCTGGACCTGGACAGGAAAGGCCAGGAGGCTGGGTGGAGGATACAAGGGGGCAGAGCCCTGGGGAGGGGAGGCCACAGCAGGTGTCTAGGTAGGCAGCTTTGAAACCTCAGTGGAGTCTGGGCTGTGGGTACCAGGGGAGGGATGGCAAAGTAAAGGCAAAAGCCTGGGCTGAGTGCTGGGCGGGAAGGGAGGCAGGGCACGTCTCAGACTAGGGCCTGCTAAGGGGTTGATGGGATCCCTGATGTCACACCCTGCCTGTTTGGGATGGAAAAGGCATACTAAGGGGACGCTAGGGAACAGCTAGGGGAAATGTGTATGGCTTTGCTATGGCAACCAGGCCTGTCTCTATAGGACTTGGCAGCCTGACCTGTGCTTGGGCCCGGGGGGCAGGGCTCCCTGGGGCAGTCAGTGCCAAACGTGTGGCCTAACAGCATTTATAGGGCAGTCTACCCCCTGGCTGGTTGAGAGTGTGCTCTTCAGGGGACCCCACCACACCCACTGCCTGGGGCTGCCGGAGGAGCTGCCTCGAGGCCGCCGTCGCTCCACTGGCTGCCAGCCACGGGACCATGCCTAACCCACAACTCGTGGGGTAGCTCCCAAGGGAAAGGGGGGGTCATGTCACACATTCCTGAAGGTGAGGCCCCAGCCGATCCCTTTGGGCTCCCTCCAGGGGGAGGACTGAGGAGGATTCCCAATGGAGCCAGCCTGCCTTCCTGCGCAGAGAAGGGGGCTGGTGAGGGGCTTTCCTGAAGAGGGGCTGGGGCGTTTCTGGCAGATCTCTGGCTCCTCATTGGGCTGTAGGTGCTCCCCAGGCCCCAGAAGCCCCTTAGAGATGCATGTGGATGGACAAAGACCCCTGGGCCTTGACCCCTGGCTCAGTCGAGGCAGGGGAGGAGCTGCTCCTGCACAGACCCTAAGCATCCTTAGGCCCCACTCTCCCACCAGCCTTGCCCAAGGTGGACACCCCATTTCCATCAGGACCTGGGGACTTTTCTCTTTCAGGGATAGAATCCCTCAGTCCCTCCCCGGGCTCTGCCGAGGCACCTGGGAACAGGAGGGGTGGGGACTTGGCAGGGAGAGGGGAAGGACTAAGGGGAAGCCCTTTCTCGCCCACCCCCACCCCTCCCCCACCCCAGGTCTCCCTAGTCTGTCCAGCCCACAGCTTTCCCAGTTTGGGAGAGGCCAGGATCTGGGGTGGGTGAGTATTCCTGCTCTAGTTGACAACTTCCTGCCCGCCTAACAGCTTCAGGCTGACTGCGGGGTGGGGAAGAGGCCTCCTCCCCTGGGGGGCCAGGGTACACCCCCAGGATGGCTGGGCCCAGCCTCCCTGTAGCTCCAGACAGGAGAGTGCTAAGCTGTGCTGTTGCGTTTCTGGGGTTTTGGCCTGCAGAGCCTGAGGATACTGGGGAAGATGTTATTGCAAAATGCAGGCCCCAGGGACCGGCCTGAGGGCGGGCTGAGGGCTTTTGCTCAGTTCTGAGATGCTCTGGATGCAATCTCTGCGTTCCGGGTGGGCGGGGCGAGCGGAGTCTCCCCCGCAGCCCCCTGTCCAGGGCTGGGGCTGCTCACTGAACCTTGTGAACCAGGAATTGGTTCCCTCCCTCCTTCCCTCACTCAGCTTGGTTCACAGGCCAGTCTTGTATGGCCCCTACCAGGTCCTGTGTCTTCGATGTGGGCCTGACCGCTATTGGCTGTCTGGGGACTTTCCGGCCCAATTTGCATGTTGCCCTGTGAGCCCTGCATGCCTTTCTGTTTACTTCACTCCAGAGCGCAGGACAGCCAGACGCCCGCTCTCCCAGACTGTAGCAACAGGCGCCCGGCCACCCGGCACCCACAGGGGGCCAGCGGGCTGGCTGCCGTCCTGGGGGAGTGCCTGCTGGGGTCCCGGCCACCCTCTCTGGAGCCAGCAGCTGGCCTCTTGGCCCTGGGAGCTTGCAGTGGAGGGAACAGATGGATTGTAAAATCCAGGTCAGTGACAGCCAGTGGCCTCCCTGTGATCCCCCCGCCCTTTCCACCACTGCGGTGGGGAGGCTGGAGCCAACTGTGGGTTTCCCCGAAGGGCGGAGCTTTTCATGCTGATGGGGCAAGCCCTGGAGCTCCCACGCTCCGCTATCTGGGTCTCACCGCAGCCAAGGTGTTCTTACCCCAAGCAGGAAGGCCCCCAAGACTTCCTGCTTCGCATGCAGACCTGTAGTGGCACTGGAGGCAGGCTTCTGGACAAGCCCCTTTCTCCCCTTTGCCGAGGGCCTGGTGCTACCTACTCTCAGTGGGGGATGCTTGACTGCCTGCTCCCTCCCTGCAGACCTGCAGGCCAGGTTGAGGGACCACTGGGTGGGTCCCAGGTCACACAGCTTGGCCTTGGGAGGGGGGGGCATGGACAACGCTAGATGGGCCAGGTCAGGAGTGCCTGGTGTGGAAGGTGCCAGAACCAGCTAGACTGTACAGTTGCTCTCTGCTGGACTCACGTTGGGGGGCAGAGAGCATCTCCCGCCTTTTCCCATAGTGTGGAGGGCTTGGCAGCCCTTCCCTCCAGAGCCTCACAGTCCTGTGGGACTCCAGACCACAGGGTAGGCCCCTGCCTGCCACGCAGCCCCAGGAGCAAGACGAGCCTGGCTTTCTCAAGCAGTTCCTGATGCCGGTCTGACAGCTGGGCCGGGCGCCAGGCGATGAGCCTGTAGTCGGGACACTGCTGGGGGTCTCCTGAGGTAGAGAGCTCAAGTGGGTCTGGTGACAGCGGTCCTGAGCATGTGGCCTTCCTCCCTGTGGGGAGCTTGGCTTCAAGCCGGGGCCTCATGGCTCTCAACACAGCCGACTGCCGTGGTGGGGAGAGGGTGCTGCTGGCTACAGGCTGCTGTGGGTCCTGACATGGGGAGGACTGCCCCCGGGGGGTTCCTGCTGACAGGGCCCCTGCAGGGTAGGTGCTGTCTTGGGAGAGGAGCAGCTCTCCCTGGGGCCCCATCCTCAGTGTGAGCTGCTGACTGGGTCTTCCTTTCTTTCTAGTCTCTTCCCTAGTCTGCGGGTACACCTGGGCCTGGCCAGCTCTCGCAGGGCCCATCCTGGCCCCTCTCTCTTGGGTGGGAGTCACCAGAGACCTGGAATGACTCTCACCGCGCCTTCTCCCTGCCACCCCAGCCCTCGAGACTGAGTGAAGGGGCGCCCTTTGTTCCTGGTGTGGGTGACCTGCACAAGGTCAAGAGTCAGAGCCCCTCGCTCCTCCCCCGCCCTAAGGGGCTCTCTGTGTGTGATGAGGCTGGTGAGGGGCTGGGCTCCAGGTGCGTCACCAGACAGGTTCTGTGGGGCGTGGCCAGCACCCCCACCATCCGGCAGAGTGGGGCCGGCTGGGGCCTGACCACACCTGCCTTAGCAGGAAACAGGCCTGTGGCTTGGCCTTGCTGTGTATACCCAGCCTTGGCCCCAAGGACATTCAGACCTCCAACCCAGAAGAGCAGACAGAGCAGGGGTGGGGGGCTCTCCAGCTCCGGGGCAGAGCTGGTAGGCTTTTCCAAAGAGCTAAGCCTTAAAGCAAGTAGAGCTGAGCGTCAGCTGCCTGCCTGCACCGGGGCGTCCTCCCTTCCTCTGGCCTGTGCACACCTGGGACGGGAGGGAGGGGAAGGGACTTCGGCCGCATGGACCCGCCCTTGTTGAGATTGGTGGTGGAGTGAGGCCGAAGCATGCCCCGTGGTGGACCAGCCAGAGCAGGCCTGCCTGTGTGGAGCAGCCCCGCCAACAGACAGCGGCTTGGCCACCATCTCTAAAGCCCCTCATTTGTGCTCCACCCACAGGGGATGCTGCCCGAGGACCCTGGATGCCTCTCTAGAGCATGAGCTCGGGCAAGAGCGCCCGCTACAACCGCTTCTCCGGGGGGCCTGGCAACCTTCCCACCCCAGACGCCGCCAGCGGGGTAAGGGGACACCCTTGGGGAAGGTCTGCCTCTGTGCACACCCCACATACCCAGGGCCCCAGGAGAGCTTCCAGGGCAGTCCCCTCCCTACCTGGAGGTCCCTCGGGTGGTCTGTGCCATGTGTGTGGTTGACGTGTCCGAGTATGTGGGCACGCATGTGAGCTCATTAGTGGGAAAGCGTGTCAGCGCGTGTCCATGTGTGTGTCCACATCCTCGCTCGGGTCAAGGCCACGTCTTATCTGTTCTCTCTCCAGACCAGAATGGAAACGACCTTTGGGCCCGCCTTTTCGGCTGTCACCACCATCACAAAAGGTGAGCCTGTGAGCCCAGGCCAACCCGGGCTGGGCAGGAGTCCCCCATCCTGCTCCCTCCTGCTCCACGGCTGTGTCCTACCCCTGACACCTGCGTCCTCCTGCACCTGCCTCCTGGGGCCTTGCCCGCCGCCTCTGTGGGGTGGGCTGCCCGACTTCCCTGGCACCACTTACACACATGTCCCTTAACAAGTGACCTCTGACTCATCCCACCCAGGCTCCTAGCAGCCTCTGAAAGATCAGGACTGGGGACCAGGCTGGGCATGGGGAGGTGATGAGAAGTACCCACAGGTCCTTTCTCGATCTGGCCCCGTGGCTGAGCCCTCAGCGCTGGGTGTTCCTGGAGGTGGTAAGGAACTAGCACAGGAGAGCATGTGGCCCCTCCTGTCAGGACCGGTGGTTCTGGGGAGCAGTGTGTGTTCTTTTGCCTTTTCAGGACCCTGCCCCTCGTAGGAGAACACTAGCTGCTAATTAGTTTTTTAATTGCTTTTCCACGGTCTCTTCTGGATACACTTGGCAGCAGGGTCACCAGGCCAATGTGCACATCTGCTCACACCGGTGATGCCCTCGGGGGCTCTAAAAGAGCCCTCTTTTTTTTCTTAGATGTTCTTTTCTGAGGAAAAAGCAAATAAACATACTCCTTAATTGCATCACCTGAGCAATTATTCCTTAATTTCTCATCTATCTTTAGAAACCGTGTAGCACCCTGTCGTGGGAGTTGAAAGCTCCCGGGCAGAGAGTGATGGGGGCCTGTCTTGCCCGTGTCCCAACCAACAACCCCCTCAGTGTTGGGGATGGTCAGAGCCAGTGACCAGGCACGAACAGTTACCTTGCCCAGCCCCTCTCGTTACAGACAGGGAAACTGAGGCCCAGTCACAGGGCAGCCAGCTGAAGCCTGGATCACCCCAGGCCTTTGGGGCTGGTTGTTGTGACATCTGGGCCTGGCTGGGGCCTGAGACCAGTGGTGGCTTCTGTAGGCCTCTGGCTATCGCCTGCAGGACCTGTGAGGGTGGCTCCTGTTCCTATGCGGACTCCTGACCAGTGCCTTCTCTGGGCAGCTGGGTGACATGCAGGAGGAGGAGGGCCGTGCCTCCAGTAGCCTTCTGTGGAGGAGGCCAAGAGAGCCTGTGGCCGGATCCTGATTCTGGCCGCACCAGGGGAGGAGGTGGGCGGAGAGGGGACCTAGACCACAAAGCTGCTGTCTTGGCCCTAGCATGTACTAGCTGAGGGGCCTCGGACCTCTCTGCCTGGGGGTGGCAGGGCTGGATCTGGGAGCTTCTAGGCAGGCCAAGCCTCACAGGTGAGCTCCAGGCACTGACTAGACCCCCGGAGGCAACCATGACCCCCAGCCCAGCCTCTGCCCCCACCTGGCCCATCTGTGAGGGAGCCCACTGCCCTCCACGGTGGTCAGGCCTCCCTCACGGCCCACGGTCGCAGCATCTTGGCCCTCTTTTCTTTGCAGCCGATGGGACCAGCACGTACAAACAGCACCGCAGGACTCCCTCTTCCTCCAGCTCTCTCGCCTACTCCCCGCGGGACGAGGAGGACAGCATGGTAGGTCTGCGCCTTGCTCCCCCTACCAGCCCGCGGGAGCCTGCCTCCCACCGTGCCGTCCCTCCTGGGGCCCCTGGCTCAGCCGCGGGGAGCACCCCGAGCTCAGGCCTGAGGGTGAAGCGATCTGGTAAGGCAGGGGCCCAGCATGTGAGACACTTTGAGGCCCCAGCACGCATGGCTGGGTGTCCAGAGAGAGGCGGCTGCAAGGGTGGCTCGGCTGGAGGGTGTGGTGCCTGCAGGCCGGGAGGAACACATTTGGCTCTATATTGCAGGGGTGGGAGCCACAGAAGGTTCATTCAGGAGGGTAACAAGATCAGACCCCCATTTTTAAAGCTTCAACTGTTGCTGAGTAGAGGATGAATGGGTGGGTTGCCGGGTAGAGGCAGGGGCCCCAAGCCTGGGGGGTCCTGATGAGGGGGATGGGACTCAGCAGGTGGGGAAAGATGTTACAGGCCAAGACTGGGTTCAGTGAGGAAGGGCTGTCGGTGCCCAGGCCATGTGGCCAGGGTCACAGTGACCATTCCCTGTTTGTCAGTCCACTGGCCCCCCTTGCTGGGCTCTGGGACTGCTGGGGGAAGCGAAGGCCAGCCTGGCTGGCAGGGGTGGTTCACAGGTACCCTCGGGCCCTCCTGCTGCCACTCACCTCTCCTGTGCCTGCTTTCTGCTTTCCCTCAGAGCCCCGGACAGACCCTGGCCAGTTCTCCAGTCCCTCCAGCCTCCCAGCACCAAAGGCTTCTGGTGCAGGGTGGCCAGGCCTTTGTTTCCTATGTAATAGGGAGAAAAAAAAGTGTTTTTACTTATTCAGACAAACACACTTGTGTGCCCAGCACTGCACTAGGCCCTCCCTTGGACTCTGCCTGCCCTGGTCTCTGGGACCTGTGACCTGCCCACAGAGTGAGGCTGGGAACAGGTTTGCCTGCCCATCTGGGCCTTGAAGGAAGTGAATTCCCTGTGCCTATGGTTTCTGGAATCCTTGGGTTCTGGTGGCTCTAAGGAGGCAGGTGTGTGCTGTGGGGTCCTGCGTTGCGGCCACCTGGACACCATCTCTGTTGGCTGTTGGGCCCCCACTGGCCGCCCCCTCTGCTTGCCCTGGGGAGCTGGGTCTTCCTCCGGGCCCTGTAGTTTAGGGCCAGCTACCCTGCCCCCAGCCCAAGCCTGGCAGCGACAGCCCCTTCACTCAGAAGGAGTGGGAGCCCTGCAAGGGGCAGGCGGGCAGGGGGACAGGGCAGAACAGAGCCAGACTGGGCACCGCATGCTTGGCCCGGCTCCCATCTGGACCTGCTCTCGCTCTCCGGTTTCCATCGCTGCCCTGGGGATGATTTGACTCACTTCCTCTGACTTTCCCCTCTTGTTCCTCACATGGTGTTCCCATGCAAACGTGCCACTTAAGATGCTATGACGGGAGGTGGGTGCTGCCCTGGTGAGGGAGGTGCCTGTCTGCAGGCACGCTGGGTACACTGATCTCTGCTGCCCCCACTCAGGGAAGCTGGGCCCTGGAACTGCCCAGCCAGCCTTCCTCTGCCCGCAGTGGGTCCCACACCCTGCGCTGGTGGGGAGGGGATCGTTCCAACAGTCCCCACACCCACAGGACAGAGGCAGCCAGGCCCCAGAGCGGCTGGGGCGAAGAGGGGGCCGCTGGGCTGGGCCTGGAGGCAGGAGGTTTATGGCTCATGCGTGAGGCTTAGGAGCAGGAGGAGAGGAGTGTGGGGAGCCATTGCTCTTGTAGGATCTCTTCTGGAGGGTTCTAGACCCAAAGGGGAAGAAGGGACAGTACCCCTAGCCCTGGCCCTCCTCCAGATCCGTGTTTCTGGTGGTTCAGGCAGAGGCGAACACCCGTGACCCCCTCCTGCTCTCAGAAGCTTGGCTGAGGTTTGGTGGGGGGGTCCCCGCCCCTCCTGGGAGCCTCACTGGCCAGGCTAGTGTCCCTGGCCAGGATGGCCAGGTAGGCAGCTGAGCCCAGTGGGCACCTGGAACCCGACAGCCCCCCGCGGCCAGCCTTCCACGCCCTTCCCTCCAGCAGTCTGGGGGCCGTGGCCACTCCCGCCCTGGGATTGGCTGGCGGAGGTGCCCCCGCTGCAGCCCACGTTCCCTCACGGGAAGCAGGAAGCAGGCCGAGCGTGTCCTCGTAGAATTGAATAGCAGGAAGTCTCTCCATTTACACAAAGAAAGTTGGCAGATGTGAGCAGCGTCCCAACCACAGGGCTGGGACCGCCGGGCAGGCGGGGGCCTGGGCGCTGCACCGGCTCCCCACGCGCAGCCGGGCGGTGGGCTGAGTGGGTGCCCGCTGGGACGGGGGGCCAGGCCCGGCCCTCCTGCCGGCTGATGGCCGCCTGTCTGCCCGCAGCCGCCCATCAGCACCCCACGCCGCTCTGACTCAGCCATCTCCGTCCGCTCCCTGCACTCCGAGTCCAGCATGTCCCTGCGCTCCACGTTCTCACTGCCTGAGGAGGAGGAGGAGCCGGTAGGTGTGGCCAGGCAGGCCAGGCACAGATTCCAAGGGACCCTCCCTGTGCTGGGGCCGTGGGGCACCTTCCCCTCAGGCCCCGGTTGGGGCTCCCGATCGACACGGGTCCACGGTGGGGACTTGGGGGGCTGGGCCAGGTCCCCCAGGCATGCTCTTCTCACTCCCTACCCCAGGGACTAGCTTTGGGAGTGAAAGGCGGGGCCCACGTGGGGCCCTTTCTAGTCTCCGTCCCAGGGACAGGGTCGGCACCATGGGATGAGGGCACGGCTGGAGGGGTCCTTCCTGCTCAGGTCCCCGCGAGCTCAGGCCCAGCCCTAGGCCTCAGCGGGCTCCTCTCCTCAGGACACAGCCCAGCCGAGGTGCTTCCACCCCAGGAAGGCAGCCCGGGCCCACAGGGGAAGGGGCTGGGCGCCCCGGGTGCCCACACCTGTGTCACAGCCCCGGGCCCCGCCCCACCCTCACCCTCGCCCTGTCCTGCTTGGTTCTAGGAGCCGCTGGTGTTTGCCGAGCAGCCCTCAGTGAAGCTGTGCTGCCAGCTCTGCTGCAGTGTGTTCAAGGACCCTGTGATCACCACGTGTGGGGTGAGGCTGCCCCTCCCGGCCTCCCGGCCTGTGCACCACCATGAGGCCCCTGTCATGGGGAGCTTTGGCCTTGCTCACAGGCCTGGTCTGGTGCCCTTTGCAGGGGGCGTGGGGTGGGGGCACCAGTTCTCTGGCCGTGCCCCCATCGACCCATTATCTCCACAGCACACCTTCTGTCGAAGATGCGCTTTGAAGTCAGGTAGGACCCTCTCAGCCCAGGCCCAACCACCTTGTTCCCCAGCGGCGGGGAGGTCCCTCCAGGGAGGTCCGGCCCGGGCCCAGCACTGATGGAGCCCCGGCTGCACAGCCGCTTCTCCCTAGTCCTCCCACAGTGGTCGTTCCTGGGCAGCTGCTCAGGCCAGGCTCAAGACCTTGACAAGCAGAGCAGCTCAGAGCCTCCCTGCAGCGGGTGTGGGCGGGCCTCCTGGCACAACACCCACTCTCTCGGGTGATGCCGCCTCCGCTGTCAAGGCTGCCGGCCTCACCATCTCAGGCCTTCGCCGTTGGCCCAGGGCTGGCTCTCTCCATGCTCTGTCCCTAGCCCTCCTGGCCCTGCCCCAGACTCCCGAGTCAACTGAGAGGCTTCTGTCACTACCTGCTCACCCAGCGGTCATTCTTGGTGGCCCAGCTGCGCACTCTTTCCTGTTCCGGGCGCCCCAGAGGGGAAGGCAGACGGGTGGATTAGGCCCCTGACAGAGTCTTAGACAGCTAGGGGAGCATGTTCCAGGCCTGCCACCTACCAGGGAGGGGTCTCCCCCAGCGCAGTCTGCCAGGGGAGGTGGGGCTGGGTGGGCGGTGGGGTCAGCACGCCCTCCCCCCCAGAGAAGTGTCCCGTGGACAACGCCAAGCTGACGGTGGTGGTGAACAACATCGCGGTGGCCGAGCAGATTGGCGAGCTCTTCATCCACTGCAGGCACGGCTGTCGGGCGGTGGGGGGCGGGAAGCCCACCATCTTTGAGGTGGACCCCCGAGGGTGCCCCTTCACCATCAAGCTCAGCGCCCGGAAGTAAGTGCTTCTTTCTGTCCCCAGTCCCCACCCCCTGGGGTACCGAGAACCAGTAGCCCTGGGGACTCAGCCCCTACCCCACGTGCACCTCCCCCAGGGACCACGAGGGCAGCTGTGACTATAGGCCTGTGCGGTGCCCCAACAACCCCAGCTGCCCACCCCTCCTCAAGATGAACCTGGAGGCCCACCTCAAGGAGTGCGAGCACATCAAGTGTCCCCACTCCAAGTACGGGTGAGTGGGCGGGGGTGGGCGCACGGGGCTGCCCCGGGGTGGGGGCGGCTGGGCTGGAGGGGGCGGCCGGGCCTGGGCTGGCATTCACGGTCCCTCCTTCAGCAAACCTTGGTTGAGATCCGCCTGTCTGCCGGGCACTGGGGAGACGACCTTAGCGGGAGCCACACCATCGACTATGTAATTCCAAACCGAGGTACAGGTGCCGAGAAGGAGACCTGAGCCCCGTGGGAACACAGGGGACAGAGTGGTCGGGGAGCTGGGGGTGGTCGGGGAAGGCGTGAGCTGAGAACTAATGCATGCACGGGCACATGGGCACGAGTTGGGCGGAGACCTGGGTGAGGGCTTCCTCAGCTGGACCAGCAGGGTGGAATTGAGGGCAGAGGGGAGGTGGGGTTGGGAGAAGAGGCAGCAGCTGGCTCTTTAGGGTGGAAGCTGGTGAGGTGGTGGAGGATCCCCTGAAGAGCTCTGAGCAGGAGTGAAACGGCTTGCTGGGTGGAAGCAGGGTGGGTGGGTGGGCGTGCATGTGTACAGACGACGGTGGCCCATCGGGGCTGCAGTGGGCATAGAAGTGGGATTTGAGAGAGATTCTTGGGGTTGGGGAGGCAAAGGGAAGGGTCCAACTAGGCTGGTAGGGAAGCAGGTAGGCAGGGCAGCTGTCCTGTCCCTCCAGGTGCACGTTCATCGGAAACCAGGACACGTATGAGACGCACTTGGAGACCTGCCGCTTCGAGGGCCTGAAGGAATTCCTGCAGCAGACAGATGACCGCTTCCATGAGATGCATGTGGCGCTGGCCCAGAAGGACCAGGAGATCGCCTTTCTGCGCTCCATGCTGGGCAAGCTCTCGGAGAAGATCGACCAGCTGGAAAAGAGCCTGGAGCTCAAGTTCGGTGAGAGCCTGGCTGAGAGGGGGCAGGGGCGCCGCCCTTCCTCCTGGTCCCTGACACCCTCTCCTCTGCTGCTCAGATGTCCTGGATGAAAACCAGAGCAAGCTCAGCGAGGACCTCATGGAGTTCCGGAGGGACGCGTCCATGTTGAATGTGAGTGGGCAGGGACCTCCGGCAGGGCCCGATGAAGGGAGGTGGGGTGGGGTGGGGGGCACAGAACTGTCTCTCAGCCTGGGTCCCAGCAGAAGGCTTGTTCCCAGTCACTATTAGGTGTCTGTGCTGGAAGGGGTGCTGCTGCACCTGCCCGGCCCCAGCAGAGCCCAGGCCCGGGGCAAGGGAGGGCTGTGGAGCCCCACCCACCCCACCCTCTGCTTTGCTCTTGGCCTTGCAGGATGAGCTGTCCCACATCAACGCAAGGCTGAACATGGGCATCCTAGGATGTGAGTATGGACCCACTGCTGCTCCCACCACCGTCCCCGAGGCTCCCCCCACCCCCCACTGGCTCCCTTACCAGTTCCTCCATGTCTCTGCAGCTTATGACCCACAGCAGATCTTTAAGTGCAAAGGAACTTTTGTGGGTCACCAGGGCCCTGTCTGGTGTCTCTGCGTCTACTCAATGGGGGACCTGCTCTTCAGCGGCTCCTCTGACAAGACCATCAAGGTGGGTAGGGTCCTGCCTAGGGGCTTAGCAGCCTGGCGGGGCAGGGGTGGGCACTGCACACCAGCCTCTGCCGGTTCCAGGCCTGCCCATGGACAGGGCTTTCTCCCCTCCCCCCGTGCTCACGTCATTTCTGCTGTGGTGCCCCCTGCCACTGGGCTGTCCCTGCTGGGACCTGTCCTGATCCCGGTCTCTGCAGGTGTGGGATACGTGTACCACCTACAAGTGCCAGAAGACGCTGGAGGGCCATGACGGCATTGTGCTGGCACTCTGCATCCAGGGGTGAGTGCAGGCCCATGCGGAGCCGGGGATGGGAGACCCCGTGGACCGTGAGCTTGAGTCCATGGCTGCATGTGTCCTAGAGTGGCTCTGTCTGCCCCTCCTGGGAGATGCCCTCAGCCCGGAGCAGGGTTGAGTCATGGGCGGCATGCAGGCCCTCCATCTCTGAAGCTGTGCATTCACGGAGCAGAGCCCTGGCCCTGAAGAGCCTCAGGCAGCCAGAGGACACAGGTGGGACCAGAGTGGAGGCAGGGGCTCAGCTACTGCTGGCCGACAGCCAGAGCCTGGGGCATAGCACCACAGAGCAGCTCGCCTGGCCACCCCCTCACCCCCAGGGTGCCCCTTCCAGACCTTCCCTCCTGTCTCATGTCATGAGGCTTCATGTTGTGGGCGTGAGTGTGTGTGTGTATGAGAGAGATGCTGGCTCACAGGAAGCAACAGCTTGACTGCCAGCAACACTAACGGGTAATTACCTCCCAGCTCAGCTGTCAGATGCTTGCCAGGCAGGCATGGGACTGGGCCTCCACTTCCAGGGTCCCCTCACTGAGATAGAAAAACGGAGGCTGGGCTCAGCAGTGATCCTGGCTGCTGGTTCCTGGTGGTCAGTGCGGCCCCCGCCCCCGGCGGCCTGGCAAGGGCAGTGTCAGCAAGGATGCTGGCTTCTTGCACCCTGACACCTTGGCCTTGCTTTCCCAGGTGCAAGCTCTACAGTGGCTCGGCTGACTGCACCATCATCGTGAGTGGGGCCGGCGGGCTGGCAGGGAGCCCCAGGCTCACTGTGCCTCTGGGGCCTGGGCTCAGCCAGAGCCTAAGGCTTCCCGTCCTCCCTTCCGCCAGGTGTGGGACATCCAGAACCTGCAGAAGGTGAACACGATCCGGGCCCACGACAACCCAGTGTGCACCCTGGTCTCCTCGCACAACATGCTCTTCAGTGGCTCTCTGAAGGCCATCAAGGTCAGGCGAGGTGGTGCACGTGTGTGTGGGGCGGCAGGGTGCCAGTGCCTGCCCCCCAGGCCTGTGCTCACGGCTGCTTTTATAGGTTTGGGACATAGTGGGCACCGAGCTAAAGTTGAAGAAGGAGCTCACCGGCCTCAACCACTGGGTGCGGGCCCTGGTGGCCGCCCAGAGCTACCTGTACAGTGGCTCCTACCAGACAATCAAGGTGCGCCCTCCCTGTGCCAGCTCCATCAGCCCTGCCCCCACCCTGCCGGCGCAGGAAGACCCTCACACACACCCTGGGTGGTGAGTGGGCTGCTGCGTTTGGAGGCCCAGGGGGTGAGGCGCGTAGCCTGGGACTGAGTGGCCCGCGCTTGCCCATAGATCTGGGACATCCGGACCCTCGACTGCATCCATGTCCTGCAGACGTCTGGCGGCAGCGTCTACTCTATCGCCGTGACGAATCACCACATTGTCTGTGGCACCTATGAGAACCTCATCCACGTAAGGGTGGATGCTGAGGGGCAGGGTCTGACTGTGGGCCCCTGTCCTCCCTGTCTGTGTCTCTGACCTGCCTGTGCCACCCCTTCAGGTGTGGGACATCGAGTCTAAGGAGCAGGTACGGACCCTGACGGGCCACGTTGGCACTGTGTATGCCCTGGCAGTCATCTCAACGCCAGACCAGACCAAAGTCTTCAGCGCGTCCTACGACCGGTCTCTCAGGGTGCGAGTTGGCCTGGTGATGGTGGGAGGCTCAGGGTGGGTGCCAGGCCTGGGCGGTCCTCATGTCCCGTGTACCCCCAGGTCTGGAGTATGGACAACATGATCTGCACGCAGACCCTCCTGCGTCACCAGGGCAGTGTGACTGCCCTGGCTGTGTCCCGGGGCCGGCTCTTCTCGGGAGCTGTGGACAGCACTGTGAAGGTCGGCACCCTGGCTCAGGCCATCCAAAGGGGCTGCATGGGGGGAGCGGGAGCAGGGCCAGGGGGAGTTGGGAGCTAGCGGCTCTGGGCAGGGGGCAGTAGAGGGCAGGTATGGATGGCAGCTGGCTTTGGGGCTGGATGGCCAAAGGGGCACCTGAAACACAGCCTTTCCCCTGCAGGTGTGGACTTGCTAACAGAATCCAGGCCGGGTTTTGGCTTCCTCTGGGCCCCGACCTAGGCCTGTCCAGGCTGGCGGGCCACATGGCTGGTCTTGGGGTCTCTGCCTCCCCGTGGGGACGGGTAGGCAGACTCAGCCAGGCAGACAGTGCTGTCCCTGCCCTGCGCCCGGTGAGCCTCCCTCTGCTTGGCCTAGTCGTCGTCACTGCCAGGACAGTGCCCAGCCCATCTGGGTGCCAGGTACGACGCTCACCAGGCCCACCCTCCGTCCCCACTCCAGATGGACTGTGGGCCTTTTTACTCACCTTTTCTACTGTTTTTAGACTGTATATAGATTTGGTTACTTCCTGATTGAAATAAAAGCTGCACAGACTGTGGCTGTGAGTGGGGACGGTCCTCAGGGGGAGGGAGAGGCCACCTGAGAACACTGGGGAGCACGGGCACAGCAGCCAGTGGGAGGGACGCTGGGCAGGGACCACGGGAGGCTTCTTTTGACATCCCCAGGATGTGCCCTCTTGGTGACTTCTCCCTGCCAGGAACAGGCTAGATCTCCACTTGCCCCAATAGACACACCCCAAAAAAGTGAGCCAGGCAGCTCCATTTTCTGCTGTTTATTGACAGCTGACAGTAGCTCCCTGCCCGGACCCCCCCACCCCCACCTGCTGGCCCTGGCCAGGCCCACCCACCCGGAGATGTGTCAGCACGTGACCACTGGAAGGGGCCTCACACGCCCAGATACCACCTTGGCAGACCCCCTGCACCCACCCACATCACAGTCGCTGGCTTTTGGCGTTTTTTTTTAATTCTCTCTTTTTTTAAGAAATGTCAGAGTTGTGCCCAACACACGTGGATCAGCAAACACGATAGAGGAGGCCAGTCAGTACTTTTTTGGAGTGGGGAGAGGGAGAGAGAGAAGGCGAGAACGACCACACAACACGGCCGCGGACCACGAGCAGAGTGTCTGTGGGAACTGGAGTGGGGATGGGCTGGCCACGCAGGGCCACCTCGGGGCCCCAGGGAGGGAGGGTCGGGCACACCCTCGTACGCACCACACGCAGCCTGGCATGCACACCCTGCACCCACTGCTGTCACCCAGCTGACGTGCCCATGTTCACCATGCTGTGCACACAGCTGCCCTGAAGGCTCACACCAGCACCCCTGGGAGAGGCCCCCCCACCGCACTCCCCGTCTCCACGGCATGGAGGACACGGCCCAGCAGTGAGCAAGGCACATCCTTCAAGTTCTTCAGGTGCAGAGAAGTTAGGAGAGAGAGCAGAGGCCAGGCCCTGGCAGAGCACGGACCCCTCCCAGGACCCCAGCCTCCTGTTTGTGCTACTGGGCCAGGGGTCTGGCCACTCCTGGAAGGAGGGAGGGAAGGATAGACAGACAGATGTCCAGGGCCTCTAACAGCTTTTGTCTTGAGCTAGACTCCAGCGTCCTTGCAGTTGGTAAATGGTTTTCTATAGAATCAATAATATTTTTTCTTTCTTTAAATATATATTTGTTAAAGTTATACCTTTTTGTTTCTCTGGGGAAATCTGCCTCAGCTCATTCCCAATAAATTAATACTCTTCAATAGCTTATGTTGGGAGGGAGGGGGTGCAGTGGGGCAGGGGGCCCAACCCCAGCCCCTTGTGCTGCGCCGGAGCGGCTGGCAGAGGTCCCCAATGGGCAGTTCTGTGCTGGGCATAGGCCTGTGCTCTGCCACTGATTGGGGAGGGGGCTACAGCAGCTGCCCCTCTCCCACTGCCTCCCAGGGTGGGCCCAATCTGGACTCAGGGCAGGGGGTTCAGGAGTTGCCCCTCCTCCACCCACAGCGGGCAGAGCCTGGTGGTGGGTGGGCAGGTGGCTCAGCAGTTATTGCACAGGGAGCAGCAGATAGGGAAGGGCACCCACGGGGCAGCAGCATCTGCCCAGAGCCCTTTGGGTCCCCCAGCCAGGCAGTCCTCCAGGCTGGGCCCAGGGGCAGGAGTTGTGCTTGTGCGGGGGCTGGACAGGACGGCCTGCCCCCGCCTCGCGCCCGCGGCCTCCCGCCGGGCTGCCCCCTGTACCCCGCCCCCTTGGCCTGCCGCCCTGTCCGCTCGTGCCGCGCCCAGAGATGCCCATCCTGAGGTAAAGGTCAGTGTGCAGGCCGGAGCCCAGGCGGCGCAGGCGGGCCCAACTTGAGGGGCCTCGTCACTCCAGCATGGCGTCCAGCTGGTCGGCCAGGTCATCAAACATGCTGCCAATGTCGTCCAGGATGCTGCCGGTGCTCTTCTCCTCGGCTGCGGAGGGGCTGGGGGCGGGGGCGGTGTGAGCGGGCGGGGCCGGTGCAGAACGTCCCGCCCCCACGTCCTGCCCATTCCGCGCTAATTCCCGCCCCTCGCGGAGGCCAGGCCCTCGCCTTCGGGGGCGGGGCCGGACCAGTCTACACCACCCCGCCCCCGGCCCACGCACTGTAGCCCCTGTGGGGAGCTGGGGCAGCTCGCAGACCCTGACCACACCGGGCCCCGCCCGTGGTGTGAGGGCGGGGTCGGCTCCAGGCCACGCCCCTCCGGCACGACTCGGCCACGCCCTCTCAGGGCAGCCTCAAGGTGTGCACCCGCCGCGGCAGCGCGCAGACCGCATCTACGCCCATGCCAGCGGGGTCCGGCACCTACCGCGAGCCCTGCGCGTCCTCCTGCCGGATTTTCTCTTCTACCGCTTGCAGCGCCGCCGCCAGGCACGCGCTCGTCTCCTCAAGCTTCTGCCGGGCGCTGTCCCCCGGCGAGGCGCCGTCGGGCACGGCTGGGGGCCCGGCGGCCGCAGCAGCAGCGCGCGGCGGCTTAGCGGGCACGTGCAGCGCGGGCGCAGCGGGGGACGGGGGCCTGGCGGGGCTGGCGCTCAGCGAGGGCGGCGTGCTGGCCGGCTTGGCGAGGGCGGCGGGAGGCTGGCGTGCTGGCGAGGGCGCGGGCGACGGACTGGCGCTGCCCGACTGCAACCCCGCCGCTGCCTTGGCCGGCTTGGGCGCCGTGGGCGGTGGCGGCGGCTTGGGAGACACGGGCGGTGGCGTGCCGTGGGCACGCTTCACCTCTGCGGGGAGGAGAAGACTCGCACCGGGGTGGGAGGTCGCGTGGCGCGCGCGCTGCCCATCCCGGCACAAGCCCTTGCCGAAACGCCCTGCCTCGCACCCGGGAGCAGAGAAAACGCCCTCTGCACTGTCCGCCCGGCTCCAGCTCCAGCCATCCGCGCCCCTGCGTCCCGGCCTCCCTGAGGCTGCCAAGGAGGCGCGCTTCCCTGTGCACGCCTGCTTGGGTCACTGCTTCCAAGCCCCGCCCAGTCTCCCCCACCTCCATCCCCTTCCAGGTGCGGCCTGTTGCAGCCACTGGCCCTTCCGTTGCTTGAATGCCACAGGGCCTTTGCACCTCTGATCCTTCTGCCTGGAAGCCTCTCCCCTCCCTCCTGTGCTCAGGTCATTCTACAGCCAGGTCAGAATCCTCCCTGAGCCTTCCAGCATTGAGGGCCTGTCCTCCTTCCACAGGTGCTGCTATTCATGGGCTTCTGTGTCTCCTTCACTAAGAAACGTAAGGACCGTCCACCCTTGTCCCAGCTCTCAGTTGAAGTGATCCAGTGGGTGGATGGATGAGAGGGTCTGAGGATACTTTCCCACCCCACTCCACCTGGCCTTCATCAACTCCAAGAAGTGGAAAACCCATCAGACCATGGAGTGGGAAGCTGGAGGGGGGACCCTTCCCCAGCTGGCTCCCTGCACCTACCTGGGCTGCCGGGGCCTGGCAGCGGCACCTTCTTGGAGGCAGGTGTGGGCGAACCCTGGATCTTGGGCACAGGCTGAGCCAGAACAGGCTTGGGAGAGACAGGCGGCTTGGCCGGCTTCCGGGCATCGCTGTCCGACGGCGGCAGCGGGGGCAGGTGCATCAGGTCAGAGGGCGGGGGCTCAGCGGGTGGGGGTGGTGGGGGCAGCTCTGGGGGCCCAGTCTGCTCAGAGGCTGGCCGGCGGCGCACAGTGCCTGTTCCATTCTGGTACACGGACAGCGGTGGCGGGGGAGGCTCAGGACCTGATTCCCTCTCCTTGGCCTTGGGCCGGCGCTTGACCGTGTCAGACTCAGTTAGGATGAACTTGATGTTCTCCTGCTGGCTCTGCTTGGCCCGGATGCGCCTCTTGAGTGTGGCGCTGGCCTCCACTCTGGCCAGGGGTGGGCCCTCTGCTCCCGCCTCGCCCTTGGCTAGACCTCGAGGCCGCTGCCGGGCAGAGCCGTCTTCCACAAAGTGGCCATGATCTGCAGGCCCCCCTGGCTCTCCTGGGATGCGGCGAGCAGTGGCCAGAAGTCCCGTGACAGGCCCACTCAGCGTGCGGCGCCGGTTCACCACCTCACCATCAGGCCCAATGGCCTCCTTGTGCTTCACGGAGGCCAACACCGTGGCCACCCGGCCTGGCTCCGGGCTGGCAGGGCGAGGCATGGGGTGGCCCTCAGGGGCCCTGCGGGCTGCCCGGCCCCCACCCCCAATGGACGACAGCTCGAGCATGGCTGCAATGCTCTTCACGCTGCCAGCACTTCCTGTGTCCACGCTGCCAGCCAAGTCACTAGCCCGCCGGCGCTGTGCCCGGACCCCCAGTCGGCCATCCTCGGTCCCAGCCCCCTCGGTCTCAGCATCTGGCACTGACTCATCGGTCAGGTTGGCACTGGCCATGGCTGAGCTGGAGCGCTTGGGCGGGGGTGGTGGGGGGCCCTTTTTCCGTGGCCGCACAGCAAATGACTGGCTGCGGTTGACGTTCTTGTCGGCGCCAGCAGGTGCCCGCACTGAGTGGCTGCGGCCCACGCGCCGCTGGACTGTGGCGTAGGGCCCCGCGGCGGTTGGCACCAGCAGCTCGTCCCGCTCAGGCTCGCTGTCGGATGCTGCGTAGCGATTCAGGCTGTGGGCACGCTTCTTGGGCCGCCCTGGCTCCGTGTCGGTCTCGGGGGGCAGGCACAGCGTGGGCACAGGCGCCGGCACGGCCGCAGGCGCAGGCCCCGGAGCAGCTGGCCCTGCCTCGCTCTCTACAGGCTGGGGCAGCACATAGGCAAAGCCGCGGTGTGTCGGTGACTGAGGCAGTGAGCGAGGTGACATGGGTCGCTCTGTTGGCGGCAGCAGCTGTGGGGTGGGTTTCACCTTGGCTGTGGCTGGGGCTGGGCCAGGAGGCCCCCCCGGGGCTTGTGGGGAGCCTGGCCGGGCTTTCGTGGGTGTCTGGGGGGGCGTGAAGTGGCTGGCACCTGGTGGAAGGACCTGCCGTGGCTTGCCGGGCACCGGGGGCACACTGGCCCGCTTGATGCTGTGGCCGTGGCGGCTGGGCCGGGCCTCCTTGGGGTGGGTACCAGGGGCCGGCCCCTCATCCAGCAGGTACTCCTGGCTTCGTGACATGGGGCTGCGAGGCCCTGGGGGCCCGTCGCCCAGCAGCTCCTGAGAACTGCTCATGTGCCGTGCCCGCCCACCCAGGCTGGGCTCCTGCCGCATGGAGGCCCTTGGGGTGGGCGGCAGGTGGTTGGAGGGCTTCTCAGCAGGGGCAGTGGCAGCAGCAGCCCCTTCAGCTGGGCCCGTCAGGGCAGCCTGCAGCTCACCGCTGAGCTCGCTGTCCTGGAAGGTGGTCATCTTAGGAGACTGGCAGTCAGCTGGGGCAGGCTCGGGTGGGGGTGGTGACTCAATGGCCATCACTTCAAGCGACTGTGGTACCTTCCGGCGCAGGGGGCCCCCCTCATACTTGGCATACTCTGCCTTCTGCAGCTCCGCCAGTTTCCTCACTGCCAGCATCAGCTTCTTCTGGTGCCCTGAGTGGGGCGTGGGGCAGGTCAGGCCAGGGAGGGTGGCGAGGACCCAGAGGCAGTGGGGGCAGGGTGGGGCCTCACCCAGTTTGGTGATGCCGATCTCCTGCAGGTCTTCCCAGGTGATGTCAGTGATGAAGTCGATGTTCTCGTAGCCGTTGTCCACCAGCACCTTGTAGTACTGTGCCAGACCGATCATGGACAGCCACACGGCCAGGTTAGCCTATGGAGCAGGGGACACAGAGGGCAGCCCAAGCTGGCTGCCCACACTCTGCCTGCTACTCAGAGCTGTCAGAGGAGAGGGCACCGGGCCAGCCCGGCACAGAGAGACGGAAGGACAAATGGACAGGCCGGAGGTGTCAGCTCTGGAGACAGCGCAGCCTTGACAGGAGCCCAAGGCCAGCTCACACACACGTGCAAACACATGCAAACACACACAGAGGGGCAACCCTCTCCTCAGGATACCCTTTGGAGGAAGGGCAAGAATGCACTTCCTCACCTGCCCAGGCCTCCATGGGGACAGCATCCACATGGACATACCCCACACGTCATGGACGCAGACACACAGCACCACCAACCAGATACGTGTATATGCACACCCTGCATCCCAGCCATCCACGGGCACTGACACCCCTCTGAGTCATGCTCACACTCTCTCACCATTTCCCCATCAGCGTCAGGCACACGTCACACTGCCTCATCACACGCGTGGCAAATATCCGTGATGATCTTCACCCAGAACCACCTGGTGGCTCTCTGAATGGCATCCACCTGTCCACACTCCCGGCTGGATGTCACTCATGCACTAACAGAACACACTCGGTCACCCCTTGGGGGCACAAGCAAAGTGAAGCCCCCGGGACCCAGAGGTGCTGGCTGGGAGGACCCCTGAGCCGCTGACTGAGTGGGGCGAGGTGGGGTAGATGAGCATGAACCCGCTGTCACCAACCAACCCACAGCCCTGGGGGCTCTCAGTGGCCATGGGAGCTCCCTCTTGGACGGGTGGGAGCCCGAAGTGCAGCTCAAGGCCCAGAGAGGCAGCACGGATGTGACAGGCCCCGGGCCCACCTTCTCCCAGCCCAGAGCCCGTCCCACCACAGAGTGCCTGTTCGTGACAGCATAGGCTGTGACCAGTATGGTTGTCAGCCAGCCTCTGCAGTCACCAGTGGGCGCCTCAAATGTGTTTAGCACACACATGCTATCTGTGTACCCAAAGTGCGCACAGGTGTCTTCCTCATGCACGTGCCTGGGTGTGTGCAAGCACATCCCATCCCCTCGGCCCCCTGCAGTGTCTGGGTGGGTGTGTGATGGGCAGCACTGTGGGGTGCTGGGTGGCACCAGTGTCCCTGTGTGGCCACCAGAGTGTGGAGCACGTAGTGGAGATGGGGATTCTCAAGGCTTCAGGCTCCCCTCACCCCAACAGCCCTTGGAGGCGGTCACCTCTGCCCCTGCCCCAGGGAGGCTGGCCCCAGTGCCCCTGACAGATGAACAGAGGCCATCCTCTGCTCTCCTCTTCCTGGACTCCCCAGAGGGCAGGGGCAGGCTGTAGCGAAGGAGGCAGGCTGTCTGTCTGTCTGTCTGCCCATCCTGGGCCTGGCCACCAGGGTGCAGGGGGCCTTACGGGTTTGTGCTCAGGCAGCCAGTCAGGGATGCTCAGGCCGCTGATCTCTGCAGTGATCTTCTTCCGGTGGCCTGGCTTGGTGACCCCGATGGCTGTGAGGTCCTAGGTAGAGGAGAGGCCAGTTAGCAGGATGCTGGAGGCCTGTCTCTGGGTCAACTGGTGGGCAGGCCTTGGGCAGCTCACCTCGGGGGTCATGCGGCTGATGGTGGGCAGGTCGTAGCCAGCGCTGATGAAGTTGGGGGCGTAGAGCTGCAGCTGGAATGTGGCAAGCCACTGACTGACAGCCTCGGCGCCCTGGAAGACACAAGGCACCCGCTGCAGGCTCACCCGCCTGCTCTACCACCAGGTGTGCACCCAGCCACTGCGGCGCCTGCTTCTCTTCTCAGCCGAAGACCACGCAGCGCAATATGCCGTCCACTGGGCCGTCTGCAGCCTGGCCCTGGTGCTCCTCCTCGCTCTGCGGTCCCAGGTGCCACCGTCTTGAGCACTGTCCAGCACTTCAGCCTTCTTCCGTGATCTCCACCAGGAGGGTCCAGCTGCTGTTCACATCATAGGCCTACCTGACCGTTCCCCCCACTCCTGGACCTGGGACACCTCGCAGTGTGGCCCGTGTGAGGGGCTCTGGGAATGGGGCCTCAGGCGGGGCCAATTAGTGCTGCCCTTCCACACCCTGGAAGGTGGGCTCTGCCTGGAGGGATGCAGGAGGACTCAGCCAGCAGCTCACCCCCGCCCTAGCACACAGGTGCACGCACGCAGGACCATCTCACCCACACACACGCCTCGTCTTGTCTCACATTCATGCCATTCCACATGCACACACACATGTGCATACGTGCCCGGATCACAATCACACCAGCCACACACAAACACACCTCCCACTCACCTCACACCCGTGTCACACTTCCTAGACACACTGTCTTATACGCACAGCCCGAACAAGAGACAACAGCTACACACACAGACTGACAGACCGACAGAAGGACTGGCCTGGCCTGTCAAGGGCCCCAGCCGTGCTGTGGCCAAGCCAGACAGGCTGCCTTGGGCACCCCACCCACTCCCGCAGCTGGCCCAGGCCCTGTACCTTGCCCTCCGATGCCGCTTCCGGCTTCTTGGGTGGCTGCTCCCCATAGACCTGCCCGGCATGGGCCACTGGAGGCTGGGACCGGGTGGCACCTGGGGATGAGAGGGTGTGGTGGGGCAAGGGCTGCCCGGGGCCACCTCCTTGCCAACTCAACAGCTCCGTGTCCTTGCTCTTACCTGCAGGACCCTCCGGAGGCTTGACAGGGCTGTCCCCGGGGCTGGAGTCAGAGACAGACTTCTGGGAGAGCACCGTTGCCAGGAGCTGCAACCCAGACAGGCCGGCTGGCCAGTGCTGCTCTAGACACAGGCCATCCCGGTCCTGCCACCACCCCACCTACCTTGACCCCTTCAGAGCCTGCGTGCAGGGTGTGGCCCCCACTGCTCCGGCCACTGGCCACACTGCTCAAGCTGCCACTGCGGTCCCCGCCTGCCAGCAGGAGGGAGTAGCATCAGCTGGCACTGGCCTCACCCAGCCCAGGTGCTGCCTTGCAGAAGTGCCGCCACCACTGCCCTCCAGAGGCCCCCACCTACCTGCAAAAGGCTTCCTCAGCACCCAGATCTCCTCAGGGGGTGCAGAGGGCCCCGCCGAGCTGCCTCCCTGGGGTGGGCTTGGTTCAGCACCTGCTCGGGAACCTGCGGGCCAAGCACAGCCTCCCTGAGTCCTGGACTGGCCCAGGCCTGGGGCATCCCCTGGCCTGGCTCCCGAGCCTGCGCAGAGCAGAGGCCAGAGACACACATGTCTGGGGGATCAGCACAGCCTCCTCCTGTCCTGGTTGTCTCCGGGAGGTGAGAGACCCTCAGAAGCCCCTCCTAACCTTGGACATTTGAGAGCAGGAGAGCCTGGCAGAGAGGGGCGCAGGCCAGGCTACCCTGTGGTCCTGTAGGTGGGGGTAGGGGATTGCAGGAGGGTGCAAACCCCTGTGTGCCAGGGGAGCAGGGGGAAGGAGGCGGCCCCCAGGAGCCTGCGTCCAGGCTCCTTACCCCAGGGAACTAGACGACCTTGAGTGGATTGGCCACACCTCCTAACTGGCCCCCCTCTGCCCTCACACCTCACCTGTCAATCTCCATGTTCTCTCTATGGGGTAAACCACTCACACCAGTCCCCCATCTGAAGCCATTCCATGGTCCTATGGCCTCATTCTGTGCCCCCTCCCTCCCCGTCACCAAGTCAACCACACTGGGCTCCTTTGGACCCTTACACAGTCACACTCTGCTGCTTCAGTGCCTTTGCACGTATGGTTCCTGCAGCCTGGAGTGCTCTGCTTGTGGCCAGCCCCGCCCACTTCTCCCAGCCTTCTCCGTCCACACTGTCTGAAGCGGGTCTCCATCTGCAATCTCTGTGTCACTGATTGGTACATTTCCTTCTACCTTTATTTCACTGTCCCCTCCTCCCTTCCCTCCCTGAGGGCAAGCTCCTGATAGCAGGGGTGATGTCCATCTGGGTTACCATCTATTCCTGGTGCCTGGCGTGTAATGTCTGTTGAATACATGAAGGAGTGGGTCTGGGGACACTGATGAGGAGACAGCTGGCAGGACACGCTCTGGAGCCCACTCTGGAACCACCTCTAGCAACGGCTAGAGCTCACAGTTCTCGCTCTGCCACCCAACATGCCGTGCACTTGCTCCCTTCTGGCCCCTGAGCCCAGGCCTGGGTGGGACTTGCCTGCTCGCTTGACGATGGCCTCGCCCAGGGAGGACGGGAAGTAGCCCACACGGTCATTGCCTGTCCTGTTGTCATGGATACAGCCCTTCCACCGGCCGTCTGGATGCTGCTCAAGGACCTGGCCAGAGACGGCGGGGGGAGCATGCTCAGGGAGACACCGCCCAGGTCAAGTGGGTGGGTGGCCTGGGCCTCCTGCTCAGATCCCCCCAACTGCTGCTGGGTGTTGTGGGGAGCATCCCAGGTCCAGCAGCCCCAGGCCATCCTTACTGTGATAATGTCCCCCGCTTTCACGTTGAGGCTGGTCAGGTCGTAATTGTTGCAATAATCCTTGGTTGCCCGGACCTGTAGGGCCGCCGAGGCCTCTGGGGACACAGGAGGCGGCAGACCCCCCAGTCCTGTGAGCCGGCCTGGCTCAGGCACTGCCCCTGCCCCCCTGCCCCGCCCAGGCCCACCTCGCAGCAGCTGCTTGATCTCCTTGCTGGCCTGGGAGGTGGTGAACTGGTGCACGATGTCCAGGGCCGTCTGGCTGTAGGTGTTCCTCACGTGGGCATTGATCCCATTCTGTATGTGCCAGAGGGCGAGGCCCGTCAGGAGCCCCCTACACCCCAGCTTGACCTCTACTCTCCCGGACCCCGACTCACATCGAGCAGCAGCCGAACCACTTCCGTCTTCCCACAGAGTGCGGCCTCGTGCAGGGCTGTGCCGGACTTGGTCTGGCGGTTAATGTCAATGCCGGCTTGGAGGAGAAGTCTGACGGAGAGGTAGGAGGTGCAGGCAGGGCCTTGCGTAGGAGCCCTCTGCCCCAGCACCCCCAAGCCAGGCTCCAATTCCTGGGGGCCGAGGATGAGCCAACCCTGCCCCCTCTCCCCGACAAGGCTATCTGACAGTGACTGAGCACTTGTGGGAGGGCCCCTCCCCATGCTAACCCTTCACACTCTTATCTCATCCTAGTGTAGGCAGTGCTGTGATGCCCACTTTAAGGATTGGGAAACTGAGGCTCAGAGATGTTAAGAGTCTCCACAAGGTCATCCAGCAAGCAGCATAGGCTGTGGGGCTGCAGAAGCCCCCTCCCCAGCCCCCTCCAGTGCATCCTTTATGTGGGCGGCTGGAGGCACCCTTCATAACCAGAGGCTCCCTGGCTGCTCCTGTCTTCTTGCCAAGCCAGAAGCAGGACTCCTGAGGCTGGATGCCCCTTACTGTCCCCCCGCCCACGGCCGTACCTGATGATGTCGATGTGGCCGTTCTTGGCTGCGAGGTGCAGGGGGCTGGTGCCGTTTGGGTCGGTGGCGTCCCCTGGCCGGGGCTCCAGCAAGGCCGCACACATGTTGCTGCTCAGGAGCAGCTGGACCACCTGGAAGGGGGGGTCAGAGTAGGGGGCCCAGAAATGGGTGGGGGCCTGCAGGTTTGTTCCCCTCTCCCACTCCAGGAGAAGAAGATGGAGCAAATGGAGGCCCACTCAGCTCCCTGGGGAGACTTACCCCGACACGGCCGAACTCACAGGCAAGATCCAGTGGTGTCTTCCCCGAGTTGTCCACCATGCACGGGTTGGACTGGTGCTGGAGCAGCATCTCAGACTGCAGGGACCACAGGGTGTGGTCAGGCCCAAGCCGTCTGTCGGGTTCATGCTGCCCCAGGCGCCTCGTCACCCCTGAGGTGGTCCTTACCACATCGTAGTGACCATGCTGGGCCGCCAAGTGCAGGGGGATGTGGCCCTCATCGGACGGGACATTCACCGCTGAGCCCGCCTTCAGCACCAGCTTCATGGGCTCCTTCCGGCCCTGCCAGGCCGCATAGTGCAGCGGCCGCATGCCTGGGGGCAGGGGGAGAGAGCGGTTGGGAGTTAGTCCCTGACCCTGAATCCAACCCTGACCTCCAGGACGCTGATCCCATAAGAACCTGCCTCAACCCCAACCGAGACCCTGGGCTGAGACCTCAGTTGAGGGACCATCCAGGCCTCCAAGGACCCCACTTCTAACCTTGACCCCCTGGCCCTGGCTCTGAGGTCCCTGACAGGCCTTGCCTTTGTTGTCCTTGATGTCCACAGCAGCCTGGGCCTCCAGCAGCAGGGTGATCAATTCCGTGTTGCCATTCAGGGCCGCATGGTGCAGGGCAGAAAAGCTGGGACAGGTGACAGACATGTATGGGCAAGGAGCCGGGCACCACCCCCTTCCCCAGGAGTCCTTGATGCCCATACCAGACTGACATCTCCCCAGGCTGAGAACTCACCCATCTGGGTCTTGGAAATTGACATTGATCTTCTTGGTGGAGCCCAGGAGCTCTGGGGTGGGAAGGAGACACAGTGAGGGAGGCTCCATCCAGCCCCTACTGAGGCCTACCTGGGGCCCAGCCCCCTCTAGGCAGCCTGAGAGCAGCTGGCTAGCTCCCTGGCAGGCTCAGAGCCGAAGCTATCTAGGTCTTTAGTCTAGAAATGTTCATTCATTCAACTCTGTTCCCTGTACTCAGCACCAGGTAACAGCTTTTGACCCGTGGTTTCCCACTGAACTAAGACGTCGGGAGGTTCATAGGGCCTGTCCCTGCCTGGGGACAGGAGCCAGAGCTGTGCACCCACACAGGCACACACATGCGCACATGAACCCCCTCCCTTGGGACGCTGGCTGAGCACCTGCCAATGGTGGGAGGGAGCGAGCCAGCCCAATCTGTCTCTCAGAAGTACCCAGATGGGGCCGGGGGTGGCCCAGGAAGGCTGGAACACCCGGAAGTGGGGGTATCTCTGGGGAAGAACTGCATTTCCAGGGTGTAGCCTTCCCCTACTCCCAGCCCCAGGCCTGGCCAGTGTAGATGAGCCTCATCCGGCAGGGCAGGAAGGGAGGCAAGCAAGTGGGCTGGTGCCCCCAAGTGACCACGTGACAATGGTCCCCTCATCTGTGGGGGCATGCACAGGCCCCAGGGTCAGCCTGCCTGAAGCCTGAGGGGCTCCAGCCCTCCCCTGGGGGCCCCCCAGTCCTGGCCTCCACCAGCTGCCTGCCAGAGGAGGGGAGCCCACCGATGCCCTCCCCGTGGGCTCAGGTCCAGCCGGACTCGGGCCAATCCCCTGCCTGTCTGGGCCATGGTTACATAACCCATTTGTGGGTCAGTCACTCTGTGAGGGAGGGGCTGGCAGGACAGAAGCCCCTTTGTCCAGGCCCAGGACAGGGATGGGGGCGGGGGGCCGAGGGAGTCGAGTCACAGAGGGGCTGCTGCAGGGTTCACTCAGTGACCCACAGCAGCCTCGGCCGCTCTGGCCTTGGTTCTCAGCTGCTGGATGTAGGGTGTGCGTCCCCCAGTGGCCTACGAAGCCCACAAAGTCAGATGGGCCTGCGTTCAAATCCTCCTTCTGCCCCTTACTAGCCCTGTGGCCTTGGCTGTGAGCTCAAAGTGTCTAACAGGGCTGGCCTGGCAGGCTTGAGGGCGTTTCCAGACAACACACGAAGGGTCTGGCACAGAGTCGACTCAGTATGTGGCAGTGCCTAATACAAACCCTATAGGAATCCCACCCCACCCTCCCCAGTGAGGGGCGTCTCTGGTGAAGAGCTGAGGAGCCGAGGTTCCAGGAGGAGCAGCATCTCTACTCCCCTGCCCCTCCCCCCGCCTCACACACTTAGCTGATGCTGACGATCTAAGTTGGCATCAGTGCCACCCTTCCTCCCCCTTGGTGGTCCAGGGCACAACCTTGGAGGCAGCCCTGGGTCCTTTCTTGAGTCCTTATATCTTTCCATCAGTAAATCCTGTTGGTTCTACTCTCAAGACACTTGCAAAGCACACCTGGAACCCTACCATTTCTCACCAGCACCATCATTGCCACCCTGGGCCAGGCCAGCATCTCTCGAAGGACCACTGCCATCACCTCCCCCTGGCATCCTCACTTCCACCCTGCCCCCTCTAGTCCATCCTCCACACCCACCGAGGTCAGGGGGACCCAATTAGAACACGAGTCCAGTCCTGTTGCTCCTGTCTCACTGGGGTTGGAGGCCAAAACTGGACAATGGCCCTGCACGAGGCAGCCCTCCTCCCTTCACTTCGACTTCCTCCTCACCCACATGAGCCTCCTCAATGGCACTCCAACACACCCGTCTCCCCTGCCACAGAGCGTTGGCACACACTGTATATGTGTGTGGGGGGGCCCATTCTTCCCTCAGTTAAGCCCATGATGCCCTCTTCACGTCCTTCAGGTCTTTATCCAGGACCTGCTTGTCAAAGCCTCCCCCCTCTCATCTCAAACAGTAACCCCCTGGGAGTTCCCTGATGGTCCAGTGGTTAGGACTCCGGGCTTTCACTGCCATGGCCTGGATTCAGTCCCTGGTTGGAGAGCGAAGATCCTGCAAGCCATGCAGCGTGGCCAAAAAATTAAAAAATAATAAAAAATAAAATGGTTATTCCCTTCCCATCCTGTGTCTGTTGTATTTTTCCCTTTAGCCCCCACACCACCATTTATCTTGTTTATTTTCCGTCTCTATCACTAAATTACAAGCTCCAAGAGGACAATGTTTTTTACCTCTTTTACTCACTGCCGTACCCTTGGTGGCTAAAATAGTGCCAGGCGCACATGAAGTGCTCAGTAACTGGTGACTGAACTGTGCTCTTGTTCCACACACTCTGTCCACCTGTCAGGACCAGCTTCAAGCATGTGACTGGTGTGTAGCCGCTTAGAAGAGCCCCGCACCTGGCTGGGTGCTCTGCTGTCGATATCTTGAGTTTATTATTTTTTGTTTTGGTTTTTTGGCCCCACCGTGCAGTATGCAGAACTTCCCTGACCCAGGATCGAACCCACGCCCCCTGCAGTGGAAGCGCAGAGTCTTAACCAATGGACTGCCAGGGAAGTCCTGTTATTTTTTGGACAAGGCACCCCACCCCCCACCCCATATTCATTTTGCACTGGGCTCTGTGGATTATGTGGCCAGGCCTGCACGGTCCCTTGTCGTGACGCTGAAGGGAGCTCAGGCATCCCTGACCCCCAGCACCCCCGCCCTGCTCAGGCCCACGCTTAGCACATTCCCCCCCCAAAAGGCTCTGCCCCGACTCTAATGTCTGCTGCCCCCCACCCTTCTTAGTTCCTGTGTGTCTGGGTCTCAGCTTCTCCCCGGAGATTTCCCAGGCCAGCTCGCTCTCCTCCCTCCCACAGCTGGGGCACCCAGGCAGCCGTGGCGCCAGGTGCTTCGAGTGGAGCCCGAGGCCAGGTCCACCTGGTAGCCCAGCCACACTTGCAGGTACTGAAATCTCAGGGAGATTGGAGGTCAAGGCCCAGGAAATGATACAGACACCAGGGAGGAGAGGGAGTTTCCATCTAGAAGTGGACCTCTCCCCACAGGAGGATGGGCATCTTGCTAAGGTCTTCTCACCCCCCTGCCCCTGCTGCTGGTCTCCCCAAAGAGGAAAAGTGCTGGAATTGGATGGAGGGGGACTTGAGGTCTTGGAGCACCCCCAATTCCCATGCGGACACTGGACACCCGGGAAGGTCCCAGAACTGCAGCCTGCCTGGGGCTGGGGGGCTGTGCCTCATGGAGATAGGTGCTCTGAATAAAGGTGGAGGAGAGCACAGCTGCAGGGGCCTGGGTAGGTGGGGGAGAGGAGGGCAAGTGGGAACCAAGCTGAAGGCCCCAGGAGCCCCTTTCCCTTGTCCACGAGGGCACTAAGGCCTACGGATCGCCATCAGTCATAGTGCATACACCTCACCCCGGAGCACCTCCACACCCCTCCCCCCCACCCATGACTTGGGATCTCTGATCTCCTGTCACCCCAGCCCTCTAACTGCTCCCCTGCGACCACCCCTGCCTTTGAAGTCTGCTCCAAACTCCAGCGGCAGAGGCCCTGGGGGAGCTGACCCCAGATCCTTTTCCACCCTACCCTTGTGGCCTCCCTCTACCCCTCTGCCCAGATGTTCCTTCAACCACGGAAGCCACCCACAGGCCACCTCCACAGAGCCACATCTGTCCCCTACAGGGACGTGGTCTTGGCCTCCCCTGTTCCCACCTCACATTGGCTGAGCCCCGTGGCCTCCAGCAGGGCAGGGTACCCTCTCAACTTCCCCAGGGCAGGCAGCTCTGAGGCAGATGCTGGAAGGGAACTCTTAATGGGCCAAGGTGAGACAGCACGGGAGCACTGGCCGTAGTATTCAGTGAATTTGAAGAAAGGTGAGATTGGGCCAGAAAGAAGGGCAGGGTGTCCCGATGTGCCCCAGAAGACCAGCCCCCATCCCAGTACTTTCCCTTCCAAGCAGTCTCTTCTTCCCTTCAAAGATGACTGCTAAGGGTGGCGGTGCCTGTGCCTGTAAGCAGAGGCTCCTTTCAGGCGGGATGGGGGTGCTGACAGAGCCTCGGGTGACACTGGGGGATGGGGGGGAGGTGAAGGGAAAGTCTCAGTACAGGGAAGGGATTGTGGAAACAAGAATTGTGGGAAGACCTCTGGAGTTGGGGAGCCCCAGGGAGCATTGCTGGATGCCCCCCATCCCATGGCCCAAACTCCAGCTGTACTTTGCTGAATCAAAATACATCTTACTCCAAAGCAGGCCAGCGTTGCCATGACGACTGAGCTAATTCATGGAGGGATTTCACCGTCTGATTTATTATGCCCGCCCCTGTGAGTCAGAGAGCCTGGATTCGGGGGCCAGGGCAGGTGTCTCTTCAACCCAGAGACCAGGCCATGCAGGGGCAAATGTAGAGATCCAGGTCTCCACACATCTCCCCTGGGCGGCCAGAGTGGAAGGGAGGAGGAGTTCCCAGCTCTGATGCCCCCACTTCCTCGGCACACCCGGCCTGGGCTGTCTAGGAAATGGCCACAGTTAGCACTTCCTGAGCACTTACTAAGCGCCTGGGTTTCATGCATGCACTCACTGTTCTTACAACAATGCTGTAAGGCAGGGACCACAAACGTCCTCATCCTACAGATGAGGAGACTGAACCCCAGAGCCTGGAGATGCCTGTGCCCAAGGTCGGATGGCCACTAGGTGGAAGTCTTTGCTTTGCCTTCCACCTCTCAATCCCTGCCCCTGCTTTTGAGGCTCAGCTGAAGCTGCCTCTGTCTTCAAGACCTCACTTTCTGAACCCCAATGCCCTGAAGCCAGCCCTAACTGGCAGAATGTCCCTGGGCCTCGGGTGTGGAAGGCAGGGCCGACCTGTGAATGTGTGCCTGCAAAGCACAGATGTGCAGCTTTCTAACTGCAGAGAGCAGGTAGGAACGGCCAGGCAGGGGCTGCAGTGGGAGGGGCCCTCCTGGGGCTCAAGGACCTATCCCCACCTGCCCCAGAGGCTCAGTTCTCTGCATCTTCCCTGGAGAGAGGGGAGGGAGCGTCCTTGGCTTACATACAGTCCCAGGGGATGGCATGGGGAGTGGGGAACCCAGACCACACCTGCTACGCAGGAGAGCCCTGCCCGCGCCCACACAGGTGCCCTGACACACTGACACGGCCATATGTGCGCAGCCGCACATGCAGCTGGTCCACACGCCCATCCATCCATCTCCAGTGTCCCAGGGGGAGGCTCTGGGCTGAGCTGGGATGAGTGCTGGGATCAGGGCTCCAAGCTTCCAACCATCCCCTGGGGCCCCACAGTGCAAGGTCAGGATAGCCAGTGGGAGACCCCTATCCCCCCCAGCCCCCTTTCCCAGCAGGGAAGCCAGAGAGGACTAGGGTCTGCACCTGCCTCAAACTCAGCCTGCCCTGGGCTGGGCGACCTTGGGCCTCTGCTCCCCTATCAGTAAATGGCCCCCAGCCGGCCATGCCTGGGCAGCCACACCCCCAGCATGGTCCTGCCCGCCCCCCCCTCCCTGCCAAGCTTGTTATTAAACATGGGGCGGGGAGGGGGCCTGACAGAGACTGTCAGCCCTGTGGTCGCCCCTCACCGTAAGGGGCCCCTCCCTCTCTCCATGGCGTGGGGGGGAAATACGCCTCGCCCTTTAAAGGCCCAGCAGAGACCTCCAGCTGTCAGCCCGCAAGGCAAGGGAGGGGAACGGAGGCCGGAGACAGGGATGCGAATGCCTGCGGCCAGGGAGGTGGGTGCCGCCAGGTGCCCGCTGGGGGGCTCGGGTAACGGCCTGGGGCTCGATGCCGCCCCGCCTTCAGTGCTGGCAGCGGGGGGCGCGGACCGAGGGTCTGGGCGCTGCTGGCCCCGCCCCGCCCCCGGGGACCCGACAGCATCCCCCTCCCCTCCCTACGCCGGACGGGGTGGGGGCTCGGCGCTGCAGACGGCCCCGGGTCGCGCAGCGACTCCCGCCCGCTCCCCGCGCCCCCCGCACTCACTGGCCTTCCCGGGCCGCGGCCTCTGCAGCAGCCTCTGCGCGGTCCCCACGTCCTCCGCCTTCACCGCCTGCACCAGCTCCTGCTCCTTCCCCATGGCGCGAGCGGGGCCGCAGCGACGCGGCTGAGCTCCGTGCGCTCGGCGCGGCTCAGAGGCGGCGGCGGCGGCGGCCCCGCGGCACCGGCCGCATCCTCCTCCCTCCCCCGCCGCCTCCTCCGCCGCCCGCGCCCCTCACCGTCCTCGGGCTCCGGCTCGGGCTCCGGCTCCCGGCGCGGAGGGGGCGGGGAGCGCGTCACGGGCGGGGGGCGGCCTGGGGGCGGGGGCCGGCGGCAGCGGGCGCGGGGCGGGGGCGCGGCACCTGGCGCCGCCTCCCGGACGCCTGGGTCCCCCTCCTGCGGCCGCTGACCTCGGTGCGCCCGCGCGGGCCGCGCGCCCAGCTCCTTGGCTCCGCCCCTACATCAGGCCGCGTCCTCCCGAGACGCCCCCTCCCCACGTGCGGGCCGCGCGGCTCAGGCCCGGCCTCTGCGGACACCCCACGGCCCGGGAGACTGTCAGGGGCTGGGAACAGCAGCCGCCGGGGGGCTGGACACTTGGCGGCGGCGCCAGGCAGAGCCTGAGAGAGGCTTCCAGAGGCTGCGGGACCCACGGGGGGAGGGACTCAGGCAGTGGGCGGGCGGGGACCCGGGCACGGAGAGACCCGGGCACCGGCGGCACGGGAGCCGGCCCGCCAGGGGCTGTCAGACATTTCTGGCCCGTGATTCCCGTGGGAGGTGTCGAGGGACTGTGAAGAGGAATCTCCCACTAATGAATTCGGTGTCAGGGAACCCGCCCCCCTCCCCCCGCAACTGCACCTTCGTGTCCTGCAGCCTCTGGCTCTCTCCACAAACAATATTAGGCGACCCCCCCAACGCCCCAGCCTCAATCTGAACCCCAACTTCAGTGCACCCGCCACACCTACCACTAAGAGGGGCTCGGCTCCCCCATCCCCAGCACTGACTGGGGTGTAACTCTTCAGATCCACCACCCAGGGGGCTTCAATCCCCCTATTCCCAGCACCAATGGGGTCACAGCCCTGCCCAGCACCAATCTAAACCCCCCACAAGCCTGCTTACCCCCCAGCCTCCAGCCCCAGATTCTGGCAGCCTGGCACAGGCACAGGCGGGCCGTCCTGCTTGAGAGAACTAACCGCCCCCCACCCCCACCCCCCACACACAGACGTCTCACCCTTCTGACTTCCTGGGCCTCAGCCTTGGGTCCTCACCTTGTCATGGCTGCAGCATTCTGGAGACAGACTGGTTGGGGTCTGTGCCCTGGCTCAGGCTCAGTTTCCTCATTTGCAGGGAGGGGCAGATCATCACCCCAACCAGGCAACCTTGGGGAGGTTCACACATATGATGACCAGACCCCCCTTTCCCTATGGCCCAGACCATCAAGCTGATCCAGGAAGAAGGTGGCCAGAGTGTGGAGGAGGACGAGCAGCAGCCATTGGGATTCCCTGATCTGGGCAGCTGGTCAGTCCCCTCCGTGGGCTCTCCTGTGAAGCTTAGGGAGAAAGCCTATGTCTCCCAGTGTGCTGGGCTCCCACAGGGGTCCCTAAACACAAGGGCCCTTCCCCCCACCCTTTATGGTGACCAATTCCTGGGCACCTGCTGGGTCAGGCACCATGCTTGTCACATCATAGATAAGCTTGGACTTACTGTGCCCTTTTTACGAATGAAGAAAGTGAGGCTCGGGAAAGCCAAGTGACTCATCTGAGGTTCCAGGGTCTCCAGGTCATGAGCCTGAGATATGAACCCACACCGGCCTCTGCATTTGTCCCAGTTCTGCCTCTTATGGGGTTTGTTTTCCCAGTCACTTTGTCATTCTGAGTCTCAATCCCCCCTCCATAAAATGGGGGAATGATACCTCCCGTTAGATTATTTGACGACTGTGATGCTATCCATAAAGCACTTCACAGTAGAACCTAGTACGTGCTCAGCAAATAGCTTCCGTGGATATTGTGATATTCTTGGGTCTCCCTACCTGGGCCATCTGGTAGCAGCTGCGTTTTATTCATGTTTGTATCTGCAGAGCCTAGCAGTGTGCTTAGCACACAGGAAACACTACCAAAAAAAAAAGAGAGAAAAAAAAAGATGGTTATCCTTACCATTATTTTTATGTTTTGACTGGCTAAGACAGACCTCTCTGGCCTGAGCCTACCATTTTCATGGCCTGGGGCAAGAGTACAAACAGAGGCCCACACAGAAAATATCTAAGTACTTAAATGTTACAAATTATGCTCATAACATGTTAAATAAAATATATCATCCTACCTTGACAAATACACCTTCATCATGACCTGAAAGGCCAAGTTCTAGTTTAGAATGATCGCATAGCTCTGGGAAATGAACTGGCCCCTGCCTCCAGCTGCCTTACCTCCATTCTCTGCCCACCTCCAGCTCCAGCTCCAACTCTACCCAACAAACAGGTAGCCCTTAGTCACTCCTCAGACCTAGGGGCAGGCAACTTGCTGTGTGGTCTACTTTCTGGAGGACAGACCTGGGAAGAAAGCTGAACAGATTCTGCTAGATTCATCCTGGTAGGTGAGGCTAACGCCCTAGGAGGAGTCAGGAATTCTATATCCGCTACTGACCAGCCCAGTGAACCTGGGACAAGCTCCCTATGCTCAGCTGCCTCATCTGTAAAATGGGCTAGCAGCTCTGCCTGCAGTCCAAGGCTGCTGGGAGGGTCCACCTGGAAACAGAGATGTGAATCTTCCTGGGGTCCCCCCAGCCTGGGGATGAGGGCAGCACAGCAGGCCCTCCACTCTGGCTGGGAGTAGGAGGATGCAGAGGCGTGGGACTTGGGCAGCCCTCCAGGAAGTCAGGCCTCTGAGGATGATCCCAGGAGGAGGGGCTGCTGAGCCAGCAGAACTGCTGAGGCTCAGCCTAGAGTAGAGCTGGCGGCTGCTTCACTGCAGCCCCGGCTGGCCCCCTTCCCAGCTTCACGGCGACCTCCCCCTCCCCTGGCGCAACCCTTGCTCCTGCCCACCAGCTGTGCGCCTGCTCAGGGGCTCCCTGGTACCCTCCCAGAGCCCTGGTGCCCAGCCCATTATGTATAAAATGAGGATGATGAATGTACCCTCCCCATGGGCTTCTGGGAGCATGAAGCGTGGTAGCTGCCATGGTTTCTATCATTCTCAAAGATGCCACCTCTGTAAAGTGCTCAGCTGATGCTTGGTACATAAGAAGGGGTCAAAAACCATGGGTCCTGTCTCCCCTTCTTGCCCAGTAGAGATACTGGAGCTGCTCCGGCTGGGTGTGGAGCCTGGCCTGGTCCCTCAGTTATCCCTAGGCATGGGACATGTGCAGCTCTCCACACAGAGTCCCCAAAATGGCAGACAGCTCAGGGCCTGCCCCCTGGGCCACAGGTGGGACCCCACAGACATCTGACTGAATTTTCCAGCCCTTTTTTGCCCCTGCCTCTCTCTCCCGCTCTCAGGGTTTATACTGCTCTGGACATCCTTCAGGTGCTAGGGTTCACAGGGCTCTTTCTCTCCCAGGCTTCCAAGCCCACATATATCCATCTGCCACTCCCCAGAGCTGCCTCTGAGCCTGGTGGAGCTGCCCTGGGGAGCTCCTGTACATAGAGGGGAAGATGAAAGGATGTATGAGGGATGGGTGTTGCCTGGGAAGTAGTCACCTTCAGAAGGGGTGAGATCAGGGGAGGGCTGAGCCCAGCAGGTTGCGTTCTGCCATGTTCTAGCCATGTGCCCTTGGATACGTGACTCTACATCTCTGAGCCTCAGTTTTCTCGCCTCCAAAATGGGGGTGGTTCCTTTTTGGCATGGCCATTGTGAAGACCCAATGCAGAATGTGGGTAAAATGCTCAGCACAGTTTGCCAGTTCCTCAAAAAGTTAAACATGGAATTACCCCATGATGCAGCAATTCAACTCCTAGTATATACCCAAGAAAAATCAAAATGTGTACTCAAAGAGATACTTGTACAGAAAATTTCATTGCAGCATTATTTGTAATAGCTAAAAAGTGAAAACAATTCGTGTCCATCAATGAAAGGATGAATGGATAAATAAAAGGTGGTCCATCCACACAACGGAATATTATTCAGCCATAAAAAGGAATGAAGTACTGACACAGGCTGCAACCTGGATGAACCTTGAAAATGTTATGCCCAGTGAAAAAAGCCAGACACAAAAGGCCATATGTTGTAGGATTTCATTTATATGAAATGTCCAGAAGAGGTAAATCCATAGAGACAGAAAGTAGAATACTGGTTGCCAGGGGCTGAGGGAAGGTGGGATGGGGGGATGGGAAGTGAGTGCTTAATGGGTGGTGGGGGAGGTGGGGGGTTCTTTTAGGGTGATGGAAATGTTCTGGAAGTAGAGGTGGTGGTTGCACAACACTGTGAATGTACTAAGTGCCACTGAATTGTTCACTTACAAATGGTTGCTTTCTACACATATACAATGGAATATTACTCAGCCGTAAAAAGGAATGAAATTGGGACATTTGTAGAGACATGAAGGACCTAGAGACTGTCATACAGAGTGAAGTAAGTCAGAAAGAGAAAAACAAATATATATTAATGCATATATGTGGAATCTAGAAAAATGGTATAGACCAACCGGTTTACAAGGCAGAAATAGAGGCACAGATGTAAAGAACAAACATATGGACACCAAGAGGGGAAAGCGGGGGGCGGGGGTTGGGGTGGGATGAATTGGGAGATTGGGAATGCCATATATACATTACAAATAAGAAAAAAAAACAAATTGTACACTTTAAATACATGCAGTTTACTGTATGTCAATTATATCTCAATAAAAGTTGTAAAAAAAAGAAAAGGTTACTTTGAGGGACTTTCCTGGTGGCACAGTGGTTAAGAATCTGCCTGCCAATGCAGGGAACATGGGTTCCAGCCTTGCTCCAGGAGGATCCCACAGGCTGTGGAGCAACTAAGCCTGTGCACCACAACTACTGAGCCTGCGTTCTAGAGCCCAGGAGCCACAACTACTGAGCCTGTGTGACACAACTACAGAAGCCTGGGCACGCGCCTAGAGCCTGTGCTCTGCAACAAAAGAAGCCACCATAATGAGAAGCCCGAGCACCGCAAGGAAGAGAAGCCCCTGCTCACTTCAACGAGAGAAAGCCCACATGCAGCAACAAACACCCAAAACAGCCAATAAACAAATAAATAAATTTATAACAAAAAGAGAATAAAACTCTTTAAAATTAAGAAAAAATGGTTACTTTCATGTAATGTGAATTTCACCTAAATTAAAACAAAACACCAGTATGGCCTTCCACACAGAATAAGCTCTCAAAATGCTATGAAAGGTGCTAAAAAAAACAGGAGTTTAGCAGGTGAAGAGGTAGAGGTGAAACATCCTAGGTGTGGGCAAGGGTTCAAAGAGCGGGTGTAGTGAATTCTGAGACTGTCATTCACTCGTAGCTTGTGGAGTGGAGAGAAAGAGAAGCCGCAGGGCTGGGCCCAGGAGTCTGGAGGGTGATGGGGACCCTTGCAGGCATCTAACATGGGTCAGACTTAGGTTTTTAGAAGACCACTCTGTAATGTGGCCTGGAGGGGGCAGAGTGGGCATGTGGAAGCTGTTCTGGGAGCGGGGGTGGTGGCCCACTGGATCTCACCTCGCTGTCATACATGGGTGGGCACTGCACGCAGAAGGGGAAGCCTTTGGGGGCAAGTCCATCATGAACTGTCTTGGCTGTGGGAAGTGGAGGTGTCCATGGGGCCTTCAATGGAAAATGTCAAACAGACAGCCGGATGTGAGCTGGAGACAGGGTGGAAAGGCCCCAGAGCAGGGATGATACTGAAGCCCCAGAGGCTGGGCAAGAGCCCCCAGAGACAATGTGAAGACAGGAACTTTGGAGGCCACCAGAATTTAGGGGCAGGCAGAGAAAGAGACTGAGTGAGGGGTAAGAAGTTAGGTGATGGTCACAGGAGCTTTCTAGGAGCACTGCTGTCAGCCACTGTGCACACAGACATGGCAAGATGCAGAAGGAAAAGTATCCACTGGGTTTGGCAGTGTGAGATGGCCAGTGACCTTGTGAAATTTTCACTAGAGAGGTGGGAGTAAATGACATGACAGCCGGTCAAGCAGTGAATGAGAAGTGAGGACGGATCTTTGAAAGAGAGCGGGCTGGAAGGAGAGTTTTGAATTGTTTTACGGTGTTGAAATGCTGAGGGAAAGGTACAGGAAGGAAGGTGCCTGGGACTCAGGGCCTGGGTGGATAGGCAGGGGACATGGCCTTGGTCAAGGGGCCGGAGGAAGGAAGGGGGTGGGTGGGGGGTGAGGCTGCATTTATGAGCCTGGTGGGAAGAAACTGTGGGAGAGCCTGTCTCAAGGACTCTCTTTTTCTGTGAAAGAGAGTGAGGCCACGTGTATAGTGTGGTAAGCCTGGATGGAAACGGAGGCATGAGGGACCCCAGTTTTGGAGGGGTTACTGGGATTAGTGAGGGGACCCGAGGGTCAGACCCGGGCTGAACAGGTCAGAAAGGGACCAGAGTAGGGTTGCCTGATCTAGCAAACAAAACAACAGGACACCTAGCTACACTTGAATTTTACGCAGGTAATGAAGAACTTTTTAGTGTAAGTACATCCCTTGCAATATGTGGGATATACTTAACAAACATGTTGCTTATCTGAATTCAAATACAACTGGATGTCCTGTAATTTACCTAGCCCCGCGTGGGAATCACTGGATGGATGGGAGGGAGTGGATGGTACAGTCCCGCCTGGAGAATGGGTCTCAGAAGGGTGGGATGCCCGAGTGGGTGGAAGGCTGGGTTCGCTGCTTTCCTCCACCCGCGCCGCCCGATGGCGCAGAGGCCTGTACAGGTTCTTCCCGGGCGGGAGGGACGCCCTGCTCCAGAACTTTAGTCTCGTCCATCGCCCCCACCTCTGCTTACGCCCCTTGGTGTCGTCCTAATGGCCCATCGATAACTCTACGCTCGGCCTCAGCCTCTATCGACTTGTTCCGGCTCCACTAGCCGTCCTGGACCGCAGCGGAGCGCAGAGCGGCATGTAAGGTACGGAGGCCGCGGGACGAGGGGTGGAAAGAGGCTCCCAGTGGCCGGGAGAGCGCGCCCAGTGGAAGCTGGCTTAGCGGGAAGGAGTCATGGTGGTCGACGGAGCACCGGGGAGCTCGAGCGTCCAGCCAGAGAGCGCCCCCGCCCCTCAGGTCCAGCCACCGGCCCGCTACGCATGCGCAGCCGCAATGGTTAGGCTTTCCTCCCCGGCGTGTTCGCTTCCCTGCGCATGCGCGGCCCGCCCCTGCGGCAGAGCGGCGCCCTGGGCGTGTCTGCCCCCTGTCGGCCGCGGATAGGGTGGCGTTCCAGGGGAGTTCTTGGGGCGGGGAACGGAGCACGCGCCTTGAAGCTCGGAGTTGTACCTCGCCGGTTGTCACGCGTATCCCTGAACCTCTCTGAGCCTCAGTTTTCCCATATCTAAAACGGGGATGATTTTATTTTTCAGCACCGAGTAAACTGTTGTAACCTATTTAGGACACGGAGGGTACTTCCTAAATACTGCACTCCTGTCCCTTCTCCAGATGCTCTAATCTTTGACCCCTGCCGGTCAGACCTAGGGCCCTGTGTAGATCTGAGTCAAGCAGGCACACCATGAACACGTCACCAGGCACGGTGGGCAGTGACCCCGTCATCTTGGCCACTGCTGGCTATGACCACACGGTGCGGTTCTGGCAGGCCCACAGCGGGATTTGTACGCGAACGGTGCAGCACCAGGACTCCGTATCCTCCACTGGGGAGATGGGGAGAGTGGTGCTGGGCAGGATGCCTGTGGGGATAACAGCCTGGGCAGAGGCCTCGGGTGGGAAGGATGCAGCAGCCGAGCCCGATGGGGTGGAGGCCTCAGAGGCCCCTGGCCCCGGGGCTCTGTTCATCGTCATCCTCCTTAACAGACCCAGCAGGTGAACGCGCTGGAGATCACACCTGACCGCAGCATGATTGCTGCTGCAGGTACCGTGTCCTCGACCCCAGTCCCGATTTCTCATAGGTCCATCTGGGCACAGCCCAACTTCAGTTTGGCCTATGCCCCTAGGTTACCAGCACATTCGCATGTATGATCTCAACTCCAATAACCCCAACCCCATCATCAGCTATGATGGGGTCAACAAGAACATCGCGTCTGTGGGCTTCCACGAGGACGGCCGCTGGATGTACACTGGTGGGGAGGACTGCACCGCCCGGATCTGGGACCTCAGGTGTGGGGTGCTGGGCAGGAGGGGCCTGCTGCCTGATTGTGTGGGGGTGAGGGCCAGGTCAGGAGACTGTCTCAGGTTAGGTTCCCTCCAGGCAGAGGCTGAGATGGGGTTTTCAGTTCAGGTGGCTTATCGAGGGCAGGTGAGGAAAGCAGGATAGGGCAGGGATGAAGACCCACAAAGATCAGCAGAGCCTCAGCCTGATCCCACAGGGGGCTCTGGAATGAACTGCATCAAAGAACGAGTCCCACCTGGAGGCAAGGGGCCACCTTTTATGCCCCCTCTGAATCAGTCATTGGCTTCAGGCTGCCCCTGGGGAGGGCCGAACCTTTTAAGCATTTCCTATGAGACAGCACTCATCATAGGGGAACAGGGAAAGGGCCTTTGGGTGGAGCATTGATGGCATCCACTACAGATGGAGTGTGTCCTTCACCTCGAAGGTCCCGGAACCTGCAGTGTCAGCGGATCTTCCAGGTGAATGCACCCATTAACTGTGTGTGCCTGCACCCCAACCAGGTGAGGGGGGTGCACAGGGCTGGGCACCCTGGGGCTTTGGAGGGCAGGGGTCCTGCCTGACCTCACCTCCCCTGCATCTCAGGCAGAGCTCATTGTGGGTGACCAGAGTGGTGCCATCCACATCTGGGACCTGAAAACGGACCACAACGAGCAGCTGATCCCAGAGCCTGAGGTCTCTATCACATCAGCCCACATCGACCCCGATGCCAGCTACATGGCTGCGGTCAATAGCACTGTGAGTCCCAGGGAGGGGTGTGCAGCTCAGCGCCCAGCTCCTTACCTCCCTTATTCCTTGCAGGTAGGGTTATTCCCCAGATGTCCGTCTGGCCCCTCCCCTCACAGTCTTGCTTCCCTGTCCTGGGCTCCAGCTCTGACCCCGTCACCAAAGCCAGAAACCTGAGTGTCACTCCTGATGTTGCTTCTCGCCACCTGCCATAGCCCACCCAGCAGTCCAGTCACCTCCACCTCCAGAGTCTTTCCAGTTGTCCGTTTCCTTCTCTCCTCCCTGTCTCCTCCCTGTCTCCTCCTGGTCCAAGTTTCCCTTGTCTCTCCCGACAATGGCTGCAGCCTCTCTGACCTCCTTCCCCTCTTTGTGACCTCCTTCTGCCCCTAAACCATTCTCCCTCTGCTACCCGACCATCCTTCAGCAGTACCAGCCTGACTGCATCCTTCCCCTGGGTTAACCCTGAGATGCCCTAGGCTTCCCACCAGGGCCTCAGGACACTGTGACTTGATCCCTGGACTCCTGTCCAGCCTCATTTTCTTCCTTTAATGTTTATTCAGTCTCAGCGAATCAGTTGTCCCTTGACATCCCCAGATGGCCCTCTTCCGAACCTTCGCCCTGCTGTTCCCTCTATCTAGGTGCCCTCCTCCCATCTTGTTTTTCACATTCCTATTGGCCAGCAGCATGCTTCAGGAAGGCCAGGCAGGGCCTCCTGCCCTCGGCCCATCAGGTATGGCCCTTGGTTGGGTCCAGGTCTCCCAGGTGCTCCCTGCAGGCAGGACCAGATGTGCCTGTTACATTCCCCCGGCCCCCAGATCCCTGCACAGCCACAGCGCTGGATGGCAGCCCCTGAATCTAGGTCTTGCTGCCAAGGCATCCTTCCCCACCTGTCAGATGCTAGGCTCCGGGCCTCCCGTGACTTCCCTCCTACCCCGCAGGGGAACTGTTATGTCTGGAACCTGACCGGGGGCATTGGCGATGAGGTGACACAGCTCATCCCCAAGACCAAGATCCCAGCGCACACCCGCTACGCCCTGCAGTGCCGCTTCAGCCCAGACTCCACGTGTGTGCAGGGCCTGGGGGGCTGGGAGCCCTCGCATGGCTGTGGGGAGGAGGCGGTGTGCCAGGGGCTGGGGGCCTGATGTGTTGGGCCTGCTTGGAGGACGGCAAGGGGGTGCAGGATGGGAGTGGCCATTGATGATACCCCTGCCACGCTCATACCCACCCCCAGGCTCCTTGCCACCTGCTCGGCTGATCAGACGTGCAAGATTTGGAGGACGTCCAACTTCTCCCTGATGACGGAGCTGAGCATCAAGAGCAGCAACCCCGGAGAGTCGTCCCGAGGCTGGATGTGGGGCTGCGCCTTCTCAGGGGACTCCCAGTACATTGTCACTGGTGAGCCCTGCCCGCCCGCCCCACCTACCTCCCCACCCCTGCTGACCTGACCTGGGGTTGCACCCTGAGCTGCTGCCTGCACTCTCCCTCCCTGCAGCTTCCTCTGACAACTTGGCCCGGCTCTGGTGCGTGGAGACCGGAGAGATCAAGAGAGAGTACGGCGGCCACCAGAAAGCTGTCGTCTGCTTGGCCTTCAATGACAGTGTGTTGGGCTAGCCTGTGTCCCCTTGGGATTTCAGGCAGCCGTCCAGGCGGCACCAGCTGGATGTGTCTGTTCAGCTGCCCAGTCAGAGTGACACCCTGTGGGCTGGCCTCTACCACCCTAGGCTCACTGGACCTGACTAACCTACCTTGGCCCCCTGGCCAGACTAGAGTGGTCAGGCCAGGCCACTCTGGGACTCTCTCAGTGCCAGTTGCTTAGGTGGATGTGACAAATTTTGGATCCACAGGGCCCAGAGTCGCCGAGGGGTATCCGAGCCTGGTGCCCACCCCCAAGCCAGTGGCTCCCCCTCCCCCTCTCTTCCCCTGTTTTGTGTCCCAAGGCCACAGAGGACACCGTCACAGCCAGGTGGAGTGGTTTATTAGCCCCGCAAGCAGCCACCCTCCATGGACTGGTGACCGCACCGGCCAGCTGGCTGGCCTGTGGGGCCAGGCGGGGGGCTTAGTCCGGGAGGTAATAAAAGCAGATGGACACGCAGATGTTGCTCGGGAAGCAGATATCGATGCACAGGTAGATCAGCCGCTGCCTCTGGGGCCCTGAGGGGAGGGGCCTATGTGAACCCCAAAGGACTCCTTTCCCCCACCCCCACCCTGACTGTCCTGCAGGAGCCCAGGCCCCTCCGCACAGCCTGCCCCAACTCACTCTCTGCTCGCCGGGCCCAGTAAATGGGGGTCTTCGCACAGAGGTGTCGCACGGAAGCCCCCACCTGGGTAGGGTCCACCTCATGGCTCCCAAGCACTGCCAGCAGCTCCTGGGCATAGTGGGTGTCCTGGCTGGGGCTGGGAGTCCCTTGGGGCTGCAGAGAAGGACACTCGCACTGCTCCTGGCTGGGTCAGGCCCTCGCATCCCTGGACGTGCTGGTGTTGTGCCAGCCCTGCCCTGGTGCTTGTCAGCAGCCTCAACCAAAGGAAGATAGAGCTTCTGTTCCCCTGAAACTGGAGCCCCAGCCTGCCTGGGGCCCAGGCCACACACAGGACCCTTTGTCTCGCCCCTGCCCGGAGGTTCCTTACCTGAGAGGTGTTCACCAGCAGCTGCAGGGTCTCGCGGTCTCGGGGTTCCATCAGGAGGAGGAAGCAGGCCCGGTGCTCCGAGGGGCGGTAACAGACGCAACCCTGGGAAGGCAGGAGGTGAGGCAGGGCCACCTGAATGTCCACCCCTAACCCCCCGCTCTCCAGGCCACTCACGCTCTGCCCGTCGAACAGCACTGCCCAGCTACGGTTGCCCTGAGCTGGAGTCACCCTGATGGTTGCCACGTTCTGGGCCACATCCACCTGTTCAGTTTGGTTGGACCGGGACACCCTGGGGCTCGGGAGGGTCAGACGGAGCGTCTGCAGCAGTGGCTGAGAATGGGAAGCAGGAGCTCAGCTGGCCAGGCTGGGGCAGCCCCTGACACTACCCCCAGCACTGCTGCGAGGCTTCTGACTCCGCCACCCTTCTGGTCCTCCTGCTGTGGGCTCTGAGTCCTGGCTCCACTGGAGGGCGGGCTCTGCTGGCCTCTCCCCACCCTCCCCACTGTCTGTGCCCCTGTCCGGGTCCTGGGGAGGGGCTCACCTTGGGAGGGCTGTGGGCAAAGCCAAGAAGCCCTCCGGCCACGGCCCCAGCAGCAGCCAGTGCCAGCAGCAGCAGCAGCAGGCCAGGAGCTCTCCAGCCCCTGTGGCAGGGCTTGGTCTTCACCTGGAGGCACACTGAAGTTAGTGGGGCCTGGAGTGGAAACCAGGCAGCAGGCTGGCTCAGGGAAGGTAGGGGCTGAGGAGGTATGGGAGGTGGATGCTTCTCCTGCCCCCGCAGGGCAGGCCCTGGGTCTTTGTCCCAAGAGAGGGCACTCACCCCAACAGGTCCAGGCCCGGGGCTTTCGGCCGGACAGCTCCCCTGCTCCATGCTGCAGCCCTGGTGACAATGCGCTGCTTGTCTGCCGCTCCTTGGAGTAGCCTGGGAAACCTCAGGATACCCCCCATGAGCCAAACAGCCATCCTGGCCCCTCCCTTCCTGACCCCCCTGCCTCCTCCCCAGCTTAGCTACCTGATATCCAGGTCAGAGACAGGACACCTGGGGGGGCTGCTCAGTCACTGTGCCTGGCTCTCCGGACACCTGGCCCGTGCAGACCAGAGAGTGCATGGCCTGGAAGGGCATGAGAGCATGGCCATCGTGGAAGCCGGGCTCCAGTGGCTGTCACAGAGGACAGCCCAGGCCTGGCCAGGATGACTTTCTATAGAGAGTCTGGTTGGGAGCAGATTTAATTTTCCTAAAGAAGCCTGTTTCTAGTCTCTCGAGTTACATCTACACTCCCAGGACTGGGCACAGGGCCTGGCACACAGCAGATCATCAAGTGCCTGTTTCGTGAATGTCAGGCATGGGACTTTGTGCTGCTTCCCTCTCCTCCCCACGCACCCTAGCTGTTTCCCAGCCCCCACCAACTCGGGGCACTCCACAGGTGCCTGCCTAAGATCAGGATGGCATCCAGGAGGCTCCACTGCGGTGAAACCACCCTCTTGGAACCTCCTGCACATCCCAGGATGGTTAGGTCAGCCTCGTGCCCACCAGCTCCTGCCTTGCCCAGCGTGGCTTTCTCTAGCTGACTGGCGCTGTATGTTTCTAGCTGCTTGATGCTGAGCATCCCAACAGTGGCCTCTGGCCCTGGCAGCTTTCAGGAAGTGCGCATCCTTCACCAGCTTCATCGCATAGCCCTTTCCTATACTCTGTTTTTTTGTGCCTTGTTTTTCCTGATTCTTTAGAACCTGCCTTTCTGCAGTGGGCCTGAACTGGGGTGGAGTTGCTGTGGTCAGCATTCTAATTCTGGAATTGGAATCCCAGGATGGCCTTGTACTGAGTGACACTGCCCCCCCCTCCGCCCCATCCCCACCGTCTGGCTGCCATGAGACAGCTGCTCCCTCTGTGTGAAGGCTGCTGTCCAGGCAAGAGCGAGGAACACCAGAGTCAGCTGGGGTTTGAGAGTTTAATATACCTTTGGGTTCACACAGTGCAACAGGGGTGGAAACAGGATGCACAGGGCTCCCTGGGCCACTGCCCAGCAGAAGAGGGAGGTGTGTCGCTGGCTGCTGCACCTGCCACGTGCTCCTGGTGTGGGTGACAACGCCCTGACAGGCCTGCTCAACATCCAGACCCACCTTGAGCCGACCTCGCAGAGCCAGCGTCAGCACCACCAACCTCACAGGCGCCCGCTGCCCTCGCGTTGCCCACGGCTGAGTCTGAACCCCAGACACGCAGGCCTGGGAGGAGCTGGAGGCTCAGGACACACTTTATTGCTCTGAGAACTCTTAGAGAGCGAGTGAAGGAGCACTACGGCCCTGGGGTTAGGAGAGAAGCCACAGGCTCTGGGCAGATGCCACTGGGTGCAGGGCGAGGCACCAGGAAGGAGTCGGCCAAAAGGAACAGCTTCCCAGGCCCTACCCTACAAGTGAGGCCAGAGAGTCTGCTTATCTGGCCTAAGGTCAGCAACTTGGGGAATGGGCAGAAAAGGCCATGGCCCCTTGCCAAGAACGCTTGGCTAGCCAGTGGACCCTGCCAGTCCTCCCGCTGGCAACTGACAAGGGACTCCAGGGTTAAGACAGATGGCCTCATGGGCCACTGGCATATGACACCCATCCCAACCAAGGGTATGGGAAGACAGGAAGAGATTGGATCCTTTGTGAAAGGACTTCCTGTTTCTGGGGACACCTCTTTCCTCCCCTACCCAGAGGAAGCCTTGGGTGACAGGCATTCTTTGGCCAGCACATGCCTTTGGCCATACTGCTGGCTGCGGGGCACGGAGACTTCTTCGGTGGGATTTTCCCTACAAGACAGAGCACAGCTATTAATCAACACGCTTATGGTTCAATTCCACCACTTGACATTGTTCAAAAGCTAAAAGAACTTTTGGTACCAATGCTGCTCTGAGCTCCCTGCACAGCAGCCCAGAGTTCAACAAAAGCATTTGTGCCCTCCTGGCGCTCAGCAAACAATATGCTCAGTCCAAGTCACCTGGGTTTATATGCACATTTGAAAAAGACGAGGTTTAGCCAGGCTGAGTTTACAGAACTGCACAACTGTGCATGAAGAGGGGCAGCCCTGGGTATCTAAAACGGAACAGACAATTGTGACATCAGAGTGGTTTTTAAGGAAGTGTGAGGTGGTGGTGGTGGTGAGGGCAGCACCCCACACCCCACGGACATGGAGACACCACCTGAGACCAGCCCTTTCCTCCATTCCCACCCTGCAGGTGAGGGGCTGAGGCAGCAGCAGGCTCCTCTGCTTATGACCACACCAACAGGGCCCTGGGTTGGTTTGTACAAGTTTCTCACAATACTCAAAATAATCAGCCCCTCTTCCCCTCTGATCCCTGAAATTTACAATAAAATACATGACACTCCTAGAGCCACCTCAGTCCTATCAGCAGGCCCTAAGGTTACCTGAATCCTGGACATATGCTGAACCCAACAAGGCCAATTGGCACCTAAGGCCCAGGACCCCCCACAATGCCCTCCAAGCTTAAAAGTGCATCTTAAAATATAAGCATTTGTAAACAAAATCGCCCCCCAAACATTTACTTACAAGATTAACAACTAGTTGCTTTGCTTAATTCCAAGTAAGCAAACTTGAAACCACCTAGCTGAGCAGTGCTTACGCCCCACCTATTAATTTGGGTAAGTGATTTTCAATTTTTTTTATTCTGGAGATTAAAGACACTAAATCTTTAACCTTGAAGGGCAGGCAAAAGGTCGGCTATGCTGTCAACATAGAAGTCAGGGACCATTTTCTTCTTAGACATGCAGTCACTTTCCTGATTACTCTTCACATCCCCTAGAGTGGAGACCCCGGTGAGGGTCAGGATGGTCTTCAGACCACAGGTGACGCCCAGGAGGATGTCTGTGTCCAGGCGATCACCAATCATGATGGTGCGCTCCGGGTTGATGCCGTACTCCTGGGACACGCAGTCGAAGATGAAGCGGCTGGGCTTCCCTATGATGTCGGCTTGGCGCTGGGCGGCCATCTCCACGGCTCGGACTAGACAGCCGGTACCTGCGAGGTGGAGAGGGAGGGGAGGAGAGTGCCGGGGGTCAGAGGCCGGGAGGGGCCCGTCGTCCGCCCTCCAGCCTCCCTCCCCCGGGGCGCACGGACCCGCGATGAAGCGGCCATTCTCGAGTGGGAGCCGGTTGTCCATGTTGGTGCCCACAAGCAGGCAGCCGGGCTGCTGCAGGTAGCACACGGCCTTGGTGAGCTTCATGTAGCTGAAGTGCGGGTCAAAGCCCACAACGACGGCGCGCACATCGGGCTCCAGGGGCGCGTCCAGCCAGGCGCCGGGGCAGTCGCCCTGCAGCTGCTCGGGCCCCACGCCCACGCAGGAGACACCCACGGCCTCCAGCTCTGCGGCCAGAGCCACGCCGCCCAGCACGTAGGCCTTGGGGGCTGGCGGGCCGGTTAGGCGCTGGCGCAGGTAAAGCGCGGTGCAGTAGGCCGTGCCGAAGACCTCGCTGCCGGCGCCGGGCCCCGTCGGGCCGCCGAAGCCCAGGCGCCGCAGCTTCTCGGTGTAGGCCTCGCGAGTCTTGCTGCTGTTGTTGGTGATGAAGCCGAGGCGCTTGCCGCGGGCTCGCAGCGCCGTCAGCGTCTCGGGCGCACCGGGGATCGCCGTCTCACCGCGCCACAGCACGCCGTCGCAGTCGAACAGCAGCGTGTCCACGTCGGCCAGCAGCGCCTGGGCCCGCTCGGCGTTCAGCCGCACGCAGCGGCCGTCGCCGCCGCCGGCCTCCGCCTCCGCCATGGCCTCCAGCCGCCCCCGCCCCCGCCCCCGCCGTCGCCGCCGCAGCCGCCACCAGCCGCCAGCTCTTCCTCGCAGCCGCCCGCCGCCGCGCCCGCCCCGCCCCCGGTGCGCCCATTGGCCCCGCGCCTCGCACGTGCCGCCCATTGGACACCGCCTGCGCCAATCCGCCTCCGCCTCCCGCGAGCTGCGGGAGCGCAGCTCCAACCGTCGCGGTCCGGCTCGGGCAAGCAGGCGGCCATTGGCTGTCGAGCCCTGGGCTCCCCGGTGATTGGCTGGCAGGGAGCCAACCGGCATTGTGCGTGGAGCGCTCCCTGCGGAAATTCGGTGGAGGAGCCGGAGAGTCGGCGCAGGACGTAGGCTGCTGTTAATTGGCGGCCGCAGGGCAGCTCGCCCATTGGAGGCGCTTGGTCAGCCTAGGTGACGCAGGCCCTTAATCGAGTGACCCCCTCTCCCCCGGCCGAGCCGGCTGCTGATTGGCTGGCTTGTCTCCGATCTTGAGGGCGGGGCTTTCCGCAGGACCGCGGCGGGGGCGGGTGGGGGAGGGGTCGCTGTCCTCTTTTGAGCAGGAGTCACGTCCGCGCCGTTGACAGGGAGGCGCTGGGCGGTGCCTTCCGCCTTGGAGACGCTCCCGACACAGTATCTGCGCGTGGGCCGATTATGGCCATTCCTGAGAGTCAGACCCGGGCTCCTTCCCAACAAGCGTCGCGTTCTCCTTTCCAGTCCTTAGCAAAAACGCTTTCCCTGTGCCTTGGTGGTCACGTGGACGAGTAATTACAAGGCAGTGGGATTAGGGTCTAAGAGAAAGGCAGTAGTGCCTAGAACACAACACTCAATAATTGGTCACTATCATCATCATTATTGGGTATTAATAACTTTTATGGAGGCGTAACATAGGGTAAAGTGTATAAATCTTAAGTGTGCAGCTTGATGGAATTTTTACATCCCTGTATGCCTGTGTTTACATAGCCCAGATCAAGGTATAGAATATTTCCATCACTCAAGAAAGTTTCCTCAAGTCACTATCCAGTCCATAACGGTTGCCCCTCCCTGAACTACTTTTTTGACTTCTGTCACCATAGAGTGAGTCATAGCCTCCTTTGCCTGTGCTAGACCATCTTACAGGAGCTTACCCTGTGTACTCCTCTGGGTCTTGCTTCTTTTGGATCAACATAATATCTGTGAAATCCATTCTTCTCAGTGTTGTTGTTTTTAATTGTAAGAATATACTCCCCTGTTTTTCTCTCTAGATGATGGACATTTGGGTCGCTTCCAGTTTGGGGCTATTAATAAATAATGCCCCTATGAAGGTTCTTGTTCCTACACACTCATTTGTGGATGTGGGCCCTCATTTGTCTTGGGTATGTACTTAGGAGTGGAATTGCTAGTTCATAGAGTAGGTGTATGTTTCTCCTTATTACTTTCTTTTTTTCTTTTTTTAATTGTTCCTCTCCACGGAAATCTTTAGTAAAAGGCGAAAGATTTATACGATCTGAAGAGAAACCAGAGTATTCTCCTTATTACTTTCACTAGGGCCAGGTGGCAGAATAGCAGGCCCCAGCTTCCTGAGCACTTACCCTGTGCCAGGCAATCCAGACCTCCAGCTCCTAGTGTGTCAAATCCCTGTACCTCTCTTGAGCCCCAAGTCTCCATAATACCTACTCTGGACCCCTGTCACCCCCAAACCCATGAGGTAAAGCCAGTGACCGCAGTACCCTTAAGGTCCTGATTGTTTACCTACAGCTACTGGCCTGGGAACCCCTGGGGGGCAGGGGCCATGGCCCACAAGGGCAGGGTATGCAGTGTTCTTGCCCGGTGCCCCCACTAGCTAGGATGGGAGCACCTTCCTCCCTGTCTTCCCACTCAGTTTTGTTGGTGGAGCTGACCTGGGAAGAACTGGATTTGACAGAAAATCACAAATCCTTCTTCACCACCCAGAAATATTCAACGTATGTGCTTCACTGGCCAGAATGGGAAACGCTGCTCTGTCCAGCCATGGGCTGGCTGGTGCAATATTTGTCCGCTTGCCTTGGTTTACTGGGCACTCAGTAAGCATCAAGGCACTGACTGCTGCTCCTTACCTGCATTACCTTGTCAGAATCACAGGACAGCTCTGAGAGGCAGGGATGATTAGTATCCCCATTTATAGATGAGGAAAGTGAGGCACAGAGAGTTACCAGCTGGACAATGCAGAGTTGGGATTAAACTCAGTTGATCCCAAAGCTGAGCTCTGTTTCGTTTAACAGCCTCTGTAGGTTGTAGAGTCTGAGCTGGCACAGTGGGAGAGGTGGAACTGCCAGTATCAAGAGAGTGGATGGTTGTGGACAAGGTTCTGAGGAAGGCTGGAAAGGACAGCACTCTTTATTGGGGAGGACTGTCCTTGAACAAGGTGCCATGCATCTGGATGGGAGAGGAGCATAGCATGATCAATTGCTTTGTGTCCCTGACACACAGTAGGTTCTCAGTATATACCTGAAAATTGACAGCACCAGGGTCCTCCCAAGTGAGGAAGCTGGACCACAAGCGAAGTGGGGCATGGCCTTAGGTAGTACTACAAGGACAGACACTAATCTTCATAGCATTGCATGGATTTAAATTGTGTTAGAAAATACCAATAGCCATTGAATCTGTGTTTTCACAGATGTTATCACTTCTAATGAGCTAAACAAAAAAGGGGGTCATTGAAAAAGGATTGAAGGGAATTCCCTGGTTGTCCAGTGGTTAGGATTCCGAGATTTTACTGCTGAGGGCACGGGTTTGATCCCTGGTCAGGGAACTAAGATCCTGCAAGCTGCACATTGTGGCCAAAACAAAACAACAAAAAACCCTAAAAAACAAAAAAAGAAAGAAAAGACTAAAGAAAAAGGACTGAAGTGGCAAAAAATAATTGGAAGCAACCTAAATAATCTTCAACATAGGATTGGTTGAATAAATGTAAGTACATCCAAGGAATGGAGACTGAGCAGCCGTCATAAAGGATGATGGCGTTCCTGTCAGGCTCTGGCCACAGAGAGGACATATTGATTGTTAAGCACACAGCATGCAGCTGGAGCCCACGCTGAAGGCAGGGTGGAAAAGGAGGCCATCCAGGGGAAGGGGAATTCGGGGAAGGGAGAAGGCCTGCCCCTGGCCATTCTGCCTTCCAGTTATCTCACTGGAGGCCCATCCACTCCTGTGCCTGCTGGTCTGCCTGGGCTTCAATGGAGGCAGGGCCCAGAGCTCGCTGGGTCAGGATTCCCTTTTCTGACCCTCAGGGAATAACCAGGCAGGAGTCCTGGCCTGTCCCTGACAACTCTATCCCACAAGCTCTGGAGAACGGAGCAGAGCAGGTTGTCTGTCTCCCCTGGGCCAGCTCTTCGTTGTGTCCATCCACACCCAGGCTGTTCTCTGTCTTTGAAATCTGCCCCCACTCTATTCCTCTGGGGGTCTTCCTCTACCCCTCTGAGGCTGGCTTTCCCATCACTCCCTCAGCACACCCTCAAGTGAGGTGCCCCCCAGATCCCTCCTGCTCCATAAGCACCCCTGCTCCTCCTCCTGTCTGTCCTTCTCAGAGACTGTCCATCCTGGATCTTCCTTTCCTGCACAGCAGTCAGAAGGATCCTTCTGAAACTCTGTCATTCCCTCTGCTTAAACCCCTGCAATGGTGAGCAAGCCCCCTGCAGAAAGAAGCCCCATTGTTGCCCTGGCCTGACTTCTGGTGATCTAACCTGTGCCTCACACATCCCAGCTCCTGTTAAGGCCACAGGTCCTCAGTTCCCTAGCTGGGCAGCCCCAGCATGGAGTCAGTCTCTGCTGCTGCCCTTCCCAGGGCAGAGCTGCCCACTATCTCCCTATGCCCTTGTGTCCGTGCTTGGTCTTCCCTGGAGATTGGCCTTCCTGGAGGGAACTGGGTCTGATTCACCTGAGTCTCTGGAATTCAGCACTGGGCTGAGCCACAGAGAATAACCAAGCTGGGAGAGCACACCCTGTGGGTTTCTAGCCCAGGACTCTGGACAGACCTGAGTTAGATCTTTGTTCTGCCCTTGCAAGTGTTCCATCAGTTCTGTGCCTCAGTTTCTTCATCTTCAAAATGGGGATGATTGGTATCTTAGATGAGGAAATCCTGTAAAGTGCTTAGCTTCAAAGAACTAATTAAATACTACCTTACGAAGAATAAAAAGAACTTGTATGCACATGTTCATAGCAGCACTATTTACAATAGTAGGAAAGGTGGAAACAACCCAAATGTGCAAAATGAAAATTGGTCTATTCCTATAATGGAATATTATTCAGCCATAAAAAGGAACGAAGTACTGCTGCATGCTACAACCTGGATCATGCAAAACATACAAAAACATCACGCTAAGTGAAAGAAGCCAGATGCAGAAGACTTCGTGTATAATTCTGTTTATATGAAATGTCCAGAAAATTCAAATTCACAGAGAAAGTGGTTTGCTAGGGGCTGGGGGGAGGGGAGAATGGAGAGTGACTGCTAATGGGTACAGGTTTCCTTTTGGAGTGACGACAACGTTCTGGAACTACACGTTGGTGATAGTTGCACAACATTGTGAATGTACTGTCACTAACGGTAAGTTTTATGTGTACTTATTACAACTTGAAAACTATACAAAAGAATGAAAGGGTTAGTGAAGCTACCTGTGAGCCATCCCCAACTCGGGTTTTCTCCTGTGACTGGGCCAACCATCAAGGGAGGTTCTGCCACCCGAGGGGGTCTGGGGCGGGCAGCGAACACCACTCTATCGGTCCAATCGGCCCGGCAGCAGCGCCCTCGAGCGCGGATCGAGGGAGGGCATCCGCAGCCGCAGCTCAGGGCCTGCCAGGTGGCACAGCCAGTCCGCCTCGCCCCTCCCTCCGGCTCTAGAGCCTTGAAGACGCTAGGGGAACCCAGACCTAGTTCTCCGAGCCTCAGGAGTGGCTCCGCCCCCACCGCTCAAAGCCACGCCCAGCGGGCCCTCCCCTGGCCGCGCCCCTCCGCCTGTCTGTCCTCTCTACCGTAGCTACACCCCTCCCAGCAGTCCCGCCCCGTCTCTTCTCTCCCGGAGTTTGGCCCCACCTCTGCGGTTCCAGGCCACACGCTCGGGCTCCGCCCCGCCGCCTGCCCATCAAACCCACCCTGGCCCCGCCCCTTAGTCCTCCTCTTGTCTTCTCTTTCGCTTGCTTTGGTGCGGCCCGTTGTTATGACGACATGGTCGTAAATCCGCCATCTTCCTGCGGCGCGTTGCGACATGGAGGGCGCGATGGCAGTGAGGGTGACGGCCGCGCATACGGCAGAAGCCCGGGCCGAAGCCGGGCAGGAAGCGGGCGAGGGCGGGGTCGCGGCGGCGGCGGCGGCAGCCTTGGCCCCCGGTGGCTTCCTCGGCCTCCCGGCGCCCTTTAGTGAGGAAGGTAACAGGGCCAGACGGGGCCGGGCGGGGCCTGGGTGGGGGCGGCTCAGCCTGGCTTGGTGGAGGCCCCGACGGCCTGAGTTGCGGGCGCGACAGACCCTCCCAAGCCCGGTTCCTTGCGGACCTCACGGGTCCCCACGGGACGCCTTATAGCCTTCCACGAATCCCCCAGTTTCCTCAGACCCTCCGTCTTAACCCTGCGGGACGCCCATCACCCCCGTCGGCCCCAGTGCCCACCCGCGGATACTCACTGGTAACGAAGCCAACGGGGCTGTCCGTGTAGACCTCCGCGATCGCCTCCACCGCCTACCCTGCCCTCAGGCCCGCGGCCCGGCCCCTCTCTGCCTCCCAGTCTCGGCAGGTTCCTGCCCTCCTCCGCGCCCCCTCCCACTTCACCTGAAGGGCCACTAAGGCCGTGGCCGGGGTGTGGCTGGAGGCTCCGGGAGGGCGGGACCACGGGTCTCTCCGCACCCCTGGGGAGGGAGCAGAGCCCCAGTGCTGGCAAGCTGCAGCGAGGTCTGTCCCAGACCTGCCACTTTCTAGCTATTTGATTCTGGGCAGGTAACCACGTACCTCTCTGACCCTCCATTTCCCCTTACAGAATGGGGATGCTACTGTTGAGGATAACGTATGGAGCACTTACTACACATCAGCCTTTTTCATTCCCAAGCCAACCCTAGATGCTATTATTATTATTATTATTATTATTATTGCTACTATTATTATTCCCCCCATTTTGTGGATGGGGAAAATTGAGGTTCAGACATGCGAAAATGACCAGGTTACCCAGCTAGGAAGTACCAAGGACTGATTGGTTGCCAGGATTGTGTGACTTGTTAACCCACTCCTTTAACTTCTGGGTTCTGCTGCCTCATAGGATGGTGGTGAGAATCAAAACAGAGCATGTATGTGAATCTCTGAGAACAGTTCTGGGGACACACTGAGGCCTCATTCACAGGGGCACTGATAGCTTTTGGAGACAGAATTCTGGTCTTTACCCTCTGAGCTTGTCCCCGGAGCTTTAGACTGAGTCAGGCAGGAGGGGATTGGCTGGTGATATTGGGGTGGTGGTCTTTGTCCCCACAGGATTTGTATTATCAGGACATCTTTTCTTGCTCATTCTTATTCCAGCTTGGGTAGGGGCAGTACCACTGGGGGTAGTGCCACCTGCAGAGGGATCTCTTTGGAGGTTGCTGTGCCCTGCTGGGTTTGCCCATGGCCTTATCTCATTGTTACGGGGGCTGGGTGTGTCCCCTTCTGTGGTGGGGATTCCTTCAATGGCAACATGGTGATGCCGAGTCAGACTCGGTGAGTGGGCTGGGTGGGTTAGGTGGGTGGCAGGCACCTCGGCGCTTGGCTTGTGACTATGAGCCATCTGGAGGGGACCGCCCTCTGTCAGGTGTTCTTCTGTGGGCGAGTCTTAGCTGTGGTTTGGCCCTTTGCTCATTAATCCAGTAAACATCAACTGGGCTCCTTCTGTGCTCCAGGCCTGGGTTTGACCTTGATGTGGGACTGCACGTAAGCTGGTGGGAACTGGCAGACTTTTACGAAAGAAAAAGGAACATCTCCCCATCCCTTGGTGCAAACAGCAGGGAGTCTGGGCTAGACCCTCAAATTCAGGTTCTGGCCCCAACACTCACCAGCTGGGTGGCACTGAATCTCACATTTTTCTAGAGCAGGAATAGTCACTTCCATTTCCTTAGGGTGTTGGCCAGATTTGGTGATGTCCCCAGTAAGTTGCCTGGCACACAGCAGGGGACTCAGTGAGCTGGAAGTCTCTTCTGCAGGACCTGGGGGCAGGCACTGGCTGGTCAGTCCATGTGGTGAGGGGCTTGGGTGTGAAGGCCCATGGCCCTGGGGTGTGGAGCCCCTCTGGGAAGTCCCACCCTGGGCATCTTCACCAGAGTAGGGAGTTGCTGCCTGTTTAGAACCAGTGAAGCACCAAGTCAGAGTGAGAAGAGTGGTCATGGGTCAGGATGCCCCACCTCTCTCATGTTTGCTGAGGGCTGGATTCTTGCTAGAGCCTATACACACACACTGAGTTGGCCCATGCTACAGATGAAGAAACAGACCCAGCCATGGCCACTGTGGTGCCCAGGGGCACATGCAAACCCCAAGTCTTGAACCCTGGTCCTCCACTGTCCCCAACCAGCTTGGCTGGATCCCTCTGCCTCCCAGCTGCTCCCTGGGCCTCTCTCCGCTCATCTCTGAAGTAGGAGATTTGGATGCTTGCAGCCTAAGTGTATGGTCAGAGTCACCCCTGCTGGAGGCTGCTCTCCCTGGGATGCGCACTGTCGCAGACCTCCAGAGAAGGGGCCTGGCACCCTGGGCACCCGAGAGTGTTCTCAGCTGCTTTGGGAGGGCTGGGGAAGGCGCCTCTGGTTCTGATGCCACTCTTGTGTAGGTCTGCCTGGGGCTGGAATCCCTCCCAAGCCCCACTGACCGCAGGCTTGTTGCAGATGAGGATGACGTGCACAGATGTGGCCGCTGCCAGGCAGAGTTCACCGCCTTGGAGGACTTTGTTCAGCACAAGCTCCAGAAAGTCTGCCAGCGGGTACCCCAGGAGGCCCTGCCTGCCACCCCTGCTGCTGCGCTGCTTGGTCAGGAGGTGAGCCCCTCTCCACTGCCATTGCACGTGTGTGTGTGCACACATGGCCCCCCCCCCCCCGCCCCTCACGTGACAGCAGGAGGAGGAGGTGGTGGCATGTCGAGACAGACCTGTGCAGCTTGGTCCCTGTGACACAGGGGCAGGCAGAGGGCAGGCATCCGGTCATGGGTGGGGGAGCTCCTGGCGGTGCTCTGGGCTTTCCTGGATGGCCTGGGCTGCTGGGCTGCTCAGTAGCCTCTGGCTGAAGCCTGCAAGTTGGGGCCTGGGGTCCCTCCTTTCTTGAAGCCTGAGGGCCTGTTCTGGCTCAGGGATATCATGGTGGCTTTTGTCCTTTTGTCTTGTCTCCTGTCCTGTACATGTGGTTCCTGGGGATCCCACAAATGAAGCGTGGCTCTGTGGGTCCCAGCTCTCTGTCATAAAAACAGCCAACTTGTTGCACCCCATGTGTACTTGGGCTTTATGCATACAGTCTTACTGAGGTCCATGGCACCTCTGTGGGCTGGGCACTCTCGTCATCCTCGTCCTATGGAAGTGGGAAAGGAGACTCCACGAGAAGTCAGGTGCCTCAGGCCACCCCTGGGAATGGCCCAGAGCATAGGGGGCCCAAAGTTGTCTCACTCTGACCTGGTGCTCTTTTCCTGCCCCTCCCAGTGCTGTCCTCTCCTCCAGGAAGGCCCCCAGGCCCACATCCCTGAGGGCCTTTTCCCCTGATCCCTGGCTGAGCTGGTAGGCGGAGGTGCTCACCTTCATCTCTGCAGAGCCAGCTGAGCGTCAAGCTGGAGCTTCCAGTCACTTCATCCTGGAGTCCTTCTTGAGTGTGCTTAGGGCTCCTCAGGGGCCCCGTGGTGGCCGGAGGCATTAGAGTGATGGGGCTGACCCCTGGGCCTGGGGTGAGAGGTTCAGGCTGGGAGTCAGGCTCAAAGCAATGGTCCGTTGAAGGAGACGAGAGCCCCCACCCCAGCCATCCCGCTTAGACATAAACCCGAGCTCTGGAGCCCCGAGACAAGTCTCCTCTGTCCTCTGTCCCCCAATGGCAGGTGGAGCCAGTGGCAGCAGGCTCAGAGGAGCCCATCACCGTGGCCCACATCGTGGTGGAGGCTGCTGCTCTCACCGCAGACATCAGCCACACGCCTGACATTGTCGGTAAGCTGGTTTGGCCCCACTGTGGCTGTTCTCACATGGCTTTCTCAGTGCTGAGGAATCACTGATGTGGTAGTCATCCATGATCAAGGCTGGAGGCTGGGGACCTCTGCTGCCTGTGCCCCTCTGCTGTCCTGAGAGCAAGGCCTGGCCGAGGAGGGGCTGAGGCCTTGTGTGCTCCTTCTCCAGGGCAGGGCCTGTAGGAGGAGCAAGCATTGGAAACCAGGCCCTGCCCTGCGCGGAAAGTGGAAGCCCAGAGCCTGGACAGCCCTGAGGGATGCCTGGGCCTCGGGGAGTCTTCACTTTGTGCAGAAATCGCGAGCTGGCTGCTCTCCTGCTGCTTCCCCAGACTGTCTCTGCCCTGGTCCTTCCAGAATCTTCCCCACTTTTCTGCCACCCCTCAACCCCAACCCCGGTTCCTACTTCCCACCCCACAGTCGTCTCTGGAGGGTCAGGCTGGGGTGTGTGTGGGGTGCACCTGCTGCTTCAGCTCAGCCCTGACCTGCTGCCTGACCTTGGCCTTCACCTCCCCAGTGCTCACTCCCTGCAGTGCGTGGGTGGTGATTCCTACCCCGATTCTCACACGGCTTTTAAGAGCATACAGTGCCAAGTCAGGCTCTTAGATGGCTTTTCAAAAGTTAAAGTGCAGTAGGGGAGAGGGTGTTGAGGGTTCTGGATTGGGTCACATTGTCCTTAATAGGGGACAGGCGAGCGTGCAGCTGGGACATTCAAAGGGCAGCCTGAGGGAGCCAGGGGCTGGGTGTGATCATGGCAGTGGAGGGAGGATGGGCTGCGTCTGATGCCACAGGAAGTTGGGAAGGGAATGGGCAGGGGCCTTGGCAGGGATGTGAGTAGGTGGCCGGACAGGAAGCAGGTTTGGGCAACAGGTAGAACTTGGCTTTGGAAAGCCCTTGGGACCAGCTGGAGCAGGAAGACGGGGTGGAGGTGACCTGGGGGAGGGAAACCTCAGGGCAGGCTGTCTGCCAAGGTCCCACCCCAGGGAAGTCACAGGACCTGTCCCTGTCTCCATTCTGTCTTTCCCCCACATTCCTGTGGACGAGGCTGGTTGCCTGTTGCTCCTTTGGGATAGGAGTGCTGACGTGTGGGGGGTGGGGCCATGCGCCAGCCCTGGTGTGGCATTTGGTTGCTGGTGTGGGTGGTGTTATGTGGAAAAACAGGTTCCCTGGGTTCAGGCAGCATCTCCAGGTTCTAGCCCCCTGGCTAGCCAGGCCCTGCCCGCCACCCAGCCTCCAGCTGGCCCAAGACCATGACTGGACATCTCCTTGTGTTCCAGGGGCTCCTCATCTCTCACCGCTGCCCCTCTTGCACCCTTAGGAGTTTCTCCTTTGCAGGCATCCTGGGTGTCCCAAATGTCCCCTTGGCATCAGCTGCTCAGTGATTTGGAGCCCAGGTCAGAGTCCTAAACCACCAGCTGCTGGCATCCCAGGGCTGGGGGTTCTCAGTCCTCTCTGGGTCAGGGCAGAGGGGGTGTGTGGTTCACGGGGACTGCGTAGGGGGCTGGATACCCACTCCAGGCTCTCCTGCTTCTTCCCTAGAAACAAACTTGCATTTTATCTCTGGACTCAGGGCAGCCATGTTCCCCCTTCTGTGAGCCCTCCGTTTGCTCTGCCACATTCAAACCCAAGGCCTAGCATGGCAGAAGGCCCTGCTCTTTTGGAAATTTGCTTCTGGGGTGGAGGAAAGATAAAGCCTCAAGCATGTCAGCCAGGGCAGGAGTGAGAGATGTCCTTAATTGTTTCTGAGTCATGGCGCTTCCGTTCTGTTTTGGGAGAATGGTTTGTCAAAACACGACGCCAGCCTGATTGAGATGGTTTCTAAGAATTGGCTGCACAACTGTTTTCCACACGTCATTTTCGTGAGCAGAAATTGTGAAGTGTGTTTACAGCTTAGCTTTGCACATTGTCAGATTTCTTTAAAACCTGTGAGAGCTGCAAAAGCCCAGCTTCTTTCCTCAGACTGTCCCAGGCAGTGTGGAGAGCACTCTGCCTCCCAGGCCGGGTCCCTCGCCTGCCTGCCTTGAAACATGCTGGTGGGCGATCCCTGGAGGCGTTTCCTCCTCACATTAGCAGGAGACGGGTCAGTGATGGGGCCAGTGGCAGCGTGCTGGCCTGGCCACTGCCCCTGTGCTGTCACTCTGCCACCCTGGACACGGCAGGACCCCCGTGCACATCTTGTCATGTGCGTCTCTTGGCAGCGTGGAGGGGGCGTCTGTGTTCATGGTGGGTCTCCCCACTGAACACATGCTGGAGGCCTGGAGCTCCTCTGGGCAGCCCTGTGCAGTCAGAGCAGAGTACCTCCCACCCTTTCAGGCTGAGCAGGTGCCGTGTGCTGGGACTGAGGGTCGGTTGAGACAACTCCACTGTGTCCCAGCAGTGTCTTTGGGCTGGGATCCGGGGAGGCGGCAGGGCCTGTGCATCCTGAGGCTCCTGTGATCTGCCTCTCCTCAGGCGGCGGACACATCAAAGAGGTCATTGTGGCCTCTGAGGCAGAGCCGGGGGACGGCGAGATGGCAGAGGCCCCAGGCAGCCCCAGCCGTCAGGGGCCCGGGCTCGCTGGGGAGGGCGAGCAGGCCCAGGTCAAGCTGCTGGTGAACAAGGATGGCCGCTACGTGTGCATGCTGTGCCACAAGACCTTCAAGACGGTGAGGCCCGGGCCGTGGGCACACTGGCCGAGGAGCCAGGCCTCCTTCCCCCCAGCTCCTGCCCAGGGAGGTGCCTGAGCCTCGCCGCCCCTCCCCCACAGGGCAGCATCCTCAAGGCCCACATGGTCACGCACAGCAGCCGCAAGGACCATGAGTGCAAACTGTGTGGGGCCTCCTTCCGGACCAAGGGCTCACTCATCCGGCACCACCGGCGGCACACAGGTGAGCTGGCCTTGGGCCTGGGGCCGGGAGCTACACAGCACGCTGCTGCTGGCCCCAGGGGTGCCCCGGCTCCTGGGCTTCGCGGCCCCTGCCTCCTGGCAGTGCTGAGGCTGTGGCACAGGCCATCGTCCCGCCCGAGGCTGATGCCATTCTCTTCGCAGATGAACGGCCCTATAAGTGTACCAAGTGTGGGAAGAGCTTCCGGGAGTCGGGTGCGCTGACCCGGCACCTCAAGTCTCTCACCCCATGCACGGAAAAAATCCGCTTCAGCATGAGCAAAGACGTGGTTGTCGGCAAAGAGGACACTCCCTCAGGTCAGCGTGGTGGAGGGCTCCGTGCCCCGGCCCTGGCTGGTCTCCGAGTGCCACCTGGCTCAGGTGTTTCTTCATGGACTCTCTTGGTTTTGCCTTGAAGGGCCTGGCACCTCCACCGTGGGGACTGTTACATCATCGTCAATGACAGGCGAGCCCATGGAGACATCGCCCGTGATTCACCTGGTGACAGATGCCAAGGGCACTGTCATCCACGAAGTCCATGTCCAGATGCAAGAGCTTCCCGTGGGCATGAAAGCCCTCACCCCAGAGGTGGGGGCAGGTCAGGGGCGGCCTTTGTCATCTCAGCACCAGGCTCTGTTCTGGGCACTGGCTCCACGGGGAACAGGACTGACCTGGGCCTGCCTTCCTGGTGCTCAGTCTGGTTGCAGGGAGGGGAGATGGGTGACCCAGGTCATGGCAGGGAGGGGTGAGGGAGAGTGAGCTGGGGGTGAGGTGGGGCAGGCAAGGGCAGATAGAGCAGGCTGTGGGGCTCCCAGGGGCATTCCTGAGTGAAGACGCCACATATGCATAAGGGCCTTTGGGGCTGTCCTGTGCTGTGGTGGCGGGTGCCTGTTGTGTGCTGGGCTGCCTGGCCAGCCTCTCTCCCTCTGCCTCCCCTGCAGCCCCCCAGCCCAGAGGAGCTTCCCTGTTCCAGCGAGGGCAGCCGTGAGAACCTGCTGCACCAGGCCATGCAGAACTCCGGCATTGTCCTTGAGCGGGTCCCTGGGGAGGAGGGAGCCCTGGAGCCAGCCCCTCCTACTGCGTCCAGTCCCCAGCCTCTGGGAGACGGTCCCCCAGAACTGCCGCTGCTGGAAGTGGAGCAGGTGGAGACAGTAGGTGGCTGTGCTGCCGGCATGCTCCTTTTGGGGGGCTGGACCTTGGGTACAAAGTCACCATGCTAGCCTGGCCACCACCAGCCTCCTTGCTGTGCTCCCTATGTGGAAAGTTGCATCACTGTCTACAGTGACCTTGTCCCCTGATCTGTTTACCGCCTTCCCTGGGCCCATGATGGAGCCTCCCAGGGTGGGGGGGGGGTGCCTCGATCTGGCCTTCATGGTGCTGCTCGGGCCCAGCCTGCAGTGGGCGCTGGAGGTATGCTGTGGTCCCCCAGCAGGTGGCCAGCGAGGCCTCAGCTGTACCCAGGACCCACCCGTGCCCTCAGTGCAGTGAGACCTTTCCAACAGCGGCCACCCTGGAGGCCCACAAAAGAGGCCATGCAGGTGGGTGGCGGGAGGGTGGGGGAGCCAGGATGGGCCCTTGGGTATGCAGTGGGCAGTCAGGGTGGCCTGTGGGCAGGTGGCTAGGATGGGGACCTTGGGTGGTGGTCCCAGCCTGACATGGAGTGTGGCCCCAGGGCCGAGGCCATTCACGTGCCCGCAGTGTGGCAAGGCCTTCCCCAAGGCCTACCTGCTCAAGAAGCACCAGGAGGTGCATGTGCACGAGCGCCGTTTCCGCTGCGGGGACTGTGGGAAGCTCTACAAGACCATTGCCCACGTCCGTGGCCATCGGCGCGTCCACTCGGATGAGAGGCCCTACCCCTGTCCTGAGTGTGGCAAGCGCTACAAGACCAAGGTGGGCCTCTGATCCCCCACCTGTGGGCTCCCTGCGCCCTGAGCCAGATCTGTCCCTTGTTCCCTGCCCGCATACCTCGCTCCTCACCCGTCGCCCCCAGCCGCTCAGTCCTGGCCCGGGTCCTCAGGGGGGCTGGGAGAGATGAGGCCAGGCTGGCCCTGATGGTGGGTCTCTGCAGAATGCGCAGCAGGTGCACTTCCGGACACATCTGGAGGAGAAGCCGCACGTGTGCCCGTTCTGCAGCCGAGGCTTCCGGGAGAAGGGCTCGCTGGTGCGGCACGTGCGGCACCACACGGGTGAGAAGCCCTTCAAGTGCTACAAGTGTGGCCGCGGCTTTGCCGAGCATGGCACGCTCAACCGGCACCTGCGCACCAAAGGTAGGGCCAGGAGGCGGCGGGGCGGGGGGGGGGGGGGCGGCGGGGGGCTGCGGCTGGCCGGCCCTGACCGAGCTCCCTGCTGCAGGGGGCTGCCTGCTGGAGGTGGAGGAGTTGCTGGTGTCCGAGGAGAGCCCGGCAGCGGCCGCCGCCGTCCTCGCTGAGGACCCGCACACCGTGTTGGTCGAGTTCTCGTCCGTGGTAGCCGACACCCAGGAGTATATCATCGAGGTGGGTGTGGGGCCGCTGGGGCTCAGATGGGGCCTGTGGCAGGCAAGGCTGATCTCTGACCCTTTGTCCAGGCCACCGCGGATGATGCGGAGACCAGCGAAGCCACAGAGATCATCGAGGGCACCCAGACGGAGGTGAGGGGCTGGGAGACGGGTGGGGAGGGCGGCCTGGCACCCTCACCAGACTTGTGGGCTGAGCCAGAGCCACCCGCAGGTGGACAGTCACATCATGAAGGTGGTGCAGCAGATCGTGCACCAGGCCAGCGCTGGGCACCAGATCATCGTGCAGAATGTGACCATGGACCAGGAGGCGGGGCTGGGCCCTGAGGCAGCCGCTGCTGACACCATCACCATTGCCACCCCTGAGAGTCTGACGGAGCAGGTGGCCATGACGCTGGCCTCAGCCATCAGCGAGGGCACTGTGCTTACGGCCCGCTCGGGCACACATGGCACCGAGCAGGCCACTGTGACCATGGTTTCATCAGAGGACATTGAGATCCTGGAGCATGCGGGTGAGCTGGTCATCGCTTCACCGGAGGGCCAGCTCGAGGTGCAGACAGTCATTGTCTAGCATGAGCACCTGCAGGCTCCCAGAGGGCTGGGCTGAGGCAGGGGGCGAGGACCCTGGGTGCCCTGCCCATGCCTGCCTGGCCAAGTACAGAGAAGGTGGGCATAGAACTCAGGCATTCAGAGTTGATGCGGGAGTGTAAATACACAGTTTTTGGTTGCTTTACAATAAAACATGAAAACCCACCAGTTGTGATGTTGCAGCAGTGGCAGCCTTGGGGGCTGGTGTGACTGCCCTGGCAGGTTCCCCTGTGGCAGCCCCTGTCTGCCCAGGGCTCCCGACAGGGCTGGTGGCACCTTGGCGGTGTGTGGGTGTCATTGGCATGTGGACAGGCAGCCACCTGATGCTGCCCTGCCCTGCCCAGCTGGAGCTGTGGCCCAAGCTTCCTGAGGCCCACAGAGGTGGGTGGGAGGGGCTGCTGCTTCTTGGCCTCCAACCCTGGGGCCAGGGAACGAGGCCCAGAGACCCAGGAATCTCAGCTTTTTGCTTTGAGGTGATGTGTGGAGAAGCAGCAGGAGCGGCTGGGTCACAAATGGGGCTGGTCTTTCCTGATTGTGCTGCCTCAGTTTCCCTGAGGGGATGCAGCTTGAGGGAGATTCTGGGTAACCTAGTTTCTCAGAGGCGGGGACAAGAACCAGACCTGGACAGTGGGCATGGCTGGCCCTCTTTCCCAGTCCTGATGCAGCTCTTGGGCCGGCAGGGCCTTCTCAGTCCCTGTTCTGACAGGCTTGGGGGCACCAGAGCAGTCTCAAGGTGGATCCCCCGCCGACTTGCCCTGGGGGGTGGGGTGGGGTGGGGGACTAGTCTCTGTGGGAATGGGAGCCAGGAATTACCGTGTCAGATTTCATGGAGGGGGCGGTACCCAGTGCAGTCCCAGCCCCTCCCTGGACCAGGGCTTCAAATACCCACCGAGGTGGGGCGCCAGAGCTGCTGCTGGACCAAGTCCTTGCAGTCTGTCCCACGCCACAGACACACTCCCAGCCTGGACCTCAGACCTCTACTAGGACCCAGACCCTACGCCTCTGACACAGCCTATCCACATCCCTCAGGTGAGTGTGAGGTGGGGGTGCTGAGCTGGGGGCTGGAGTCTCAATATTTGGGCCTCAGTTTCCCCACGGAGGAGGAGAACGGTCACGGCCGTGAGTCCAGCGCACCACCTTGGGGAGACCTGGAGAGCGGCAGGGGGAGGATGTGCCTTCCCGCCAGCCAGCAATGGGCAGCAGAACCCTCCCCGTCCCCGCGCCCCCCGCAGTCAGGATGGAGAAGGGTGGGCTAGTGTGTCCGACTCCGGGTCCGCGCTTACGCGGGTCGTGTCTGAACCTCTAAGCCTGCCTACTTCGCGCCATGCTTGGGCCCCTGGCCTTACTGGCCGCGCTCTGGGCGCTGGGGGCTGCCAAAGCCGAGGCGCTGCATATCGGAGCTTTCAACATCCAGTGCTTCGGCGACAGCAAAGTGTCGGATCCGGCCTGCAGCGGCGTCATCACGCAAGTGAGGCTGGGGACCCTGGGCGGGGTCTCAGCTGGGCTCCGTGGGCTAATTTGCCGCACGCGTGACTCCGCACCTGCCGGCCCCTCCCCCAGATCCTCGCTGGCTATGACATCATGCTCGTGCAAGAGGTGCGAGACTCCGACCTGAGCGCCGTATCCGCGCTCATGGAGCAGATCAACAGGTGTGGCGGGCAGGGTCCAACGTGGGGAGCCCCGGCTGGGATCCCAGGTCGCGAAGCGCTGCTTTGACCCCGGGCTTGGCTGGTATCTCCGCAGCGTGTCCAGGCACCAGTACAGCTTCGTGAGCAGCGAGCCCCTGGGTCGGGACCAGTATAAGGAAACGTACCTGTTCGTCTACAGGTGAAGGGCGGGGCCGCGGGGGCGGGGCGCGCGGAGCAGGAGGGGGCCCGCTCAGGGCGCCCACCCATCCTCTACACCCAGGAAGGACGCGGTGTCGGTCGTGGACACGTACCAGTACCCAGACCCGGAGGACGCCTTTAGCCGTGAACCTTTCGTGGTCAAGTTCTCTGCACCCGGCTCCGGTGAGGCCCCGCCCCTCCCGCAGGCCCCGCCCCTCCCGCAGGCCCCTCCTTAGCCCCTGACGCCCACGCCCGCCTGCAGCTGCGGAGGAGCTGGTATTGATTCCTCTGCACGCGACGCCGCACCACGCCGTGGCCGAGATCGACGCGCTCTACGACGTGTACCTGGACGTGATCGACAAGTGGGGCACCGACGTAAGCCCCCGCGTCCTCAACGGCCCCATCCCGCGGCCCCGGGTCCCGGAGGCGCGCCCTGGGGGTCGGCCACAGAGGCGTGAGGCTCGGAGCGCGCGGCCTCTCTCGCAGGCTCAGACCCGGCTCCGCGGTGTCCCGCAGGACATCCTGTTCCTGGGCGACTTCAACGCCGACTGCAGCTACGTGCGGGCGCAGGACTGGCCAGCCATCCGCCTGCGCAGCAGCGAGGTCTTCAAGTGGCTCATCCCGGACAGCGCCGACACCACGGTGGGCAACTCGGACTGTGCCTACGATCGCATCGTGGTCTGTGGCGCCCACCTGCGCAGGAGTCTAAAGCCCCAGTCGGCTGCCGTGCGCAACTTCCAGGAAGAATTTGGCCTGGACCAGGCTCAGGCGAGTGCTGGGCGCGGTAGGGGCAAGGGGAGCGCCGGGACTCACGGTACTGGGGCCACCACCCGGCCCAACCTCCCTGCACTAGAGTTTCTAGAAAAAGCTCAGAGCTTCAGTTCTGGCTGAATGGAACAAATCTGGGATGGCAGTACAGGAAGCTCTTTACCTCTCTGGAGTGGGTTCCCAAGGCTGTGCTCCCACCCCACCCACAGGCGGCAGCTGGGGTGGACAGCCCAGGCGTGGCTGGCCTGCTGGCTGCCAGATGCAGTGGTTTGTGGACACCCAGTGGGCCCCTTCCTGGGTGGTGGTGGTGTGTTTCTGGGGTGCAACCTGAGGACTGGCTGCTCAGCAGGGCCTCAGGCTTGGCCCCTTCTCCCTACAGGCCCTGGCCATCAGTGACCATTTTCCTGTGGAGGTGACCCTCAAATCCCACTGACAGCCCTGAGGCCTGGCCACAGCAGGCTGCCTGCGGACTCTGGCCACAAAGAGCAAGCCCCACAGGGCTCATTCAGGATGGCCAGCCAACCCCAAGCAAGGCTGCAGGGTACGGTCAGCTGGGCCAGGATACATGATGGGACCACTCAGAGCCTGGTTCCCCACCTGTGAAGTGGGCTGCCACTACCTACCTCATAAGGTTGTGAGAAGCACCCCACAGAGTGCTGGGCACACAGCTGAGCTTAATAAACAGTGCACACTCAACCAGGACCCTACACACCTGTGTCAGCTCCAATGCCTCTATGTCCTTTCTTAGGACTCAGCCCTTCTGGGGCACAAATCTTGGTCCTGCAGCCCAGCAGGTCTCTGGTCCCAGCCCATTTAGGGGACAGGGACAGCCTGGCTTGCCCATTCCACATCCTGCTGGGAACTGACTGCCTCCAGCCCAGGCTGGCTCCAGAAGGCAGCTCCTGTGCTCACTAGCTGAAGCTCCGCGCTCTTTCTTTGTGCAAACTAAATGCTTTTAAGCACCTGTACTGAGTGCAGCTGGGGGTAAGGGCTCAAAGGTAGTGTGGATGTACAAGGCCAACCTCCCAATCCCCGGTGTTCCTCCTATAGCCCTCGTTCCCAGGTCTATGGGCTGCTTGCAGGCACTTGTGTTTGTGAGGGTCCTGTCCCATCCAGCACTGGAGTTGCGAGGGGGAGGTCAGGAAGGCTGGCCCCCTGCCCTCAGCTGGTTGGCGGCCCTGGGACATGTGAGAGCCTCTCATTGGTGAGCAGGCAGGTTGTGTTAAGGTTCCTGCCCACAGAACCCAAACAGCCCACAGTGGTACAGCCTCTTCAAAGGTACCTTCCTGGTGGCTTCTTCCTCAGGAGACCTGGGCTGGGCAAGGACTCAGCAGGGAGGACAGTGGTCTGCGCCCTGGGTAAGCCCATCACCTGAGAGTTGGAACAAACAGAACTGGGGTACACAGTGTCACCGACAGTGGCCTGATAAAGTTTCTGGCTTTCAAAGCATCTCACCTTTGGCAGGATTTAACTTGCCTGAACTGCATGGGAGGGAAGAACGTTTGTTTCAAGGGTTTGGACGAGCTTTTCTTGCTAGATCTTTCCAAAGTAAGATTTAAGACACCTGCAATGTAAAATGCCTCCCTCCTCCCTCTCCAAGTCACCCAATTTCTCTGAAATTTGTAGAGGCTTTCCATCCAAACAAACATGGCGGCCCAAGGGCTTCCCCTTTTCCTTTTCTTGTGTGGCTTGTCAGGGCCCACAACTACCTGGCCTTATGCCTCTAGCAATCAGGCATCCCACCAGCCAGGGATGGGAAACTCAAGGACTTTATTCTGCTCTGGGAGAGGAGATACCCAATGGTGACACTGCTGAGGTCCAGAAGGGCCCCACCTGCCAGTTTATGGTTCCCAAATCAAGACACTGCTTGCAAGCTGTGCCCCCCACCTCCCCAGCAGGCACAAAGGGCACTCATGAATGGCAGAAGGCCTTGAGACTACGGCTACGAGGAACAGGCCTTCTAGGGAGGTGAGCAAAACAAAGAGCTGAAAGTACTTTTAAATTGGAAAATACCTTATTTAAATCCCTCGGAACCACAGGGCCCCCAAAAGGGTGCATACGGCTAAAAACCCTGCACGGGAAGGCCCGCCCTTAGCCTTTCTTTTGTTTGAGCTTTTCTAAGTACATCTGCAGGGACTTCTGGATGGAGTCTCTGGAGATGAAGCTGACAAAGTTCTGGATGTCCATGTCGCGCTGCTTCACCAGGCGGTCTGCTGTGGCCTTTCGCATCATGTTCTTGGTCAGCTGTCGAGCGTGATCTGAAGAAGATGGGGCCTACCTGTGAAAACCCATGCTCTGCTCTGGGACAGTGCTATTCCCAAGCTTTCCGAGACAGTTTCAACCGAAACTCTGGTAGAAAACTTAGAAAATTCAAGTAAGCAAAGAGAAGAAAATGAAAACCACCTGATCCCTACTGTCCACCGATTTCTTTTAAAAATATACAGGATAACGGACTCCCCTGGTGGCTCAATGGTTAAGAATCCACCTGCCAATGCAGGGAACACGGGTTTGATCCCTGGTCCGGGAAGATCGCACATACCTTGGAGCAACTGAGCCCTCGCACCACAACTACTGAAGCCCATGTGCCCTAAGGCCCGCATGCCACAACTACTGAGCCCATATGCCACAAATACTGAAGCCCTCGTGCCTAGAGCCCGTGCTCTGCAACAAGAGAAGCCACCACAATAAGAAGCCCGCACACAGCAACGAAGGCCCAATGTAGCCAAAAATAGAACAACAACAAAAATAATGATCTTGTGAAAGCTGCCCTTTTAACCTGTTATTTTCCCTCAACTGTATTGTCGGGCATGTTTTTCATGTCAGTAAATATTCTTTTACAATGTAATTAATAGCTGCATGGCATTCAGGCATCAGCAAACCTGGCCCCCCACAGTTCAAGAGCTAAGAATGGCTTTTACATTTTTATATAGATGGAAAAAAAATTTTAAAGGGTAATATTTTGTGATGCGTGAAAATTACATGAAATTTAGAATTCAGTGGCCTGGTTTTCTCAGAACACAGACACGCTCGTTAGTTCACAGGCTCTAAGGCCGCCCCCCACTCCAGCGCTGTAGTTACGGCAGACGTGGTGTGACCGACAAAGCCGAAAAGCTCCCTGGGTCTCTACAGACAGCCTGCTGGTCCCTGGTTTCCACCACAGTTGATATAAGCAGCCCTATTTCTTGTCTTTTCTTTCTTTTCCTTCCTCTTTTTTGGCCCCACAGCATGTGGGATCTTAGTCCTCTGACCAGGGATGGTACCCGCACCCCCTGCAGTGGAAGCGAGGAGTCTTAATGACTGGGCTGCTAGGGAAGTCCCAAGCAGTCTTATTTCTACACACATACACAAGCTGTTTCCAGTTGTCTGTGTAGTGGGTTGAACAGTGGACTCCCAAAAGGTATGCGCAAGTGGCCTTATTAGGAAAAAGGTCTTTGCAAATGTAACTAAGATGAAATCATCTTGGATTCAGGGTGGGCCCTAAATCCAGGGATAGTCTGAGATATAGAGACACACTGAGGGAGAAGGCACATGAAGACACAGCAGGGATGGGAGGGATGCAGCTACAGCCAAAGATGCCTGGGGCCCCCAAAGCTGAACGAGGCAGGAAGGAGTCTCCCCCCAGAGTCTCTGGAGGGAGTGAGGCCCTGCCCACACCCTGAGTTTAGGCTTCCAACCTCCAGACTGTGAGAAAGCATTTCCCTGGTTTAAGCACCCCTCTCCTCCCCCGTACCCCTCTTGTGGTAATTTGTTACATCAGCCTCAGGACACTACTATCAGTCTGCTATTGTGAACAGCTCATCAGGAGCTTTAGGCTGTGGAGGGGAGGGGGCTTTCCCAGTGGTACCCATAGCTGTGTCCAGCCCCGCCCCCCCCAACCCTGGGCCCCTCACCTGGAATGGCCATCCACCGGGCCATCACCGAGAGTGCTGTGCTCAGCACCTGGTCCTCAGGCACCACCTGGTCCACCAGGCCCACCTGGAGGGCCTCGGCTGGCGGGAAGAGCAACCCCAGCTGCAGGGCCTGCTCTGAGGCACGGTGCCCGATGGTGTTCACAAGGTTGTCTCTGAACCTGGAAGCAGATACCCACTCATGGTGGGCTGGGGCTCCTGGGGGATGGGGGTGGGGCAGTGGGCTCAGCCCTGGGTCTGCTGGAGTGTGCATACAGCCCCCGCCTTACCAGGAGGGGGCAACGATGCCTAGCAGAGTCTCGTTCAGCCCTATGAGGTACTTGGGGTTGTCAGCCAGGACCCGGTAGTCGCAGGTGAGGGAGATGAGGCAGCCTCCTGCCGGGCAGGCCCCCTGTGGTGGAAGCCAGACCATGAGCTCTGGGTGCTGCTGTGGCTGGTCCTGGTCATATTCCAGAGAGCCAGGGTACTGAGGAAGGCCCTCAGGTGGCCGTGAGCTCTTGGGTGCCTCCAGTCCCTGGGATGCTGCACCAGCACTGTCAGGGATCAGGCTTGCCCATCAGCCTGAGGCTGTAGGCACTAACAGGGCGGTAATCGCTCAAGCCCAGGGCATCCCTCTCCTCTCAGGCTCATGTCGGGCAGCAAGCGGCCTCTCTTCCCCTCCAGCAGGAGGTCCTCCAAGGCCCAACTTCACCCTGCCCTCATCTCATGCACCCGCTGCCCCAAACAGAGGCCGAAGGTCATAGTCAGCCGCCACCATACCCCGTGGAGTCTTCCTGACTCTGCCCATCCTTCCTCTCCACCCAGCTCAGGCCCTCCTGGCACCTCTCTGGCCTCAGCCCTACCCCTGCCTTCCCCAGCTTAGGCCAAAGTGATGTTCCCAAAATGTGGATCTGATCCCCCAATTGCCCACCACCCTCCTAACCCTCCTGCTGGGCTACGGGCCCTGGTTCCTGCCCCCACACTCGCCCCCAACCCAGTGATCAAGTCCCCTCCAGCCCCACCCCTTGCCCCCCCATCACCTGGTCTGTAATGGCAAGCTGATCTGTGCACCTCTGAGGGTCTGCTGACTGCCCCCTTCCTCTCCGAGGGCTTCTCGAGGGCAGGCCCATGTCCACCCCCACCAAGGGCTGGCCGGCAGCAAGCCATCGAGGCTCCTTGGGAGCAGGGACACTCACGTTGATGGCGGCAATCAGCACCAGGTTGCTCAAGTAGAGCCGCAGCCACAGCTCCTGCACTGCCTTCCAGTACTCCGCATAGTGGGCTGGGTTCCTACCGCACATCTCCGTCAGATCCAAGCCAGCGGAGAAGACCCTGGGACAGTCCTGGGGAGGTGGGGGGGGGGGGGGGGCCAGGGGCCCTGTCAGAGTCTGCCCCACGGTACCATCAAAGCCCTGGGGCCTGGGAAACCCACAGGTGCTCAAGGGACAGAGGAGCTGAGGTCATGCTCGGGCAGCAGGACACTGCCCCCAGGAGCCCAGAGCTAGGGGCTCGAGACTCAGCCTGGACCTCCCTCGGACTCTGTTCCCTCTGCATCCTGGGATATTCTTCCCTTTCCAGCTTCAAACTGGAAGACTGGGCAGTAGGGCTAGGTGCTCCCCCAGGGACATAAATACACCGGACTGTGTTCACACTTGTGTGCACGTCCCGGGCAGAGGAACTCAAGAGGCAGAGGAGGACTCCTGATGGAGTCAGAGAGGACACACGTTCTGATTTACCCCCAAAGATCAAGCAAACTGCAGACTCCGGTGCAGGCCAGGAGGTGCAGCTGTCAGGACCAGGCCAGGGAAGGAGGGAGTGGTGAGCGGTCAAGAGGATAGACCTCCACCCTGGGCGGTCAGGCGTGTCGCGTGTGGATGCCCCAGGCCCTGAATCAGCTGCCAAGGAGAGGGTGGGAGGTTCAGACCAAGGCAGAAGGAGGCCAGTGCGTCCGGCGTGGGCACCACGTTCTGGGAGCTCCATCAACGCAGGCCAGGGGCGGGGCAGCTCCCCAGTCATCACCTGGGAACACGCAGCTGGGGGTGCAGATCACTAACCAGACCCGGCCGTAGTCACCACGTGCTGGTGCAGCAACGGCCGACACCCCTCGCCCTCTGTGGTGCCTGTGAGGAGGGGCAGTCACACTCGATGTCCTCTACATCCTTATATTAAGCAACAAAAGCAAGCTGCAGTGCAGGGTGCAGACGTGGCCCTGTGTTTCGCGTATACACCTATGCCTGTGTGTGCGTGATGCCTAAAAGCTGGCCTTTTGTTTACAAGGAACTTGTTCCACTCCTGTCAATAAAAAGACCCCAAAGGGATGGGAAGATGGGCTGTTGGTAGGCCACATCTAGCTGTCTCACGGGCTAGAACAGGGACCCGTGAGCTAGCGCCCGGTGGGGGGTGGGGGGGATGGCAGGCGGACGGAGCTTCTCGTGCTCTGAGGATGTGGCAGGACTGACATTCAGCTTTTCAGCCTTCCTCCTTAACCTCTTCCCACCACGAGCTCCTGGCTCCACCTCCCACTGCCCCCCCCAATTCAATACGTTTTCTTGGCACAGAGGCGGGACAGGCCGACAGCACTTGCCCACAGTCCTGGTGCCAGAGGGAAGCAAAGGCAGAGCGTTCTATTCTGAATGCGAGAGGAATGAACACATTAATCCCAGCTGGGGATAGCCTCTGCCAGACAGACGAAAGGGGAGGCGGGTTGGCCTATTTCTGTGATTCAGCAATGTGTCTGTAGTGGGCCGAATTGCATCCCCGAAAAAGACAAGGTCAAGTCCTCACCCCAGTACCCAAGAATGTGACCTTATTCAGAAATCGGGTCTTTGCAGATGAGATCAAGTTAAGATGAGGTCATACCGGAGGGCGGGGGTCCTAAATCCTGTGACTGGTGTCCTTCTGAAGGGCATGTGGACACAGAGACAGGGCAGACGACTGTGTGGAGACAAGTATAGGACCCCAGGGGACCCCCAAAGCTGGCAGAAGCAAAGGATTCTCCCCTACGACCTCCAGATGCAATTGGCCCTGTTGACACCTATTTTGAACATGTGGCCTCCAGACTGTGAGGGAATACATTTCTGTTGTTCTGACCCCCTGCCTCACGTTGGTGGTCCTTTGTTAAGGTGACCCCAACTAACACAAGTCCTTCCAAAACATTTGCCGAGGACCCACTTTGCGCCAGGCCTTGTGCTACGTACACAGGAGGCACTCGATACAGAATACGAGGCACAGACACATTTCTGGGCAGAGGATGCCGTTGCAGGGAGAACACGGGCTCTGGAGGGACAAATGCTGGCTCCCCATCCCCAGCGCATGTGGGCTGGGGGCCTGGGCAAGTGACAGGTCTTCCCCTCTTTCGTTCTGAAGGCCCTATATTTGGTGACGTGCAGTTCTCTCCTTTTCAGGGCATAATAAAGAAAATGTCACACTATGAAATGACATCTTAAATGGAGTATTTTCAGGAATTAACCCAGGTGAAAAGTTCTAGGCAATTTCAGCATCTGTAGGCAGCTCAGAAAGTTCCCTGAGATTTTAACTGTTATCAGTTATCAGTCCCTCAATGTCTACATCCATGAGTATCAGTTCTACTCTTGGAGCAATAGGGTCATCTCACTTCCATGGGATGGGGCAAGGTTTGGCTCTGTAAACCCCAGCTTCACAGGACCCACTGGGTGTGTGCGTCAGGCCAGCCTGAGGGTCCCCTGCTGGTCCTTGCCTCCAGAGGCAGCCAGGCCCTCAAGAGTGGCAATAACAGGCCACCCAGGTCAGCCTGAGGGTTTAAGGAAGCAGGTGCAAGCCTACAGTGGACCCTCCAAACCTTGGCCTGAAAGGTGCAGGAAGCAGACTGTGACCGCCTGCTTCCTGAACCTTTAATGACAGCGGTGCCAAGGTGTTCCCATTGGTCTCTAATATGATGGTACTTGGCTTTGGGAGATACTCAAACTGTCTGTGGCTCCAACTTGAAAGGTGACCCCAGTGCTCTTCCTGACCGAACAAAGTCCTGTCATTACCAGCATTTGCTGGCTTGTGGGGGCGATGCTGAGGTTCCCCTCGAGAATTCAGAAGGAAAAAGCCTGCCCTCTGAGACCTCGACTCTAGGACCTGCCCAGAGAGGAATGGAGAGCACAGCTTTCGGGACTGGCACTGTTACTGGGGCCGGCCCGGGTGGGTACCCCAGGAAGCTGCTGCCAAGCACAGGGTCCACCCTTGGTGAGGTTGCATGGCCCCACAGAAACATCATCCACCCTCACCTACATCCTGTCCCAGGGTGTGGAGCACTGAGGCCTGCCCCAGGTCTCTGGCCCCACAATAGCATGCGCCCAGGAGGGGACTGAGGCATCAGCCTCCTGCGGGAGAACCAGCTGCTCCAGGCGTGGCCCCCCCAGGTCACACCCAGGACTACAACCCCTGGAGGCCCCTTGCGGTGGCACCCGCGACTGGGCTGCCTGGGTTTTCTCCACCATGTGACATGTGTAGGAGGGTTTCCAAGTCTGGACTTTGACTTGAGAACTCGGGGCCTTGGGGGAGCTAAGGAGCACCCACCGAAGTCAGGATGATGCCTCGGAAGGTCTTGTCATTCTCCAGCTTCTCCAGGCTGATGACAAACTCCGTCAGCAGCTCTAGACTGAGACTGTTCACTGGGGGGTTCTTCAACTTCAACACGGCGACCCCTAGTTTGAAAACGAAGAGGACAAAGTTCATGCCCAGCGTGGGAAAGGTGCCCCTAATCACCCTGTACCCTCAACCAGGCCATGGGAAGCTACACAGCTTTTGGGTTTGTTCTTTTTTAAATAAATTTATTTATTTGTTTATTGTAGTTTTGACTGCACTGAGTCTTTGGTTACTGAGCGTGGGCTTTCTCTAGTTGCAATGAGCAGGGCTGCTCTTCGTTGTGGTGCATGGGCTTCTCATTACGATGGCTTCTCTTGTTGTGGAGCACAGGCTCTAGGTGCTCCAGCTTCAGTAGTTGTGGCATGCAGACTCAGTAATTGTGGCAGGCGGGTTCTAGAGCGCAGGCTCAGTATTTGTGGCACACGGGCTTAGTTGCTCCATGGCATGTGGGATTTTCCCAGACCGGGGCTCAAACCCATGTCCCCTGCATTGGCAGGCAGATTCTTAACCACCATGCCACCAAGGAAGTCCAGCTTTTGGGTTTTTTAAATTGAGGTGAGATTCATATACCTTCTAAGAAAGGGAACCCCATACCCATCAGCAGTTACCATTCCTCCTGTTCCAGCCCCTGGCAATCACTAATCTCCTTCCTGTTCTTATGGATTTGCCAATTGTGGACGTTTCATGTAAGTGGAATCACATAATGTGTGACTTTGTGTCTGTCTTCTTTCATTTAATGTTTTCGAGGTTCATCCACATAGTAGCACGTGCCAGTGCTTTATTCCTTCTTAAAGTCAAATAACATTCCATTGTCTGCATGTTTTGTTTATCCATTCATCTGCTGATGGACACAGGTTAGTGCCACCTTTTGGCTGTTGTGAGTAATGCTGCTGTGAACATTCATATACGAATTTCTGTTGATCTTTTTCTCCCAGATGCAAGTCCTGCATCCTCGTGGGAGTAGGAAATGGCCTTAGTTTCCTGAGTAAGTGAGCAAACTCTAAGAACCAGATGTGCAAGGAGGCACTCCAGTGGAGGGGGCTGGGGCGGGGCTCTGGTTCCCTTTTTTTTTAAGAACTTTTATTGAGATACAGTTAACAGACAATAAACAGCATATATTTAGAGTGTACAATTTGGTATCCCAATCTCCCAGTTCATTCCCCCCCAACCCTCCCCGCTTTCCCCACTTGGTGTCCATGTGTTTGTTCTCTACATCTGTGTCTCTATTTCTGCCTTGCATTTCCTCTTTCATAGTTGTTAGCATTTGCGTTATGTATTGAGGTGCTCCTATATTGGGTGCATATATATTTATAATTGTTATCTCCTCTTCTTGGATGGATCCCTTGATCTTTATGTAATGTCCTTTCTTGTTTCTTGTAACAGTTTTTATTTTAAAGTCTGTTTTATCCGATATGACTATTGCTACTCCAGCATTCTTTTGATTTTCATTTGCATGGAATATCTTTTTCCATCCCCTCACTTTCCATCTGTATGTATCCCTAGGTCTGAAGTGGGTCTCTTGTAGACAGCATATATATGGGTCTTGTTTTTGTATCCATTCAGCCAGTCTTTGTCTTTTGGTTGGGGCATTTAGTCCATTTACATTCAAGGTAATTATCGATAGGTATGTTCCTATTACCATTTTCTTAATTGTTTTGTTTTGTGTTTTTGTAGGTCCTTTTCTTCTCTTTTGTTTCCCACTTAGAGAAGTTCATTTACCATTTGTTGTAGGGCTGGTTTGGTGGTGCTGAATTCTCTTAGCTGTTGCTTGTCTGCAAAGCTTTTGATTTCTCCATTGAATCTGAATGAGATCCTTGCTGGGTAGAGTATTCTTGGTTGCAGGTTCTTCCCTTTCATCACTTGAAATATATCATGCCACCTCCTTCTGACTTGCAGAGTTTCTGCTGAGAAATCAGCTGTTAACCTGATGGGAGTTCCCTTGTATGTTATTTGTCGTTTTTCCCTTGTTGCTTTTAATAACATTTCTCTGTCTTTCATTTTTTGTCAATTTGACTACTGTATTTGTTTCTCCTTGGGTTTATCCTGCCTGGGACTCTCTGTGCTTCCTGGACTTGGGTAGCTATTTCCTTTCCCATGTTAGGGAAGTTTTCAACTATAATCTCTTCCAATATTTTCTCAGGCCCTTTCTCTCTCTCTTCGCCTTCTGGGACCCCTATAATGCGAATGTTGGTGCATTTAACATTGTCCCAGAGGTATCTTAGGCTGTCTTCAGTTCTTTTCATTCTTTTTTTCTTTATTCTTTTCCGCATCAGTGATTTTCACCATTCTGTCTTCCAGGTCACTTGTTCGCCCTTCTGCCTCAGTTAATCTGCTGCTGGTTCCTTCTAGTGTATTTTTCATTCCTGTTATTGTGTTGCATATCTCTTGTTTGTTTGCTCTTTAATTCTTCTAGGTCTTTGGTAAACTTTTCGATGTTTGCATCCAGTCTTTTTTCAAAATCCTGGATCATCTTCACTATCATTATTCTGAATTCTTTTTCTGTAAGAGATGCCTATCTCCTCTTCATTTAGTTGTTTTTCTGGGGTTTTATCCTGTCCCTTCATCTGGTACAAAGTCCTCTGCTTTTTCATTTCTTTATCTTTCTGTGGCTGTATTTTTCAGTTCTACAAGACGAAATACTGCTGATACTGCTTGATACTGCTGCCTGCCCTCTTGGGGAGGAAGCTATCTAGGAGGCTCGTGCGTGCTTCCTGATGGGAGGGACTGATGGTGGGTAGGGCTGGGTGGGCATAGCTCATTAAGACTTTAATCCGATTTGGTAGGCAGAGCTCAGTAAAACTTTAATCTGCTTGTCTGCTAATGGGTGGGGCTGTGTTCACACCTTGTTGGTTGTTTGGCCTGAGGCTACTTAGCACTGGAGCTTACTGGCTCTTTGGTGGGGCTAATGGAGGACTCTGGGAGGGTTCACGCCAATGAGCACTTCCCAGAACCCCTTCTGCCAGTGCCCTCATCTCCTCAGTGAGCCACAGCTGCCCCCCACCTCTGCAGGCAACCCCCCAACACCAGCAGGTAGGTCTGGTTCAATCTCCTATGGGGTCACTGCTCCTTCCCCCTGGGTCCTGGTGAGCACACTGTTTTGTGTGCCCTCCAAGAGTGGAGTCTCTGTTTCCCCCAGTCCTGTGGAGGTCCTGCAATCAAATCCTGCTGGCTTTCAAAGTCTGATTCTCTGGGGATTCCTCCTCCCCGATGCAGGTTGGGAAGCCTGACGTGGGGCTCAGAACCCTCACTTTAGTGGGTGGTCTTCTGCAGTATAATTGTTCTCCAGTTTGTAAGTCACCCATCCAGCATTTATGGGATTTGATTTTAACACGATTGTGCCCCTCCTACTGTCTCATTGTGGCTTCTCCTTTGTCTCTGGATGTGGGGTGTCTTTTTTGGTGAGTTCCAGTGTCTTTCTGTTGATGACTGTTCAGCATTTAGTTGTAATTCCAGTGCTCTTGCAAGAGGGAGTGAGCGTATGTCCTCCTACTCTGCCATCTTAATCCTAATCCTATCTCCTGGTTCACTCTTGTTTAAGGACTGAGGGTAAGAATGTCAGGGGTCAGATGTTCTTAAAGTCTCCATCTATTCATTTATTCTGCCAGCAGCAGGGAAAGCAGGAGTGACAGGGCCTGCCCTTGTGGACAGTGTAGCTGCTGGACTGGGCTGGCTGGGGGTCATCTGTTCTCACTGTCTGGCTCAAGGCCAGACCCCAAGGGCTTCAGAAATGCCACCATTCACTTAGGGTGCATTTCCCTGGTGAGGGCCTTGGAAATCTCTGGATGGTCAACACAAACCATTCTTTAGGAATGAGGCAAAGAGGCCCTTTTGGGACCTTTGATTTATGAAAGAGAGGTAATTATCAACTGGCTACAAGTATGTACATGTGCACATAAGAAGTAAGCTCCCTAAACGTGGTTCAGAGGGAAGTTTCTGAAGCTGGCTCTGGATGTTCGCAGAGCTTGGTGAGGCAAACTCTGGGGGAAAGGTAGAGACCAAAGGTGCACCTGAGTTAATCAAGAATTTGGACAGCCTTGGATGTCATGAGGTAAATAACTGCACTCCAGGCACAGGGTGGGTACAAATGTTTCTTGAATGGAATGTTGAACGCAATCTAAAATAAATTTCAATAACAGCACTTCAGCACTTAAATGAAAACTTTGTTTTTGGCTGCATTGGGTCTTCATTGCTCCATGTGGGTTTTCTCTAGTTGCAGAGAGTGGGGGCTTCTCTTCATTGCAGTGTGCGGGCTTCTCATTGCGATGGCTTCTCTTGTTGTGGAGCATGGACTCTAGGGCGTGTAGGCTTCAATAGTTGTGGTGCACAGGCTTAGTTGCTCCGCATGTGGGATCTTCCTGGACCAGGTATCGAACCCATGTCCCCCTGCATTGGCAGGCAGATTTTTTTTTTTTTAATCTTTATTGGAGTATAATTGCTTCACAGTATTGTGCTAGTTTCTATTGTACAAGTGAACCAGCCATATGTACAAACATATTCCCATATCTCCTCCCTCTGGACCCCCGCTCCCAACTGCCCCAATTCCACCCCTCCCCATGCTTTGCAGCAGCTTCCCATCAGCCATCCACTTCACACCTGGCAGTGTGTATATGTCAACGCTGCTTCCTCACTACATCATAGCTCCGCCCCCCCACCCCCTGGTGTCCTCAAGTCCGTTCTCTATGTCTGCATCTCTATTCCTGCCCTGCCACTAGGTTCATCAGTACCATTTTTCTAGACTCCATATATATGTGTTAGCATACAATAGTTTTTCTCTGATTTACTTCACTCTGTATGACAGACTCTAGATCCATCCACCTCACTACAAATAGCTCAATTTCATTCCTTTTTATGGCTGAGTAATATTCCATTGTATACATGTGCCACATTTTCTTTATCCATTCATCTGTCAATGGACATTTAGGTTGCTTCCATGTCCTGGCTACTGTAAATAATGCTGGCAGGCAGATTCTTAACTACTGCACCACCACAGAAGTCCATGAAAATATTTTAAAACGCACTTTTATTCCATTAATTCCAAGCCTCAAGATGCCTGAAGGCTACCTGGGTCTGGCAGTAAGGACAGAACCAGGCCTGGCTTTCTGACCTCAAACTCAACCTTCTACCATGATAACCTGGTGAAACTAGCGAGGTTTTCAGTGGTGAGGTGGGAAAGAACTTTGACAAAAAATTATCTCACTGATATTTTTTTTCTTACTTGTTTACATAACAGAAAGTCTACCATTTAAACCATTTTTAAATGTACAATTAAGTATTGTACAACCACCACCATCATCTATTTCAAAACTTTAAAAATCTGTTTTTTGCGCTTTTTGATATATATTCAAATCTGTCACAGAAACATTCCTTTTAGAATCTCAGGTTTTTGTTGGACTTGTGTTTGGGCCCCTCATCACCTGGCTCAGGCGGCCCCCAACCCAGAGAGGAGCTAAACGAGAGAACTGAACCAAGCAACACAGTGTGTGGCACAAGCAGTGCTGCACAACCTGTGCGTCTGGGGGGTCCAGGGCGGCTGAGGCTGCAGCCCCATTTGGGGAGGAGGATGGGTCCCTCCCAACCCCAGCTGGGCCCCCATCTTGAAAGGCTGAGGCCAAGAGACAGCTTGTCCTGAATCTGCCCCCAAGCCTGCTCAGGACCCCGCTCTGAAGTGCTCTCTGGTACAGAAAGCACAGGTTTCCCTGTCAAAAGTGCTTTTTCTACCTTTTTTATCCCCCCCTGGAGACTTTTAAGAGGCGTTCTGATACGGGTGGGCAGCAATGATTTCACTTGTGGCTCCTGGCTTCAGTTAAAAAAATATCTGCTGGGTTCTGTGCTACTTAAAATATTTTATTCCAAAATACTTCCAATTATTTTTACTTTTCAATTTAATAGCTTAGATTATGAGCCCATCCCCCAAACTTTAAAAACGAAAACATTTTTATCTTCACAATGAACTGGGGGTAATAACACCTGGACTGATGACCCTTAAGCTTTGAACTCAACAGAAATGGACTTTAAAACTGGGCTTTAACTCGTGGCCTTTTGAAATTCGAGCTCTTTCCCGAGTCTGGACTCCAGGTCTGGGCCTGGAGCTGGGGGAGGTCAAACGCACCGCCCAGTGGAGCCCGCTCTGCTGTCAGCGCCCCCCAACTTCCCCACCGCGGGCGGTCGCGCTCCGGAGCGCTTACCTGCGGCCGCGTCCGGCTCCACCAGCAATCGTTGGCTTCCGAAGCGCCGCGCGCCGTCCCCGCCGCCGGCCGCCGTCTCCGTCCGCCCGAGGGTCACGCCCCAGCACAGGGCCCCTGCGGAGGGCAGCGCGAGTCCCGTTAGCTCGCTGCCTCCGCCGCCCCCGCCGCGCCCCCGGCCCCCACCCCGGCGCCCACCGCGGTCACGCACTCGAGCGGAGCAGGGCGCGCGCGGAGACGCGCATTTTCGGCGCCAGCGCCATCTTGGTCGGGCCGTGTCAGGTCGCGGTCGCGGCGCCGGGGTGTGGCCTTGCAGCCCGCCCCGGCCCCAGGGCCCGGGCCGCTCTCCCGGGAGGCGGGGGCTGCGCCGCGCCAAGGCCGCGGCGAGCGGGCGGAGCCTCGGGCTTCGCTGAGCAGGACGCTGGGGCTGCGGGGTGAAGGGGGCCCGGTAGGGAGGCCCGGACAGGCCAGACGCCGCGCCGCGCCCCGCCCCGCAGCCAGGCAAAGATCTAGCCGCCCAGGAGGGGGACCGCACGTAAGTGGCAGTGAGTCCAGGAGTTTTGAGCTGAGCGGTAGTCAGGGACTTCGGGGACCCTGGCACTCTGCCACCCCGCAGAGCTGCGGGCACCGGAAGGGATGCTAGAGGGGATGCTGATGTGGGCCATCCAGTGTGAACTCCCTCCTGCCTGTGGGGGACCAGGAACCAGAGCTGGTAGTTTAGCCACAGGCGTGGGGGCAGCATAGCCTGGTGACTAAGAACTGACCATTTACCTTCTCCAAGGGAGTGAGAGGTGCCCTCACACCACTGGGGACTGCAGTGCTCCCCACAGGAAGGGGAACGTTGACACCACGTTTGTATTGCTTCATCCTGCATGAACACACACTGTTCTGACCATTCAGTTTGAACACCGGACACGGTAAGGGCCGAGGACTGAGACTTTTGTTTTTGTAATTTGTTTTTGTTTTGTTTCAATTCTTCCTTATGGAATGAACCAGCTTTTGAGGTGAAAAATAGTTTTTCCATGGCCACCTAAAATAGCAGCAGTGAATGAGATCCACCTTTCTGGTCGGGCAGAATTCAAAAAGCTCCTGGACTGTATAAAGGTGATAGAACACCTTTCTGGGACTCCCCTGGTGGTCCAGTGGTTGACTCTGCGCTCCCAAGGCAGGGGGCCCGGGTTCAATCCCTGGTCAGGGAATTAAGATGCTGCATGTCACATGGTGTGGCCAAAAACCAAACACCTCTTTCTAAAACGTGTCTAGCCAAGGAGCAGCCCAACACTCAAACACTTCCAGTGTTTTCCTGATTTAGAGGTTTTGGAGCTGTGACTTTGGAAGTGAAACCAAAACATTTTTTAGGCAATCGTGTTTAATTCCCTCACAACTGAAGCTGCCTTTGGGGCCAAGGGGGAGGAAGGAGACACTAAACCCAACACATGAGATGCACTCTAATTCTAGCTTTATTCAACACAGTTCTTTACTCTACACAGCAAAGTACAAACACAATATTATCTGAAATGCTACAAAGTTACAAAACAAAACAGAAAATGTATAGTACTGACTGTACAATAAAAGCCAAAAAAGCAATGTACACATTGCCAAGGTAACCTGCAAGACCACCATGAATACCAAGACGTTGGGGGGGTTTCTGTGATGACCTGGCAGGGCTGGTTCTCAACTCACCAATTTCAGAGAGAAAGGTAGATATGTGTGTGTGTGTGTGTGTGTGTTTGTGTGTGTATGTACACACTGCGCACATGGGAAAAATGTGTGTGTGTGTACATGTACATACACACTGCATACATGGGAAAAGAACCAGTTTGCGTATCTGGCCCTAGAGGTCAGAAGAGGACTCAAGCAGGGGAGCAGGGCCAGGCTAACAGGAATGGCAGTTGCGTTAAAGCACACCTTTTCCTGTGGGACTCAGTAGGCCAAGAGGTGAGGGCACGACCAGGCCACCAGATGGGCCCCAGGTCGTGTGTGGAATGGGAAAACGTGCTCTCAGGCGGGGTCTGTACCTCCACTTGAAGTCCCCTGCTCATCCCTGCTGACTTTTCCATTAAACTGGCCCTTAGGAACTAGAAACGTGGAAGCTTTCTAGCCAGAAAACTGGAGGGCATCTTTATAAGCACGACCCCAAACCAACAACACTCCTGAAGCCAGAACTCTGCTGCCAGGGGAAACGTCATAATTGCTGCCTTCACCTTTGAAGCCTGCCCCTGAGTGAGAGATTTTTTTTCCACCGATCCTCCTTCGGCTAGAAAATTGACAAAATTGAGCTGGATGGGACACAAGTCACAGGGCAGACTTCGGTGGCCCTGCTTATCGGGAGGAGTTGGAGCTGGAGCGGCTCCTGTGGCGGCGGCGGCCAGGTGAGCGGGATCGCCGGCGCACAGGGGACCTGCGCCGCGGGGAACGTGACCTGTAGGAAGAGAAGAAACTGCATCAGACATGAAACCCACGACCTGGGAGCAGCTCCACATCTGGGACTACAGGGGTAAAGCTGCCTTCTTTGGGGGACAATTCTACAGAGCTTCACGCCCCAACACTCCAGTCAGAACAGCTCCCTTTGGGTGGCACTGACACAGAACCCTTGGGAGAAACACAAATGTTCTGCAGACAAAAGGCACGACCCCAGGCTCTCCTCTTCTTCAAGGGTTGTGCAAGTGCAGCTTGACACCACTAGCAGAGGATGGCCTGACAACTGGCCTCTGCCAAGGGTATTAGTCTCTCCCCTACTCCTCTGAGCCTTCAGTGAGGGAAGGGGAGGGGCCACACCTCCCTTGGGTCCCTAGATCAGGCAGCTTTTCCTTTCTCCAGCTGTAAAGAACACAATGTGCTCCGAAAGCCGCCTGTGCCAATCAGTGCTGCTTTCCCACCCTCGTCATGAGGCACAGGGGACAGGCAGGGCTGGACAAGGCCCCAAAGTCGAGGTCCTCACTTTATGTTTATAAATCAAATAAACAGAAACTGGCCCTAAACAGAAACTAGTCCCTGTGAGACCCCCAAGTGACTTACCTTCTCCTCATCCGTGGGGGTGACCTGCGCCACATGGGAGGCGGTGGCAGCATTCTCCTGGGAGGGCTGAATCGCCTAGGGGGTGGCCGAGGCCAGGGGGCCAGCACAGCAGTGGCAGTGATCTCCTGGCCATCGATTTGTCCTGTTGAAAAAAGGATAAAGTCACAAATTATCTAAAAAACACATACCCTGAGCCAGGCCCAATGCCAGATATGGGCATACCACAGTGAGTGAGACAGAGAGGAGCCTGAGGGAATAAAGACAAACTACTCTGGTCACAGAAAGAACCTCACAATTATTATTATTGAAGGTTTCATCAAGAAAACTACCAGGAGTAGGGAACCTAATGGGAGACTCTATGTTGGTGCACTGGGATAGCTTTCTGGGGGGAAGCGCCATTCAACTCAATACCTAAAAAACAGGATGGAATTTGTTAAGTGAGGGGACAGGCTGTTGTCCCTGCCCTGAGCTGGAACGACCACCTTGAACTTCCTTAAGAGCAATGGGAAGGGGACAGACAAGGGGAGTGGGGAGACCTAGCGGGGGGCTTTGGCAGGACTGAGATGGAGTGAAACATAAGAACTCAAGGGATACTGGGGAGGTACAATCACCAGAGCTTGGTGATGCATCGGGTGAGCGAGCCCAGGAGTGGGGTGAAGAATGATCAGCACCAGGTTTCTGGATGAGCTGTGATCTCCTGAGAGGTGGGGCCTGAGAGGCAGGGACTTTTGAGGTGGGGAACAAAGTGAAAGGATGTTCAGGAGTTGTCAAGACTATCTAAAGAGTTTGAAAAAAAGTGCCTCAGGGAGGTGAGTCTGCATGCAGCCAGAACTAAAACCACACGTATGAATGAAATCGCAGAACCGCAAGGGGAGGCAGCTCAGAATCGAGGCACAAGAAACCTGCAGGGCCCCAGGGAAAGAAAAAGCAAGGGAAACTGAGGCACAGACCCAAGAACCCCAGGGGAGCATGCACCCCAACCCAGTCCAGGGATTGCTCAAGGGACCAAGCACAGCCTGTGTGCCCCCAAAGGGTGGGGGGCTCTTCTATCTTAGCTCCTACTTTCAAGGAAACTTCTGAGGTACTGAGGTGATAACTCAGGAATTTGGACCTATGTTCAGAACATACTTGAAAGGTTCAATTTAAGTAAATGCAGCCTAAGGTGGCCCTGGCCCATGGCCAAAAGCCAGTCCAAATCAGGGATTTTACAGGCACTGACTATGTAATAAAGTCATTCTCTGGCCAGCTGCTAGTAAAGGCCAAGCTCCCCACTTTCTTTCTGGAGACAGTGTGGAGCAGTTCCATTCAGTGGTGCACAGCACAACACGAGGGCGCACAGAAAAATCCTACCAGAATCTTAAGACAATGTGGAATATTTATAATCATGCACATCCTGAATGTGTTCAAGTCTCCTAAATTTTTAGCAAGTGCTCAGACTGTCAAATACACAAGATTGACAGTCTCTAAAACAAAGGTGTGATGGTCTAGTGGTTAAGATTCCACACTCCCAATGAAGGGGGCCTGGGTTCAGTCCTTGGTCAGGGAACTAGATCCTGCATACCGCAACTAAAGATTCTGTGTGCTGCAAGAAAGACCCAGTGCAGCCAAATAAATATTAAAAAAAAATAAGAGGGACTTCCCTGGTGGCGCAGTGGTTAAGAATTTGCCTGCTAATGTAGGGGACACAGGTTCGATTCCTGGTCCGGGAAGATCCCACATGCGTGGAACAACTAAGCCTGCGCACCACAACTACTGAGCCGGCATGCCTAGAGCCCGTGCTCTGCCAACAAGAGAAGCCACTGCATCGAGAAGCCCACACACAACAAAGAGTAGCCCCTGCTTGCTGCAACTAGAGAAAGCCTATGAACAGCAATGAAGACCCAATGCAGCCAAAATTAAAAAAAATAAAAATTTAAAAATTAAATAAAAAAAGGCTTCCTTGGTGGCACAGTGTTTGAGAATCCATCTCCCAATGCAGGGGACACGGGTTCGATCCCTGCTCCAGGAAGATCCCACATGCCTCGGAGCAACTAAGCCTGTACACCACAACTATTGAGCCTGTGCTTTAGAACCCGTGAGCCACAACTATTGAGCCCGTGTACCACAACTACTGAAGCCCACGTGCCTAGAGCCCGTGCTCTGCAACAAGAGAAGCCACAGCAATGAGAAGCCCAAGCGCTGCAACTAGAGAATGCCCGTGCACAGCAATGAAGACCCAACACAGCCAAAAAAACCCCCAAAAAACCAGGCGTGACTCACAAGGCCCAGAGCTGATGTGTGCAGAGTGATGGATCATAGTTTATAATGAACTCCTAAAATAATCCAGAGGGATTTAAGTAGATTGAAAGTTAGCACTGAAGTACCAAGGACAATTCTGTAGTATACAAACTCTACCAGGGCTCAGGGGCAATTATCCAAAGGCCTGTGAAACTATTTATCAAATGTATAAGAGAGCCTCCAAAGATGCCAAGATTCTGAGGGGTTCAGACTCTCTTTCCCACTTGGTCTGGCAGCCCACACAGTGCTGTGGGCAGTCCCGGCTCAGCTCCAGCTGCCTGGAGTATAGCAGCAGTGAGCTAGGGCACAGACAAATCCCAAATTCTTTAAAACGCTGACTATTCAAAATTTGAAACAATTCACAAGCATTCAAAGGTTGTCAAACCATTCTACCCAATACAAAGTGGCTACAAATGTCAAAGACAGTTAAGATGCATGATCTTGGGAAATGGATAAATTCTGTGAATTCAGCAAAGTTATCCTAAAAATGCTGAAATGTTAGCAAAACAGAAAATAACCCAGGATTAAAGAAAACATTTCCATATAAAAACCATGCTTCAGGGACTTCCCTGGTGGTCCAGTGGTTAAGACTTCGTGCTTCCAATGCAGGGAACATGGGTTTGATCCCTGGTCCGGGAAGATCCCACATGCAATGGAACAACTAAGCCTGTGCACCACAACTACTGAGCCTGCATACTCCAACTACTGAGCCTGCATGCTGAAACTACTGAAGCCTGTGTGCCTAGAGCCCATGATCCAAAACAAGAGAAGCCATCGCAATGAGAAAGCCCTTGTGCAGCAACGAAGACCCAACATAGCCCAATAAATAAATTAATTAAGATAAAATAAAAATCCTGCATGCAGCAACTAAGACCTGGCACAGCCAAAACAAAACACAAAACCATGCTTTATTATATTCATAATATACTCTCTGTAAAAAAAAAAAAACCCTTCATTTGATCCTTAAGCTTTAACAGATTGAAATATTCTTAAAATGCTACTATATTCATATTTGATGAATTTTTTTCAAGAATAATGCTCCATAAAACATTTTTTTTGTTAAACACACGCCCACTGAGTAAGAACTGGAATCCTGAAAGAGCCCCAGGGAGATTCTCACATGCAGCCAGGCTGGAAATCGGCTGTAAACACACTATGCATGTTGGGTAGCTGGTCTTGGACAGGGGACAAAGAAGGGAGGTTAGAGGAGACCTGGCAGGGCTTAACTCACCTCCATCCATGTGCTTCAGTGCCTTCTCAGCCTCATCTGGATTCTCAAACTCCACATATGCGTAGCCTTTAGACAGATGGGGGTGCATCCTTTCTACAGGCATGTCAATCATTTTAATTTTCCCATAGGTGGAGAATATCTCCATGATGTGATCCTAGGGAGGAAGAAGGATCACTAATGCTCACCCACCAATAACTTGTGTAAGAGTCAGAAAACTCACCACACAATTACAACCTTGGCATCTGGGGGTAAATCCCCTAAACACACACATGGCAGAAGCCTGCTTCTCTAGTTTTCCATTTTAAAAATTTGCAAAAGAGACACACCCTACTGTCCACTGGACAGAAACAGGATTTCTCACCTTGGTCACATTCCTGGTGAGCCTCCCAATATGCACTTTGGTGGGTTTAGGGGAAGGGCTCCGCCTTTTCCTTTCCTTTTCATCTCTTTTGGGTGGTTTGGATCTGATTGAAAAAAATTAAAAATTCTATTAAGACACTAAACCTCCTTTTTGGGTCTACTTTTATAGTAACTATAGTAACTTTACAGCCCTCAGTTTATAAACTGAGGTCCCCAGATAATTCACAAGTTTTGGGGGACATCCCCGAACCAATCACTCCTGGGTGGAGAAGTGGTGCGGAAGGGAGCTCACTTGGAGCGGGAACGCCGCCGGTTGTCATGTCTGCGCCGAGAAGGACTTGGAGAGCCAGAGGAACTGCTGGAGCTGGAGCTTCGGGACGTGCTGGAACTTCCTGAGCGGCTCGATGCTGATGACGAGCTGGAGCCGCTGCTGGAGCCTGTGCTGGTGCTGGAGCCTGAGCTGGAAGTAGAGCTGGACCGAGACCTGAGGGGCGAGAGGGAGGGGGTCAGAGACAAGTGGTAGGAGCAGCATTTCTTCACTGCACAGACAAGCCTGCACATGCTCCCAAGAGGAACCGCTGGCCTCATATTTTCAAGCCTCGCTGCTTTCTCCAGTGGGGGCAAACACTGACACCCCCCCATGACCATCCTAAGCCAAAGCCCTTGGTCCCTACCAAGGAAATGGCACACATGTTGTGCCGTGATAGGGAAGGAAGAACGAGCTGCTTCCTACCTACACATAAGCCTTGCCTACTGGGAGGTAAAGGAGGATCCTGGCAAGTCAGAGCCACTAACTCAGCTTAGAAGGCAGCTACTGACTGACACAGGCTGGTTCTCAACAAAAGGAAAAGGAAGCCCCCAGCCAATCCAATCACAACTCCAAATCAAAAGCACCTGAGAGAAAAAGCATACACCACCCCCCACCCCAAAAGATGTCCCATTCCTTAACATGTACAGAAAAGAAAAAATCCCATCATCATCCTCTGTATATAATCAGTGCAAACTGCAAACCAGTTTACCATAAATTAGTCTCTATTAATAATCTGAGTGCGTTCTTTATCAATAATTAAGAAGACAGAGCATTCTGCAGCCTCTTTGGGAAGGAAGAGGGATGTGACTGTGGAAGTGAGGCCCTGGCAATGCTCTAACCCATCAGCCCCACCTGGTGCTGCTGCTACCGCTGGAAGCGCTGCGTCTCTTTCGCGTTTTATCCCTGCCGCGATCCTTCTCGCTTGACTCCTTGGTGGCCCCTTTATCTTTAGAGCGATCCTTGGACTTCTCATCAGAGCGGTCTTTGCGTTTGCTAGGAGAAGGAGCCCTGGATAGTGAGGGAGAGTGTGAGATTACATGCCCCTCTGACTGAACCCTGAAACAACAGCACAACCCCAAAGGGCTACAGAAATCCCAGGCAATCACAGAGCAAAATGATCTGTGGCTTAGGACACGTTCACTGTAAAATTCAAGACATTTCCAATTTTCCCCTTTCTGAGGGTCCCTAGCAATGAGCGCCCCCAAAGTAGCACTAGAAAAATCTGACAGAAGGATTACCTAGTGCTGGACTTTTTATTATTTTCTTTGACTCCTAGCAAGCTCTTCTTTTTCACTCCTGATAAATCCATTCTCCCCTTCTGAGGTGTTCAAAGCAGCAATGGCGGCCTCACTTATCTGAACTCTCACTTCTAACTTGAGTCTGAGAAACGATCCCTAATCGATTGCAATTTACGCCAAAGTGCAGCCTAATAACAAGATAAAAGGATTTACAGAGTAAATTGGCAAGGCAACAAATCTACTTTGCAGTCAAAAGCTGAGCACAGGAGAAGGCAGCAAAGAACACAGTAAGCAGCAAGCGCCCACAAAGCCAGGAGCACGCAGGGACCCGCACCATTTCCTCATGGAGATCCCGCCCCCACAGGAGGCACAAGTAGTCACCTCAGCTTGTCTTTTTCTCAAGGAACGGTGTGGATAGTGGTGTTCTGTTATTTTACAGGCAGTACAATACCCGTTTTTCATTCATAAGTTTGATGATGAGCCCTCTACAGTCCTCTAGAAATACTATAGCACCATATTTGCATGCAGAACCGAAAACAGCCTAACTGATAAGATTTGATCTCGTTTCATTGCTGTAAATCTTTGCAGGATACACTGGATACATGATATGACTGGAAGCAAAAACCATTTCAAAAGTGACTGGTACCAGCATCAAAACATTTAATAACCAAACACAAACAAAACATTTAAAAAGCAGTAAAATAAGATGTTAAAAAAGTAGTCATTGTAAACACTGACTAATGTTAATGATATGCATAATGGAAGGGTTATGGGGAAGTATTCCAAAGTCTGCAACTTACTTTGAAATGCAAGAACAAGTAAGACTGATGGGTGGCTAGATATGAATAAAGCAAATGTAACAGAAATGCAACTCATTAGAATCTAGGTGGTGATGATGTGGCTATTCATTGCACAAAATTGTTTCAACTTTTCAGTCTGTTCCTTCACATTTTTTTCAAAAATAAAGTGTTTGGAGGGAAAGATGTAGATATTGGAATTGGATGTTACTCCGTGTATTGGATGTTACTGCATGTAAGGGTTTAGTAAAGTGCCTGGACTGCAGCATGTACTCAGTAACTATTACTCAAGAAAAAACTATTAATTCATTATGTGCCGTTTCCTGGGGACTGTTGACTTTAGTATTTCCAGTGAGGTTTTGTACAATTTGCTTGAGTTTAAGCAAAGATCTCAGGATGTTAGCTTTGACTACTTCTCGCTCACCTTCCTGTAAGTGACCTGGACACAGCACACCAACTGGGATTCTGTTTCTATGTGTGTAGTGCTGCCAAAATGCCAGATAAACATTCTGACTCAAGAAAAGAGTGCCCAGTTTTGGATGAGCAAGTCAGAGTACAAAAGAGAATATCAGCTTTGCTGCTCTTTTCCAGGGCTATAAAGTTTTTTTTTAAAGCGTTTTGTCTTAAAATAGTAAGGTACTATAGACACCCAGCAGGCATCACTGGATAAGGTTAGTGTCCTTGGACAATCAGTGAATATAATCCAATGGTTGAGTCTGGAGTCAGCCTGCCTGGGTTTGATTCAAAGCTTTGTTGTGTGACCTTGGATAAATCACTAAACCTTTCTGAGCCTCAATTTCTCAACAGCATTACAATGGCACATACACCTCATAGAAATGTAACATAAACCAAATTAACGCATAAAAGAGACCTGGCACCTAGTTAAGGCTCAATAAATGTTAGGTAATATTAGATGAAAGGCTCTGGAGGCTCTTCTCCCACATAAACTCTATGACTCTAAAGTCATACACAGTCTCTGAATGCTCAACAGGGGTCTCTGGACTGCCCCCATTAGGATCACCAAGAGCAGCACTGTCCAACAGAAAAAGTGCCAACTACAAGAGTACTCTAAAATTTTCTAGTAGCCACATTACAAAAAGTATTAGTTAACAGATAAAGTTAACTTCTAGTAATGTATTTTTTTGGACACACTACACCCCAAATACTCTTTTCACCAACCAGTACACAAATTCATTAATAAAGTATGTACACCTCCCCATACTAAGTCTTTTAAAGACCTCAATTTGAACTAGGTATATTTCAAGTACTCAACAGCCACGTGTGGCCAATGGCTACCTTACTGATCAACTGGCCCAGAATGCAAGATTCCTGGGCCCCACCCCAGTCCTAAAGATCTGTACTTTGTGTACCATCAGTTACCTTAAACGCTAAAAAATTAAGAACTACAGAGTAAGTGAACACTTTGCTGGGTGTGGCCTGAGTGCTAGAAAGCAAAGGTTGAGGTTCTCTGTTTACACAAGTTCAGGTAACAGCACAGGACCTTGGTTACCTCCCCCATCCTCCGGAAAGGTGCGCGTCCAACAGCCAGAGAGAGGAGAGAACAATTAGTTAAATCTCGAGTAGATAGCGTTTCAACTCACATCTTCGGAACACCTTACCCATTTAAAAGTACATTTTAGGCACGATTCATGCGAAATAACAAAGAGAAAAAGCCACACCTCTCCATCGATTTTAACCTTCCCACATCCTCTCTTCTGGGGTTACCCGTCAAACCGAGCTCCAAGACATTAGGGGCCTTATCCCCAACGACTAGCACCGAGAACAGCACACAGGAACCCGGCAGACGTTCGTGGAGTCGATGTTTGAATTAATGACTTCGAAGAAAGGGTCAGTCGGTCACCCAGGGCATCCCACAAAGCAACTCCGCACCCACCGGCACCGGCCCCACACGCAACCTCGCCGCCCCCCGTCCCCGTTCACTCACAACTCCCCAGTCCAGGCGCCGGGCCGCGAGCGCTTCCAGAGTAGGGCCCGGCGTTGAGGGCCTGGGTCTCCAGCCTGGCGAGAGGGCCCCGACGGCGGAGGCCGAGTTCCCGGCTGCTCCGAATTCCGCGGGCCTCACCGGGCCAGCCGCAGAGCGCACGAAGCGAGGGCGCCCTTCCGCCCGCCGCGGCCCCGACCACTTCCGGGCCGCGGCCTCGGCACCTCCCACTCAGCCCGCCCAGGGCCACACTTTCTTCTGAAACCCTGTGCTGCGCCGCTAGGCCGCCGTTGCCACCGCGTGGCCGGAGAGCGGGCCGGCTCCACGATGCACCCCGCCAAGCCTAGCGGGCGGCCCCCGAAGCTTGGATGGGGTCGGATTCCCCCTACTTACATCTTCCCGCCGCCGCAACCTCCTCCCGCTCTCCTCAGCCTCTGAGGCCGGCGCCGCTCTGGCGTCAGGATTAGGGAGCGGGAAGGGGCCGTCGTCCGGCGCGCCGCGATGACGTAGAATGCTTCAGCCAATGGGCGGAGCGAGGAGAGTGTTAAAGGGCCAAGGCCTTTTTGGGGAGAGAGGCGTCGTGGCGCTTACTCTATCTCCCTCTCTGGAGGGGCGTCTGAGGCTGCCCCGAGCTGGCTGCACGCCTCGTGGGGCCGGCAAGCTGGCAGCGATCTGGGGCTGGCAGGGCTGCGCTGCGCGGGCAGCTCGCGGGCCGGCACTGAGCGGGTTAAGGCGGCCTCGGCCCCGCCCCTCTCCGTGCGCGTGCGCACTGGGTTCGCGGCGGGCCTGGCGGCGTCCCTGGCCACTACGCTCTAGACCCTGCAGCTTCGCGCGTGGGTGCGGCGGGGTTGGGGGAGGGGTGCGTAAATGCTGTTGTTTTTGGCGGCCGGGAGCGGGGACCCGCAGAGCTGAGGCAGCTCAACGGGCCGGGCCGTTGCGGGGGTGCGTTCGTGCGATTACCACTCGTGGTGTGAGGGGTGACCATGTAGACGCAGCTTCTGTGCCGCTGGAATTCGGCCGGCTGGGCAAGACAGGGGGTGGTGCAGCCAGAACGAACGGGCAGCAAAAGGCAAGGTAGAAGACAGTGTGCAGAAGGGAAGGCTCCTCCGAGGAGGTGACACTGCAGCTGAGACCCGAGTGGAAGGGCGCGTCCGGCCCGGGGAACAGCAGGTGCGAAGGGGCATAGGCTCGTTGGAAGAATCCGGGGCTAAAAAGTGGAGTTTAGCGTTTGTGGGGAACAGGAAAGTTGTGGAAGATACGGCGCCAAGGCGTCATCTCTGGGCCGGTGGACGGTGCAGGCGGGGAGGCACTGTCAGAGCCTCCTGGCAAAGGCAGGAGGGTGAGGGTTGGAGGCCCAGGACCAGGCAGGAGACTGTCGGAGTAAAACCCGGCGCTGAGCGGGCCAGAGCTTGCGGGTTTGTTTACCGCTGTGCCTCTCCTCTCCCCACGCTGTACTTGGCAAGCAGTCAATGCTGCGTGACTGTTAGTGGTGGGAGGGAAGGTGAGCCCCCGCCCCAGAAGCCGTAGGAACAGGTAGGTTCCGTAAGGAACAGAAAATGAACAGTTCCAAGATGTTGTTTTGGTGGGAAGGGGCCAGTGTGGCTTGGAGATGGACCAGATGTCAAGGGAAAGGACAGGAGAGTCCAAGATACGGCTTGGTGGCCCCGGATGGATAGATAGACCTGTGTGCCTGTGCTTGTGGTCTGCAGGTCACTGCTTTCTGCTCCATGTGGTTTTCCCAGCGAGTGGATGGTGACTCCTTTCCTTCATCCAGTTCCTCTGGCCCTGTCCAGGGTGTCAAGTGTGCCCCTACCATTTCACCCTGGGCTAGGGATGTCTGAGGAGCTGGGGACAAAAGACAGTCCTAGAGGAGCAGCCTACCTTTTGAGTCCTCTCTGCCAAGAGGCACCAACACACCCCTGGGGGTGGGGGTTGGCAGGCAGAGTCAGTTCTGGGTCCGGGTTCTCACTTTGCATTTAGATTTGGGAAGGAGGCTGCATTTATCTCTGCATCACTGTCACATCTGCCATGGTCACTCAGGGAGGCATAAGTGGAACAGAAGGGTAGCCCTAGCCCAGCATCAGTGAGAAGGCCCAGAGGATCACTGTTGGGGATGGTGTGGCCTCGGTGGGCCAGGCCTGCAGCACACGGAAGTCTGTGAGGAGGCAATGGCAACACATCAGAGCCCCACATATTCAGGATCAAGTCAGTGTGTGCCCCAAAGGCCCTGAATCCAGAGCTTTTGCCCAGGGATGCAGTGACACCCTAGGTGGGGATGGGGCAAGCCCATGATCCCCACCATGGCAAAAGGAAGATGGAGACACTGCCAACTGGGCAGACAGCCCCTCCTGGTTTGTTTGTTTGTTGGCTGCTGCCATGCGGCATGTGGATCCTTAGTTCCCCAACCAGGGATGGAACCTGTGCCCTCTGCAGTGCAAGCGTAGAGTCTTAACCCGTGGACCACCAGGGAAGTTCCCCCTTCTGTTGTTTTTTCTTGTTAGTGCTCTAAAGTAATAGAATTTGGCATGCATATAAATTTTAGCACATTTTATATTAAATTTAAAAGCATGATTTATTCTCTTGTGAATTTAATTAAATTTGTTTCTAAATATTGTTGATTTTATTATCAAGTGTGTTATCAGCTGTTGAGCTTTAAAATGTGAGCATCTTGGCTTTTGCAGTTTTGAGAATCAGCAGAATGTGTTTGGAAGGAACATGAGAAAATAAAATTCTGGAGGTTCCCTGACCCCAGCCTTCCACGAGTCCTGGATTTCTCCCCTCCCAACCCCCAATGCCAGCCTGCTGAGTCCGTGGGGATTGAGGGCCAGGGAGCCATGGCCTTTGGGGACCTCAGGAGGTCTTTGGCCCAGGTTTGATGGAGGGGGTGAGGCAGGGCTTCTGGGGACAGGGTGCTGGGCAGCTAGCCCCAAGCCTGGAGCTGTATATCACATGCATCCTGTGGGCTCTGGCCAGTGTCTTCAGCCCCCCTCCCTCTTCCCCCAGGGCCATCTGCTGACGATGCACTCAGTTTGAGAACATACCCACATCAAGGCAGAATATCCCCCTGCCTTTATCCTCTGTGGGTCTGGTGGCCTCCGCAGTGCCTGCCCCTGGAGGCTGGTAACCTGGCACACTGAAAGGGGCAGGGATGGCCTGGGTTGTGTTGGGAGGTCATGGTGGGCCACACAGGAGCTTTGAGCAGGCATTGCATCCACTTGCAAACCATGTCAAAGAAGCATTTCTACCCATTGATGACAGACTCTGTGCCAAGGGCAGGCATGGCAGCACAGCCAAGTGGAAGAAAGGGGTTTGGGTGGGGTCAGGGTGGTTGTGATATCTAGGTGACCCTGGGGGAGGCATCAGAGAGGAGGCATATCAAGAGGCCTGGCTCCTGTCTGTGGGGGTGAATCCCTGCAGCCCCTGGAGGAACCCAGGAGGAGGTGCCCAGGAGGAGGCACTGGCCTGTCCTGGGTGGTCAGGCTGGATTTGAAAGGGCCAGCCAGCCAATGAAGGTCTGGAGTTGTGGTGAGGCCTCCCTGGCTGTGTGTCTCCAAGGTGTGGGAGCATCAGGTCCTGGGGCCCCCCAGGAAGCACAGGCTGCTCCCTGGACGGGCTGCAGGGCCCAGGACTGCTGAGTGGTGGGCTTGGGAGCTTGTGCTGATTTTCGTGCCCAAAACCCTGTGTCCATTTATGCCCTGAGGAAGTCAAGGATAGTGATATCTGAGTTGCCCACCCTGGGGCTGCCCCAGGGGACAGGGAGGGGCCTGGCCTGAGAAGGGGAGCAGGTGGGCTGGGCGCTGGGTGAGCTGCTTTGGCCTCTTGCCGGCCCCAGGCCTACTTGGCCATCTGCAGTCAGTCGGTTTGGGGCTTCTCTGACCTTGGAGGCATCTAATGCTGACATCTGTGGGGTGTGGGCCGGGCCCCAGGAGCAGGGCCTGGGCAGCCCTGTGTGTTGAAGAAGGAAGGCAGGGCCCCCGCTCCCCGGGCCTGACCCCCAGCTTCAGCCCCTCCTCCAGCCTGCTTGAAGCCCAGGCCACGTGTGCCCATCAGGTACAGATGAGACTCCAGGGCCCAGTGTTGTGCTGCCTCCTGGCTGTCTTTCCTGGGGGTGGGGGGTGGGGGGCCTGTGGGGACCTGGACTACTGTCTTGGTGCCCCTCCTTGAGCAGTCTCCAGGCCCACCTTTACGCTGAACCCCCCTTAGGGTGCCCTGCCCTCCCTTGGGGAAGGGAGAGGGGCTGAACATTCTAGGCCTTGGGGTCAGACCTGAGCTAGGGTTCAGAGGATGGAGCCTTGTGTCTGGAGAGGGGGAGGTTGCACACTCAGCCTGCTGGCCTCAGCTGTGTGGTTGGGTGAGCAGCCTAACCCTGACTTTGGTGTTGGAGGTAACTGATGGAACCTCTGTCAGTCTTCTCCTTGATGGAGTGGGTGGAGTTTAGCCCCTGTGGACCCAGGTAGGCCCAGGCTGTTTACCCAGGAATGTCCCTATCTGCAGGTATGGCTCTGGCCCTTAGCACAGCCAGTGGGGTCTGGATGAGCATGGGTGGTGCCCGTCTTCACACCGACTGATCTGTGTGGGAGTGAGGGTCCCAGAGGGCCTTGATAGCTTATGCCACGAGTGTTACACTGGTCCTCAGAGGTGAGCTGAACAGCAGCTGGCGTGGGGTGTCCCTCAGATGGAGCAGCAGGTATTGGCAGCCCTGGTTGGCAGTCTAGCCCCAGGCTAGCCTTTTGGAACCCTCTCCCCCTCATTCCCAGGCTCTGGCCCTGCAGGTGTCAAGTCTGACTGCCCCGGGGCCTTGGGATGTCACCGCCTCTGTGTTCAAGGAATGGACTGGGTTCAGGCCAGGCTAGGGGTGTATGAGTCTAGGCCAGGTGGGTGGGCGGGGCCGGCTCCTCCTCCACCTGGTGTGTGTGGTCATCCCCAGGCGGTTTGTGGCCACCCTCGGGCCTGACTTCCAGCCTCCCCTTCAGGGGCTGGCCTTGCCTCACTCCTCCACTTTGCTGGGCTCTCTGCCTTAGGCTTGTCTGTTGCTTTGTGAGACTGGGCCAGGGGTTCCTGGGACTGGGGTGACCTTGGCTTCCCCTCAAGTCCTGGGCTAAAGATCTGGGATTGAAATTTGCCCAGAAAGAAGTCTGTTTTGCTTTTCTGAGCCCCTGCAGCCAAAGGGCTAGGGCACTTGGGGTGGGGGCAGGGAGTGGACTGTAGAGTACAGCTACAGAGCGGCAGAGCGGCCATACTCAAGTCTTCCTGGCTGAGGCGGGGTCACACCAGCTCAAGTAGACAATGAAGGCATGCATGGGGGTACCACTTCCTTGAAGAGGCCAGCCTGCCCACTACAATCACGGCAGAGACTGCAGCTGTGTCCTGCTACCAGGTTTTTGACGGGGATGCCCGGCTAATTAAAAGGCGGCATGTTGTAACTCCCTCATCTAGTGCAGCTGTGTGCCTGTGTTCTGGACAATGACATGGACACAGAAGCCAGTGACAGCCAGGAGCTGCGCCCTCCTGTTCCTCCCCCTGCTTCCTGCCTGCTCCATCTGGAAGTCTCAGTGGCACCTTGGACCCGAAAAGGTGACCTTCAGGAGGGAGGCCTGCACCTGGATGGCGCAGGCAGATGGAGTCTGTCTTGCTGAGACCTTGACCACTGGTGACGGAACGCCTAGATTGCCTTCTCTGGACTTTGCTCTTGGCAGAGAAATAAACTCTTGTCTTTTGTAAGCCACTGCAGTGTGGTTTTCTGATGTGGACAGCAAGCCGCCTGCAGAATCTTCTTTCCACAGGAGCTGTTTCTGTGACCTGCTGCCCGGTAGTCCTTCCCCGTGGTGAAGGCAGAGGAGGGGGCTCAGCCTCAGCCTGCCCCCCAGCAGGGTACACCCCCCCCCCCGCCCCATCCTTGTGAGGCTACCCTCCTTCATCTGGGCCCTCGGTTCTGGGTGCAGCTGTCAGGCTGAAGGACAGCTTGCATGTCCACTGACTCTCAGTGGAGCCACCATGGGGCTGAGCAGGACTTTTCCACAGGCCTTGCTCTTGGCCTTGATGTGGTCTCTAGCCCTCTGGAACCTCAGACCAGGCCGTGCAGGGCAGGGAAGGCACAACTTTGGCCGTGGCAGCTGTGGCAGCTGTTGGGGGCCAGCATCTCTAGGGACCGTCTGGGCCGGGAGGTCTGAGTAGAGTGGAACAGGCATGGAGTGAGGGGAGCAGGCCGACTCTCCTGATAGGGAGCCTGTGGGTCCTGCCCCCTCCCCTGGGCCTGTAGGTGCCACAGCTGAAACCAAACCCCAACTGGGGCTGGGTTGGGGCTTCTGAGGCCCCAATCCTGGCTTGCTTGAGGACACTTGGCTCCAATGGTGGGTTTCTAGCAGCCTCGCAGATGACCCAGAGGTGCTGCATGGATCCTAACAGTGGCACCCGTGTCTGCTGCTCCTGGGGCCCCTCCTAACTGTCTCTTCTGCAGCTGCTCAAGCTCCATATGCGGGTGCAGCTGTGGGCTTCTCTCTCCTGATGGCCATGTGCCTCCCCTCTGGTCCCCACCACTGTAGCCTTGGCTGTGCCCTCCATGGCTGCTGACCTGTCTCCCCAAAGGGGTTTCTGATCACGACAGCCCCCGCTTCCATCCTGCCAGTCTTTCCACCTCACTTCCCATCAACAAACCCACCTCTCCCTGGACCCGTGCAATCTGATCTCACACGTGTGCCTCACACATGCTGTTCCTTCAGTCCTAGGCACCTTTCCTCACCCCTGTTTTGTGGCATCGAAGGAGAAAATGACAAATTTCTATATCTTTAACACATGGGCTGAAAAACAAGGCCAGGATGCCCTGCAGAAGGGCTGCTGGGGGACATGTGGGCGAGCCGTGCTGGCCTCTGCCCTCCTCCTTGGGCCAGCAAACTTAACCCCGCCACAGCAGCCACACTCCTGCATACAAGTTGCAGCCCACCTCTCGGAAGATGCTGTTGGGCAACGTTTAGGACCACAACCACCCCTAAGTTGTTTTTTGTTGTTGTTATTGTTTTTATAATATGGAACTAAATGATGATGGTTTGAAGAATCCTAAAGGGAATAAAAGAGCTCCTAGAAATTTTCTGCAGCGTTCATAAACTTTGAGAGACTGAGAAAAATGCAAATTTGAAACTATACCAAATGAACCAGAGTGATGAAAGCAAGTCTTTTCTAAACCTATGGATTCTAAGGGAATGTAAAATGTGCAGAGATTTGAGTCATGGAAATTTAGAAAGCTGTAGGAAATAAAAGCACATAAAGAAAAAGGGCTGATGCAGAAGATGGCTCTCTGGGAAAATGGTGTAAAGCCCACAAGCGGCCCTGGAGCCAGGGGCCTCCCGTCCACCCAGCTCCACACCCTCCTCCGCCAACCCTCCGCCCCTCTTACCTCGCCCTAGACGAAGGGTCTGTCAGGTGGCCACTTAGCTAACTTGCATTTTCGGCTTATTCTACAGTAGTAAGTTCTGCAAATTTACTACATGTTGGGAAAACCGAGCTCTTGCTTTCGTCTGGAACTTGATGCAGGAGGCTTGTGCTGGGACTGCGGTGGGTGATGGGGCCCACGGGCCCATCTCGTGAATCTCAGACCATGGTGATGTTCCCTCCCAGCCTTTATTTTGTGGATGATCACCATGCGTTAGGTGTGCCCTCCATGGGTGGCTGCTCAGCCCCGCGGTGGCTCCCCCCTCCCCACGCCGGTGGCTCTGGAAGACACTGGTGGGATGACAGTGGGTGCAGGGCCAGCTCTGTCCAGCTCAGTGTCCACCCTCTCAGGAGGCCACACTGGAAGCCAAGACCTCAGCGCCGAATCCAGCTGCGTCTCCCCTGAGGACGGCAGCAGGCACCTTTCTGTCCACCCTGGGCAGCCTGGTGAGCCTGCTGCCCAGTGTCCTGTTGGCCTCTCCATTCACCCGGGGAAGCTCCGTGCCAGATGTGAACACGGGGGTGTGGCCGGGTGCTCTCAACCCCCGGGTCAGCAAGGCCCCTTCCAGGACTGCTCTCCACCCAGACCCCACTGCCTGCCTACACAGACTGCCCCACCCACTCTTGGTTGGGATCCTGGGTTCTGGAGAGCGGGCTTCAGATCGCCTGAGACGCAGATGTTCCCATGCTGCTTCCTGGCGTGAGGGCACCACACACCTGGTCCATACTGTGCCTTGATTCTTGAATCCATCATAGAAAACAGTGGTCAGAAATAAAGGTGCAGGATGAGGTGAACTCGGAGCAAGAGGACGCCCACCCATGCGCCCGGCTCCTCATGGCCCCTCGTCCTCGGCGGGTGGCTGTAGGTGGGCGAAGCTCAGGAAGACCTGCTCCAGTGAGATCTGGCTCACAGAGTAGTCATCCACGCTGTACTTCTCCTTGGCCTTCTCCAGAACACCAAACACCTTTGGAGCAGAAAAGCCACTGTTAACAAGCCAGGGCCTGGCTCCTCAGCTGGGCTGGGAGTCCTCTGGCCATAAGGGGTGGTAAGGCCCCCAGAGATCCTACCCCCGCACAGGATGAGCAGGCCCGGGCACTGGGCTTCCTCCTGACTCTTCCCAGCTCAGGGTGTGACCTTTGGGGAAGATGTGTTCCCTCTCTGGGCCAGTTTCCTTTTTTGCACCAATTTTTCTCCAACTCAAATATTTGGGGTATAACCCCCCAAACCTAGCAGATATTAGGGTGAGAGAGCAGAAACTGAAAGTGATTCCTCCTTGGAAAGAGCCTGCTGGAGAAGGAGTGACTGCTGGAGGCCCGGTGGGGCTCAAGCTCACCTTCGCCCAGCTGAGGTCATTGCCAGGCAGGTGGTAATGGACCATCCCTTGGTGCTCATCTTCCAGGACGCTGCCTGCACAAAGGAGAGACTGTGTCCCCCTGAGGGCCAGGCTGGAAGGCCAGAGGAGGGCAGCCTGGGCCCACAGAATCGTGGCCCTCATCCCAAGGGTCAGGGATAGACAGACACACAGACGCCCTCTGCACAGCAGCACACACCTGGGAAGGTCAGGTCCACGAATGCCTTGAACTCCTCCAGGGCCTCCTGCTGCCCATTGCTCCTGATCTTGGCCCGTAGGGAGTAGCCGCTGCCAAACTTGCTCTTGAGGTGCTGTGGGCTGCCCAGGCACTTGAACTGACCCTGCACCATGATGGCCAGCCGGGTGCACAAGGCCTCACACTCCTCCATGCTGGGGAGAGGGGGTGAAGGCCTGACAAAGGGCTGGAGGATGCTGTGCCCACCCTCCATATAAAAAGTACTGATGCCCAGATGAGGCTGTTCCTGATTCCCATGCTCAGGGTGTGGCCCACATGGTAGAGCCTGGGGACTCTCCTCACAGACTCTTCACCAGATGCTGACAGGTCTGTCCACACAGCCCCTCCCGGCCCACCCACCCCACAGCCCCTGTCCTTGCTCTACCTGTGCGAGGTGATGACGATGGCCTTGCCAGACTCACGGGCCCTTGCCACAGTGTCCCAGAGTAGGCGCCGGGCCACAGGGTCCATGCCAGTGGATGGTTCATCTAGGAAGATGACCGCAGGCTCTCCAAGCAGGGCAATGCCGGTGCTCAGCTTCCTCTTGTTGCCGCCGCTGGGGCAGAGGGGTTGCAAGGGTAGACAAGGTGGATGATTAGCGTGGGCGCCCCGGGTCCCAGCAGAGGACTGGACCCACTGATGGCAGAGCGCCCCAGGTGAAGGGGAATGAGGTGAGTGTGCCTGGAAAGCCCACCTCATAGAGTAGGAGGCCCTAGAAAGAGCAGTGCCCAGGGGGTTGCTCCACAGCCCCACATAGATCAGTAACACCACCTGTCTGCACCTAAGGGGGCCTGACAGGGGTCCTAGCCGTGCTTCCAGGTGGCAGGAACCTGTGGGACAGTGTCTCTCATCTGGTGCTGCCTGGACCATGCTGCCAAAACTCTGTTGACCCTGGAACAATGGGTGGGATCTCCAGCCCCCAACCCGTGTGCCCCCCACTCTACAGTAAGGGAGACCCTGACTCCACCCTGGGAAGACCTGCAGTCACCAAGGCAGGGGGCATGGCAGGGGCTGGGATGCAGATGCACCTGTACGTCCTGACCAGCTTGTTGGCGTGCGGCTCCAGGAGCAGGCCCCTCAGCGTGTTCTCCACGTAGGCACTGATGTGGCGCTCAGGGATGCCCCGGAGCCGGGCGTACATGACCAGCGTCTCCCGGCCTGTCATGTGGTCCAGCAGGGCATCAAACTGGGGGCAGTAGCCAATCCGCTGCCGCACCTGGGGTCGGAACACAGCCAGGAGGCAGCAGGTCAGAGGCTTTCTCTCAGAGGATCTGTCCAGGGTGGTCCCTTAGCCGGTGCACAGGCCCTGGAGTCCGCCTACCGCCAAAGCTTGCCAAGTGGCACTGCAGTGGGGATGCTGGAGAGGCTTGGCTGGCTCAGTTGGGACAAGCCACCGGGACCCAGACTGTCCCCCACCCTACCCAGGGGTCAAAGACGGGCCAGAGCCTGGTCTACCCCAGGCAGCATGGGGGCTGACAGGAGCAAGAATGCATTGATTACACAAAGTGACTATGTCTACGCAACACTTTACAGCTGACAGATACCCAGTCGTTAGTTCATTAGACATTTGACAAATATCTAATGTGTGGTGGGACCTTTCTTTTTCTCCCCCTATTAAGAGATGTTTGCTAGCAACACCCTTAGGGTGGGACATCGCCTGGGCAGATGGCATGGCAGCTGGTCTTGCAGCAAGTGGCCATGTTCAACACAGCCGCGATGCCACATGGCCAGCCTCCACCTCCAGCCACGTTCAACAGCTGATGGGGACAGGAAAGCCTGGATTCTGTGGATTCTAGAGATGGGATTTATTTTTCTTTAACCTCCTTGGAGTCCTTAGGCTTCCAGAATCTGTTCTTAATTGGTTTGGGAAAGCTCTTGGCCATGGCTGTGGCAGTTATTACCTCTCCCCGTTCTTTCTCTCCTTTCTGCTGGAACTCAGATTAAACGTGTTTTGGACTTTTCACCTTGCCTACATTTCCTTGACCACGTTACAGTTTCCTCTTCCTTGCATATATTTTCAACCTTGTTTATTTCTTTGAACATAGTAACACAGTTGTTTTATAATCTGGGTCTGGTAATTGCGAATCCAAAGTGGCGGGCATATCCTGCCACGGAGCCTTGTCTGCTTTGTTTGCTTTGCTTGTGCACCGCTCACAGGCCTTGAAGCACTACGTGAGGGGCTCTTTGAGGCCTAGGATGAAAGGTTTCCTGCAGAGAGGGTGCGGGCTGCAGGGTGGGGGCACAGCCGCCTGGAAGCCCCTGCTGCCAGTTCAGGAGATGCTGTCACTCCCAGGTACAGGCTCTTCTCTCTTTCTGGCCCCTGCCCTGCTCAGGACACGGGAAACAGTCCACACAACCCCCAGGGGTAGGGGGACAGGACGGGAGGGTGGCCTGCTTCACCCTAACCCAGACGGGTGGCCCTTTGTTTCTGCCCCCTACACGCAGTAAGCTTCCTAAACCCACGCCTGAGTGGCTGGGACCACAGCGCCCTCTGTGCAGGGGCAGCTCCGTCGCAGCCTCTCGGGGCTTGCAGACTTCGGCCAGAGGCGCCTCAGGCTCTCCCGTGCTCTTAAGATGGGGTTTGTCATTAACATTCTATCCAGCTCCTGGTTCTTGGTGAAATGCCTGGTTTGAACAGCCCAGGGCACCATTATCGTAAATCTACGCACAGAGACTGCAGTTCTTTTGAGAGGGCAGAGTTCTGTAGGTGCCACTCTCTGTGCCCAGGTCCAGAGAAGGCTCTTCTCCGGGAGGGACCCAGTCTCGGCCCGCCTGCCAGGCCTGGTCCCTTCCGGCTGAGGGGGCTGTAATCATATCCTCGGTCTTCTCCCCATCACTCGCTTAGCGCTGGCTGCAGTCACTGCCTCGTCCTGCTGTCTGTGAAGCGAGAGCCAGAGACAAGCCCCATCCCTGCTTCCCGGGCGCCCCTCATCCTGCCCCCTAGCTGCACCCACCTTCCCGATGTCAGAGCTGATGCTGTAGCCCCCAACAAAGGCATCTCCGGAAGTGATGGTCTCCTCCCCAGTCAGCATTTTGAAAGTTGTGGTTTTGCCGGCTCCATTGAAACCCAGCAAGCCGAAGCACTCCCCTTTCTGGACCGCGAGGGAGACCTTGTCCACGGCGAGGAGGGGTGCCCGCTGCTCATATACCTGCGCAGTGCCCGGGAGAAAACACAGGTGTGGGGAGGCCTGGGGACAGCCGGGAGCCAGCTGGGATGGGGGGAGGTGATCCTTGGAGGGAGGGCCCACCTTACCTTGGAGAGCTCCTTGATAATCAGAGGCGTGTCCAGCAGGGAGTCCAGGCTAGGGGCCAGGATGCGGTTCCTCTCATCTGCCACATCCTGGTCTTCAGGAAGCGCCGATGTCCGGGTGTACGCTTCTGTCTAATTGTTTTGGAAAAAGATTGCCAGGGTGAGTTCTGCTGGAGGGGTCCCTCCACGTGGGAGGAAGGACTGAAACGCTCACCCCAGCACAGCCCCATGATTGTGCTGTCTCAGACCTCCTACAAGGAGAGCTGGGTGGTCATAAGGGTTGACATTCATCTCGAGGAGACACAAAGTGCCTGAGGGACAAGGATGTGCAGGACTCATGGAGAAAATCATGAAACCCCTTTTCTTAGAAAAGTCATAATATCTTAGCCCTGATAAGCCTGGGTTGACCTGTCCATCCAATGCTGCCTCAGCAGCTTTTGTTTATTTAGGGAAGGAATGTATGTGACAAACATGAGGGTACCCCCCCCCACCACATGCCTCTGCTGAGACTGAGGTCTCTGAGGCCCCAGGCTCCCTTGATTCCATGGCTTCAGGGTCTCGAGGCAGAGACCCCTGGGGACAGTAAGGCCGAGGCCCCTCACAAGCTGTGAGCACTGCCGGTGGACGTGCAGCCGGGCCGTGGCCAGTGCTGAGGCCTTCCTTGTGCGGTAGCCCCAAGGAACGCCGACCTTGGTGGGAGGGCGCCCAGAGCACAGTGGCCAGGAGCCAGACGGGAGCCCAGGAGCCACTCACCAGCGCCCGACTCCTCCGGAAGGCACACAGGCAGGTCTTCAGCCTCCACAGCAGGTCAGTCTCAATGAGGAAGAGCAGGGTGAGGTAGGCAAAGCCCGAGGCAGCCATGGAAGTCACAAACCTGCCGACCCCCGGGGCACTCCACGCGTAGAAATTCTCCTGGTACTGGATATCTGTGCAAGCAAGGGACAGGGTGCTGCACCCATGCCCCGAGCACTCTTCTCCTCCGGGGTCCCAGCCCACCCCCTCTCTCTGGGCCCGCGAGGCACCTGTGCCCTGTCCTGTGGGTGAAGGCTGCACCGGGGTGGGGCCCACTAGGCTTCCAAGGGTGTGTCTCTGCCACATGGGGCCCCAAGCACTTCCTGCATTTTGGCAGCTTCGCCGAGGGAGGTGGCCCTTTTGCCTGCACTGGGGGACAAGCTGTCTCAAGGGAGGCCCGGACACTCACTGTATCTCCGGCAGTAGTGGGCCGCCACCTCGGAGGAAGTGCAGTACCGCCTCGTCTCGTAGTTCTCGTAGAAGCTGCTGACCGCCATCCCCAGACAGTGGTTGGGCAGCACCAGGAACACGCGGTCCAGGGTTTTGGAAAGTTCTTCTAACTTGACCGCTGTGGGGAGGAGGCACAGACAAGTCAGCACCGGAGGACGCACTGCACCTGCCCCCAAGGACAGATCAAATCAGGAAGGGCAGGTTTCCGAAGTTTCCTGCACAGCCCGACTGCACCTTCCCCAGGGATCAGACACCAGGCCTCCAGGGCAGCACCTCTGGGAGGCGGCCCCACCTGCTCTGCTGTTGGCGGGGGTGCACAGATGGTGTCGAGGCCACCTGGGCAGAGGGGCTGGAGCACAGCTTGCCTGGTGCCCTTCTCGGGCCTCCCCTGACGGGCTGAACGGCTCTGTGGGTGTGGGGCTGGGGGCTGGGGGGAGGTGGTCTCCTGGTTCCCACCTGGGATGCGCATGATGGTGACCACGAGGAAGGTGGCGATGCCCGACAGGATGTTGAATATGGTCAGCCTCGTGTAGGCAGTGGCCGCCCCAGAGAAAAAGAAGCTCATCAGGTACATGAAGGGGATGATGGCCCAGCCGTAGAGCATGAGCAGCAGCAGGGCGTCGGCCACGTGGCCATCCCGCGTAAAGGCATGAACGTTGAAGGCTCTGAACACCACCTGCAGCAGCACAGACAGGGTGGCCGGTGTGCCCACAGAGGGCATGTGAGCCCAGGCCCATCAGCTCCACAGGCCACATCTGCCCCTCACCCCCTGCTGTGGCATTCAGCCCTGGGACCCTCCCCGAGGAAGTAGGGAGCTGTCACCAGGGCATCTGCTCCAGGGCCCCACTTACCAAAGTGAGGCAGAGGCTGGGGGTGTGCAGACAGGCGAGGGGTGCTGCCAGGGCGTTCCCAACCTCCTCCCCCAACAGGGACCGAGGTGCCAGTGTGGACCCCAGGCTGGTTTTTGTCTGTGTAGGGTCCCCAAGGCAAACGCCCTGGATGAGCAGGGAAGGGCCCCAGCACCATGCAGCTCACCAGCAGCAGCAGACTGGGGACGAGGAAGGACATGAGGTCCCACAGCAGAGCCGAGAGCCAGAAAGTAGCCACGTGGACTCCGCTCACAAATTGCACGTGCTTGGCCTGGACGGCCCTCTCGCTGACAGCCAGAATGGAGAATGTGCTGGCCAAGAATGCCATGGCGAAGAGCAAGTTGAGGGCGATGTCGAATCCCTTCCGGCCCCTGTGGAGGGGTGGGCACACAGGACAGGTCAGGGACAGAGCAGAGCACGTCTGGGCAGGTGGGGCGGGTCAAGTGCTGGGTCACTACTGTCCAAGCAGGTGATACAGTGGCCCAGCCACTAAAGTGGGTTAAGGGAGAACACGAGAGCCTCCGGGGTCTCCGCACCTCTCCCCCCACCACCCTGAGAACAGCTCCTTCTCTGGACGTCCTGTCCCCAGTGATGGCAGTGCCACTCTCCCAGTCGCCTTCAATCTATCCCCATGCCACTTACTCCCCAGAGACACTCAGGTGTGGATCTGAGCCCTCCACCTGGCTCTCTCTGGCTGCCCTGGTCAGACCCGCTGTTGGGCGTGGCATCGCGGCAGTGGCCATCTCCCTGCTCTCGAGTGGGCAGGACATACAGGTGCCAGCAACACCTTCCAGAAACCAGCGTTAATGGATTATTCTGTAGCTTAAACACCCCCACCCCCCGAACGTTTCAACAAATGGTGTTGGGACAAATGGATGCCATGTACTGAGTGGACGGCTGACACAATGTGGACGAGCCTCAAGAGTGAAAGAAGCCAGTCGCAAACGGCCACATGGTTTCTGATTCCATCTACGTGAAACGTCCAGGACAGGTGAATCCACAAGACAGAAAGCAGACTCCTGGCTGCTTAGAGGTGGAGGAGAAAGGAATGGGGAGTGATGGCCAGTGGTCCCGGGGTTTCTTTCAGGGATAATGAAAACGCTCAATAAAATTATATTGTGGTGATGGCTCCAGGACTCTTAATATACTAGAAACTGTTCAATTGCACACCGTGAACAGGTGATCTGTATGGCAGGTGGATTATATCTCCTAGAGCTGTTACAACAAAACAAAAACTCCTGTTTTTTGTCTACTGTCACTGCATTAAGCTCGACTTCTCAGCCTGACCGCTAGTGTGGAGAGAAAAGAGGACTGCTGCCGTGTCTCTGCTTTTGCAGTGGGGACGGGAGGGAGCAGAGGGGGAGGAGGACACCAGAAGGGTCAGGGCACAGTCTAAAATGGGAGGTGCTCATGAAACTGCCCCTCCCCCCCCATTAATTAACTGCCCTGAGGTGGAGTGACTGCTCTGAAATTAAATGACTTTTCCAGCTTCCTCTGGATGGTCCCCAGAGGTCTGGGGGCTCTGCAACTGGGAGGAGGGAGAGTCCTACACACATGATGGTGTGACAAGGCCTGAGGACAGACGCATCCAATGTGCTCCCTGACTCGAGGCCACTGAGAGGCAGTGATACACACACACAGCCGGGCGCTGCAGGCTGGATGGGAGCAGACGCTCGGACCCCCCCAGGGGCAGTAGCCACCAAGAGCCGGTGCAGATTTGGGAAGAGGGCATGGTCACCCTCCAATCCTCAGAGTCTCCCGTGGGGCCTGGGTATATGTGGGCTGGGGTCTCACCAGCTTATCTGCTGTCTAAGGAAAGGCTGAGTGTGGAAGGCTGAGGAGGATGTGTGGCAGGGGTCCCTGGCCAAGAATTGGGAGCTTCCTGAGGACAGAAACAATGCCATATCTACTTGGGGGCCTCTGGGCAGTGCTGGAAGTGGTTAGTTCCAGTAAGGGGTCCCGACCTGATGGTGGCAGGGTCCTGACTGGGCTGGGCCAGGTCCTGACCACATGGGAATGGGGTCCTGGCAGGGGACACAGGACACTTACTCATTGAACTGGTCCTTGGCAGCCTGCAGGGCACTCCGGGGCTGGGGATAGTTGGAGACTGTGATGGAGGCCTGAGGGCCACACAGCAGCTTGAAAAGCAGGTTGTCCACGACAGCCAGCGCAGTGGCCGGGGAGTGGTACGCCTGGTTGTTGAACAGGGCTGTGACCACTGTACGCTCGCCCACGTCTCTGAAGGACGCCGCCACCAGGCACCGCTCGTTAAAGCCACCCCCCTCCACTGAGGCCCTGAAAATCAGGAACTCCTCCAGGTCACCTGGGGAGACAACGGCAGAGTCAGAAGCGTGGATGACCGGCTTGAGGCCTGTGCCCCTGTTCTGCAGGGCTCTGAAGGGCCAGAGAAACCACTGAGAGGATGTATCACCTTCCACCCACATGCTGTCCATGGGCTGTGGGGCCACGTGGTGGGAGCAGCAGGACCTGGGGCTGCAGGCTTCAGGGGGGTGGCACCCCTATAGCCACAGGAGCTGAGTGGCAAGGAAGGCTCTTCCTTCTGCCCCACAAATCCCCCTGTTCTCACACACACACTAAAGGGCCTCTCAGAGATACAGGGCCTGGAACTGGGCCAGGGTCAACGTGGCATGGAGGTGGCTGAATCAGGAGGAGGTGAGGGTCCAGAAGGCAGAGCTGCGGAAACCTCTGGGAGGCCTGGTGGGTGAAGCCCCCAAGGGGCCAGTCAGGTGCAGGGAGGGGCACGGGGTCAGTCAGGACCATGGGGGTGGATGAGGGGCTACCTCCAAGAGTGTGGCAATTACACAGGATTGTCCCTCTATGTCTCTGTTTTTCCAATTTTTGTAGAAGGAATAAGTATCCTTTCACAATTAGAAAAAAATAATAGTTTTGTAAGAGTTGCCTGCGGGAGGAGTCCCTGGAGAAAGAGCTGTTTTCTCAGCACCTGGCTGAGCTCCAGTGAGTCCCCACTTCACGTTGGGTTCTCTGGGCAGGTGGGTTCTGGGCAGCCCGCACATCTGGCGTTCTCCCGCAACTCAAGGGCAGCAACAGAATCCCGACCCTGCCGGGCCTGCCACTTTGCTCCTCAGCTGCGGCACGGAGAGTGCAGGGCTTCTGATGGGGGCAGGGTCCGCCATTTGCTGGTGACTGACCTTAGGTGCGTTCAGTCCACTAGCTCACGAGTGCACACTGAGTGGCCCACAGCTGGCCCACAGCCGCAGGGAACCAGCAGCTCACACACGCTCACTGCTCCCACCCTGCCTCTCATGCAGCTGTCGCCTGGGGACAGTGGATGACACCCACACTGTGGGACCCCAGGGTCAGCGAGGGGACACGGCCGTTGGTGAACCCTAATGGAGACAGTTACAGAGGCTCCGACAAGGCCTGCTGTGGCTCTCGGCACACAAGGAAAAGGGTCAGGTGCCTTAGGCGCAGCGTAATTCACCCGCAGTGAGGCCCTCAGGACTGAAGCCCACGGAGGGAGCAGGCAGTCTGGGCTTCCACATCCACACAGGCCCAGCGTCTGAAGCACTATCCTGAACCCCTGGAGCCACTGCGTACCATGACAGCTCCGAAATCTTTGGGTCAGGCTGGGTGACAGCCAGGAAAAAAGGCGGGGGTGGGGAGGGGTGACAAACAAGACATCCACACCCACCACTGTTTGTAGGGCTACTCAGGGCCCTGACTGCTGGCAGGCCGAGTGAGGACTCTGGCTGCAACAGCAATTCCTGGTAGCGGTGCCCCTGGCAGTCCTGGCCTGCTCTAGGCCACTGATACATTCAGCCTTTTCCTAAAGAAGAACCTGACTCCTGCCAAGATTTTGGGACCATCAATGTGCTGAACCTCAAAGCTGCTGTCCAGGAAGTGGGAGGGGAGCAGAAAAATGAGAAAAACTTCAAGCATATTCCATTTAAGCAGAGCATGACACCTGCTCTAAAGCCAGGGCAGCGTCTAAGTGCCACCGCCAGGGACATGAGATAGTTTTGGTTTTAGGATGTGGAAAGAAAATGCCCTAAGGCATATTGTGACCAGTCTTGCAAAAAAAAAAAAAAGAAGGTAATGTAAACACTGCTGAGGTTTTGTATTTCATTTATGAAGGGTCCTGAAGGATCCGACCTCTGTAAGGATGCCTGGACAAAGTTTAGCCCTAGAGATGCTGCCTTTTGTCTTCCTCTGACTCATGGCAAATGTTTTCTCCGCTAAGGGACACCTGGCACTGTCTGGAGGCATTTTTGCTCTTCACAATACGGCGGAAGGGAGTCAGACAACGCCAGGTATGCTGCTAAATGTCCCGAAGCAAAGCACTAATCACCCGGAACGTCCACTGTGCTGCGGTTGAGAAGCGGGCTCTGACGGCACAACTCAGGCCCCAAGCCCCCTGGGGACACTCCTTACCCAGCACTTCTCGAGGCTCCTGGCCCTCGGCCTGCAGCATGTCTTTTAAATGTTCGGACAGCTGCTGATCCAGCTGAGAGGTCCCAGGAACCGAGAAGGGCACGACAGTTCTGCCGTACTCGCCCAAGGTTAGCTTCAGGAGGGGGTCGTCAAAGATCTCAGAGGAGTAGTTGATGGCCAGGAGGGCCAGGGTGATGCACGTGAGAGGGACCAGGACTTGGGCTGCCACCATCTTCCACTCCCTCCAGCTGTATGCAGCTTTCTTCAGGAACATGGCCCAGAACTGCTGGCAGTGGAGGGCCAGCTGCGACAGAGGGGATGAGAGTGACACAGCTGCCACCCTGGAGCCACGCCTGACCCCGCCCACCAGCCGCAGGCAGGTCCCCACATGAGCCTGGGGCCTTTGGCTGACATCTGCACCCTGGAGTCCCAGGGCTCCTCCCAGAGCCCGGCTGATGACGTGGAAGACCCACGAGAACACATCCCTGTGGGTCCCAACCAGGCCTTGGGGGTCTCACATCACCTGTGGTGGCAGGGCAGGTACTGTTCTGTCATCGAAGGAAGTTAGGAGACCCTCTGCTATCCCAGAGGGGAGCCGAGGCCTCTGTGTTCCCTCTGCTCCTGGTCAGAGGACTCTGGCCACCCTCACAGGGGAGCAGATGGCCAAACTTCCCCTGCTGCCTGTATTCCCCATGCTCAGCCCTTCACTGTGCTCTAAGTGCAGGCCAGGCCGGCAGGGACCAGAGCCCAGCTCTGCCACATGCTGCCCTTTGACCTCTGCCCAGGCCTGTTTCCTGTCTATAAAATGTGACCAGTGCAGCCCTCTGTCTCACTGGGTGTGGGGCACACGGCAAGCTCTCACTACACACGGCACTGTTAGCCTTATGAGCAGTGTTTGCCCTTATCTATGAGTGGCCAGGTTAGAACAATGAGAAACAACAGGGGTTTCCTCCTCCCTGCCAGCCCACGGGAGCAAGAGCTGTAATCTGCCCTCTTCCCGGAGCACTGACCCTCCCGATGCCAACATCTGCCCTCTTGGCCTCTAACACACATGGGGCTCGGGTAGCGCAGTCTCACCCCAGTGTTGAGCCTGACGGTGGTGCACTCCTCCTCGATCAGGGCGCCGACGCCATCAGTTGGGTCCATCACCCCACACAGGTGGGTGTCCACAGCCCAGTCGCTCGCCCGCCTCTCATGCTGGTACTGCAGGGCAGGGAGCTGGATGGCCTGGAGGTCCATGCTGGTGTCCACCAGCTTACCGACCCTGGCCAAGACACGGAGGCCCAGTCACCACTCGGCTCCTTGGGGAGGGAGAGGGGCAGCAGAGGCTTCTCAGGGGCACTAAAGCAGAGCACCATCTGCTCCATCAGCTGGGCCTGCATTTGTTCATTCACTCATTTATCCACAAGTATCTCCAGGACACCAGCTATAGCAAAGTCCAGGAGAGAGACAACCAGACAGGGACCCTCCCCATGGGGGCCCCCTGGGCTCCCAGGGAGACTGACCAAAGTCAGCACTTAAAACCCACGCTTTCTAGAGGACGGGATGGGGCTCAGGCATGATGGCAGCACCGGGAGGGCTTGCCACAGACAGCACAGAACACTGCAGCTTGGGGTCTTCACTGCCACGCTGAGAACAAGCAGCAGAAAAGCGTGTTCTAGGAGGGGCAACTCCGGGACAAGAGTGACAGAGATGGGTGCATGGAGGGCGGGTGGGTGGTGAGGCTGGCAGGCCCTGTGGCAGAGCCCGGTGTAGGGACTGCACCGAAGCTGGGGATCTACCCAACTTGTGCGGCCCTGTATTTATATTCACTTATCCTGTTGCCTCCTCTAGGCTGTGCGATCCTCAAAGAAAAGCATCTACCTCACATTTATTTTTGTATTTCTTGTTCTTAGCACTGTATCTACTAACGAAGCACGCAAGCAACATTTGACTAATACATTAACTGTCTGGAGCTCACCCCACAGTTCTGAGGGGTGAAGGCTAAATTTAGTATCTTTATTACAGGTGGAGGCATGCTCCAGGACCATTACTTAAACCCGAGAGGAGCTTGGCCAGCCTGATGCTGCCAAGGTGCTTCTGGGAGGGGCCCAGGGGAGGTGCCTACACATTCACAACGTGGGAGTGGGGTTTCTAGTGATCAGAGCTCAGCTGCTCTGCTGTCTGAGTCACTAAGCATGTCAGGAACTTGGCTGAGTCTGTGCAGGTGTTAATACAGGGCTGCAGTGTGAACTCCGGCCCTGACAGCCGGCCCACTGCCCTGTTGCCACCCCGGGCTATAGGCCCACCTCGGATGGGTGTCCCAGATGACAATCAAGGGCATTGCTTTATCATCACACTTTAGAAAAATCATCCGCATGGCTGAGTCCTAGACGGAGGCAGATGCACGCTTACTGACCGGAGGAAGACTTCCTCCATAGTGGTGACAGAGGCCCCAAAGCTGGCGATGCCCAGCTCCTTCTGCTTCTTCTCCAGTTTAGCAAAAAGACTTTCAAACCTGAAAAAAAAAGACCCTGAGTGATGAGTCGCTTCTCAGTGACTTTCCAGATAATTTGCTTCTAAATAATCACTTCTGTGGGGTGTGGGGGAGGAGCAAAGGAAGGTTAGTTCCTGGAGACGCCATCTCAAAAAAAAAAGTTAGGCTTTTTTCTTCCCCTGTGGACCTTTCTCCCCCCGCATATAACATTTTTTAAAATAATCTTTTTTTTTTTCTTTTTTGGCCACACTGTACAGCTTACGGGATCTCAGTTCCCTGACCAGAGAGTGAACCCAGGCCACAGCAGTGAAAGCACCGAATCCTAACCATTAGACCACCAGGGAATTCCCCCACATAACATTTATTGAGTACACTGGCCTATAAGGCACTCTTCAATAGCTATACACCTACATGAAATCACAAAACAAACTGAAAGAAATTGGTGAATACTCATTTACTTAGGGCAGGGAAATATTTTCTAAGAAGAAATCACAAAGGAAAAGATATAACGCATTCATCTTATAAAACCCATTAATCCCATCTGCAGGGGGAAAAATCCCACAAAATTAAAAGGCAGGGACCAATTGAAAAAAGTTGCAATGCAAATGGTTGATGTCAACACGTAAGACTTGAACACGCAACCCCTAGAAGAAACAACGCTTAGAGCCCAATAAGCATGGGAAGCAGTCAACCTTCCGCCAGCAGGAGTGGAAGAAACACAAGATGCCAATTACTCACGGGGTGTGCAGTTTCACTCACTAGATACACAACTATTAAAAAGAATTTTTATTCAAAGTTGGCAACTGTGGAGTAAAATGGACACGCCCCTATCCTGCTGTTGGGGAAATCAAACACATCACCTTTCCAGAAGGGAATCTGGTAATATCTACCCCACTACTGGGAATCTATGCCAAGGGGTCATTGGAGATCTCGACAAAGAGTGTTCTAGAAGGATGTGCATTAGCACATTTTTGTGTGTGTGTGATAACAAAGTAGGTGGAAAACAAATAACATTATATCTAAGTCAGAGAACACTGCCATTAAAACCACATTTCTCAATTAGGCTTGTAGCAAAATTAAGGTAATTTTAAGTCTTCTATTCCAAAGTTTCTGAATGTGAATTAAGAGTCTGGTTTTAACCTCCCCACAATGGGAGTCTGTTCTATTTATGAGGCCTGTGTCCCCGACTCAGATTCTGAGACCAAGAAGATACATGAGTTTACAGCTGCGTATTAACCCCGAGCGGCTGCAGCGTGAGGAGCGAGCCACATGCTGAGTGTGGATGGCACCAGGGCACTGAGCTCCCTGTGATGAGCCACTCTTCTCCTGGGGTACAGCCCTGACGCACAGCAAGGACTGGCACCGCAGGCCCACCAAGCACATTCACCGGGTACCAACCATCACAGGCCCAGGAGCTGAGAGGTGCCCCTAGCCAAGCCACAGGTGCAGGGCGGGTGACAATGTGTGGAGCCCTTAAGGCCCCCAGAGCCTCTGTGCCTGTGCATGCTCTCTGGGACACACACATACCTGTGCGTGCTTTCCTTGGGAAGAATGAATGACAGCTCTGCTCCAGCACTGCTCTCCAGGGTGGCGTTGGGGACATGGTGGTGGACTAGCCGGGAGATGCCCTCAGGGTTGCAGTGAGGCTCCTTCACCAGTGTCATGTGGTAGCCTGCGCCTGGAACACCCAGGAGCCCAGTGAGATTGCATCCCACTCTCCTCCTGGCCCACCCAGGGCCCCAGGCTCTGGTGGGGCAGGCTTCTGGGAAAGGGGCTGCAGAGTGGGGGCAAGTGAAGAGGAATCGATGCATCTCAGGGTGTCTCGGTGCTGTCCTGAGGGTCTCGCCTCCCCCCTCTCCCCAGCTGGGGAGAGATGCTGGAGGACCCAGGGTGCTGAGCATCATAAGGAGGTGAAACCAGAGCTGGACTTCAGACTTCAAGTCTCAGAGGCTGGGGTACTGTCCCCAAGACCCCTTCTCCCTGCTTTCTTGGTAACAGAATCTCAGGACAAAGGCCATCCTCTGCAGCCTCCCCTCAGCCTGACGGTGACCACATTGGGTCAGCTTTTGCTTGTGGGGCTGTGTGCTGGCCAGGGAAAGCTGCAGAAGTGCGCAGTGCAACTCCTGAGGTGTCCTGCGGGAGGGACGTTGGTCTTTCGTCTTTGCTCTTTCTGCTGGTGGACCGTGAGTTACCCTCCTCGAGAAGGGAAGCCGAGCTCACACAGCAAAGATGGGCTGACTCCACGCAGTGCCCACCAGCCCTGGACAGTGTTGCGGACCCCTCGCTTGTCTGGGGGCTGCAACGCTGGTGGGCGGGCTTGGTCTCTCCAACAGCACCTCTGCTGTTGGTGGCCCTGGCACATGACTGCAGTCCACTGGTCAAGGCTAAACAATGTTCCAAATTAAGACTACCTGCTTCACTCCTTCTTCATTCTCACAAGCCCCTCTGCCTGGGGCCTCAGATCATCCATCCCCCACAGGCAGCAGAACAGGATGTCTAGAGAAGGCCTCTCCCTGCCTGATCTCAGCGGCCCTGCAGGAACATTCCCAGTGGGCACTTTCTCCAGCACACTGCACCAGCAATGTTGACCCCACACAGAATGGAGTTTCGGCTGCCTGCCCTGCTGCCTGCTTGCGGCCGCTCACCGTATTTCTGCTTGAGGAACAGCGATGACCCACAGCACTGCAGCTCCCCCTTGGCCATGATGGCGATGCGGTCCCCCAGCAGGTCGGCCTCATCCATGAAATGGGTGGTCAGCAGGATGGTGCGGTCACTTTTGTGCTGCTGAAGAAGGTCCCAGATGGCCCTCCTGGAGATGGCGTCCACGCCTGAGGTGGGCTCGTCTAGCATCAGCACCTGGAGGGCAGAGGAACGGCCCTGTGATGACGGCAGAGTCACGTCCCAGGCCCAGGCTGCTTCACTGCAGGCCCTGTGCGGCTGGAGGTCAATGAAGATGCAGCAGTACCGCCCACACCAGACTACCCATCCAGGGCGTCCAGGGCTGAGGTGCCTGGGCCATGGCTGAAGGGCCTGCAGCCAGCCCAGGCCAAGTGGGAGCTAGAAAGCAATACTTCTGGGCTGTGCTGTCCCAACGTGTTTGTCTACTGCATGTGGGGGCCCTGACCTTGTCTTTCAGGAAGCCAGGCCCCATCGCCCCCTACCTTGGAGCCCGCGATGAGGGCGATACCGATGGAGAGCTTGCGCCTCAGCCCGCCGCTCAGAAACTTGCTCCGGGAGTCCTGCTTGTCCTCTAGACTGAGGACATGTAGCATGCGTTTGACTTCTTCAGGGCACTTCTGGTGTGACAGGCCTTTCAGCTGAAACAGCAGGGGACAGAGATCTGGCAGCGGCTTCTGATAGGAGGCTGGCCCATCCAGGCACTGGCCTAGTGCTGTCTCCGTCCCTCCCTGGGCTGGACCTCGCGTCCTGACACCACCACTCCCCTCCCATCAGTGAATGGCTCCTTGGAGCAGGTCCAGTTTTCTGGGAGGCTAAGGGTCTGTGTGGCTGCCTCGGGGACCCATGCACAGAGATGATGAACAACCATGATGACCACAAGCCCTGTCACCTGCCGGCTCACCTGAGCATAGAAATAGAGGTGCTCCGCAACAGTCAAGTTGTCAAACAGGACGTCGTGCTGCGGGCACAGTCCCAAGCTCTTCCGGATCTGGGCCATGTCTTGGGAGATTTCATACCCACTGATATATGCCCGTCCACTGGTCAGGGGAAAGAGACCTAGGGCCGAGCAGAAGGCCCCGGGGCTCAAGTTCAGTGCGAACATCCTCCAGCAGCACGAGGAGTGCTGAGCCTCCCTGGTTCACACGGTGTGTGCCCTGGCTTGCGGGCCACTGGACACAGAGGAGGGTGGGGGGGTGCCCACTGTGAGGATGTGCGGCTGTCAGGGATGAGAGCGGCGTGTCCCCCACGCTATCCGAGCCCAGGCCCCACTCGAGCCCATGCTCAGGGAGGACAGGACAACTGGCAGAGCTGGGCTGGCATGTCCAGGATGGCTTTCTAGGAGAGTGGGCTCAGGACCAAATCAGTGTGGGTGGGGCAGCCTCTGTGTGGCCGAGAGGCTCCAGCTCTGTCCCCAGAGCCCCTGGGGCTCCACCAGCTGCCAGCACAGCAGGGGGAGGACAGCAGTCACCTGAGGGGCCGAGGCTGGGGGGTGGGGGTGGGGCGGCGCTGAGACGGCCTTGAAGGGAGGGCCTGGCTGTCAGGGTGGGGTGTGAAGGCCGGGCCCCTCACCAGTGAGCATGGAGAGGGTGGTGGTCTTCCCTGCACCGTTATGGCCCAGCAGGACAGTGATCTGGCCCTCGTACAGGTTCAGGTTCAAGTCTCTGACGGCTGCCTTGCCCTTGTTCCCCACTCTGAACACCTGCACGAAAGGCAGAGGGTGGCTTCGAACTTCAGGAGCCCCTCACTGCAAAGGGCCCCTCCTGCTCTCCGGAGAAGACCACGCCCAGCACCGCCAATCAATGCACAGAGAGGTGGGAGGAGCACTGACAGGAGGCCCTGCTGCTTCCTGCTGCTCTCTGCCCCACCCCAGCTCCCCAGCACCCTGTGTCTTGGCAGGACTAGAAGGCCCGTGAGGCCCAGGCATTGCATACAGTGAGCTCAGGGAGCAAGCACTGCAAAGTGGGTCAGAGGTTAAGTGGGGCAGCAAGGGCTGCTGACTCGACCCAAGCCTCCGCACTGGGCCCTGGAGCAGAGCCTGAGGGGTGGCCGGTGCCCGGGAGAGCTGGTCAGAGGGCAGCCACAGGAATCCAGGAGACACGAGGCTGGAGGATGCTCACCGGAGAATGCGCACTGCCCCGTGACTCCGCAGTCCCCGTCCCTGCAGGCGTGGTACCTTGGACACATGCTTGATCTTGATCCCGGCTACCAAGTCCTCTGGCTCAGCTTCAAAGTACTCGGTCCTGAGTGCTTTCTCGGGGTCGTTGTCTTCCTCCTCTTTCCCCAGAGCTGTCCTCGGGTGCCCGCACCAATACGAGGGCTAGGATGGAAATAGAAGCTCTCAGCTGGGTCACGTCAGTTCAGTTTGTTTGTGACAAGCAGAGCAATAGCTAACCAACATGCTAGAGCAGAGTGGCTGCCTTGGTCTCCCCTGCTTGGCGCTGCTGCAGGGAAGATGTTGCTTAGAGTCTGGGGTTGGAGCGAGTCCGGAGTTGGGGAGAGAGCCAGCGCAGCTCCCCACCCAGCTGCCCGGGGGAAACTGAGTCTGCTATTCTGCCACAGAGGCTTACTGTGTATGGCAACTCAGAGGTGATACAGGGAAAGTAAATGATGGAATTTAATACAAAGACAGGTCATTAAGTATTCTAGCCCAGAGCCATGTGGGGTGAGCCCCCCAGTTGCATCCTCACTCAGCCACGCAGGCGCTCGTGAACTAAGCAGAAGAAGCCCAAGGGCCGGCATGGCATCCCTCTGCTGGGGGAAGGTCCCCCTCTCCCGGTCTGGCCCCGCAGTGCAGTGTCACTTGAGGGTCACAGATGGCACAGTGGTGTGGGTGGGGTCACAGGAGAGGTGAAAACAGGGCCCTGGAGGAACTCTCCCCCCAACAGAGGGAAGCTCTATGTGGGGAGAACATCTCACCCACAGCTCTATCCACACCCCCTCTACCTTGCCCCATACCCCATGGCCTGGGGCAGTTCTGACACATCACATTCCAATGGCTTTAGGGGACACGTGTCTCATGTTTTAAGTGGCTTTGAAATCAGAATGTGTCTTACAAAAAACGGAAATGCCATAGTTTAACAGTCAGTAATTTTCTTTCTTAGTGATGAAGTAACAGTACCTCTAAGAATCAGGGCCATCCTAGATTTCTTTTTAATTTAATTTTTATTTTTATTTATTTATTTATTTTGGTCACAACTTGAGGCTTGTGGGATCTTAGTTCCCCAACCAGGGATCGAACCCAGGTCCATGGCAGCAAAAGCCCAAGTCCTAACCACTGGACCACCAGGCAATTCCCCAAGAGCCATCTTAGATTTGATGAAATACAGTAAGTGGATGCTTGATAAATATTTGTTGAATCAAAGAACAACAACGAAGTGGCACCTGGCTAACCTAGCTAATCAACTGGGAATTAATTAACGATATAGTGGTACATCCATGGAATACTGTGTCATTAAAAAGAGAAGTTGGTTGATAAAAATGCATATGTTTAAATAGAAATATATTTATAAATAAATTTTAAAAATTTGTAAACATGCATAGATAAAAATCTAAAAGCATATTTGTAAATAGAACTACATGTATATATACTTAAGATATCTAAGATGTACTGCTAGGTTAAATAACAGTATAGCAAGTATAGCAAAATAAAAGCAAGTTTCAAGCATTGTTACAAACGATCCCCCTTTTCTAAAAACAAGTGTATACATGTTACATCTCCAGATGCACAGAAAACCATCTGAAGAGCTACACCCCAAAGTGTCAGTGGTGTTACTCCAGTGGTGGGATTGTGCTGTGCACTCCAGCACGTGACCATTTTTACAAGAAGCTCTATTACTCTGTAGGCAGAAAACCCAATAAGATGTTTTTGTGGCTGGGAGGGGGCTGTGTGCTGGCCCTGTGGCTGGCCCTGAGGGCAGTTGCCCAGCCGGCGCCAGTTCCTTCTCTTGACCCTGGAGTGCAGAGATCACCTCTGGTGTGGGGTCTCAGGGCCTCTAGGACACACCATTCCTGACAGCGCACAGGGCAGGTGTCAGGCAGCAGGGTCCCTGGGTGGATGCTGGGCCCACCTCCACCCCCACAGAGGTGGCTGTCAGAACTCACCAGGATGAAGAAGTACCAGGGCTGGGGCACGCCGAACTGGCCTGGGAGGACGGCCTCCACGTACCAGGTCACCAGGCAGTAGAGGACGGAGTCCAGCAGCAGCATGCCCAGCACTTGCCCAAAGGAGAAATCGTCGTCCACGTTGACGGGACTCAGGAGGTCTCGCCACTGGACGCCTGTGCCTGGAAGACACACCAGGAAATGGGCCTGAAGTGGACCCGTGGCCACCGCTGAACACGTGTACGCAGCAGTGCAGAGTCAGCGTGATGGCTCCCCGCCTACAGCAAACCTGATGACTTTCTCCAGGTCTTTCAGATGAGAGCGAGTCACCAAATTGGTGTCATAGAACCAGCAAAAGCTCATGAACTGACAAGAGGGGCTCATGTTTGATTTATGACATATACACTTGTAAACACGTATCCATCTACACAATGCAACTGTACATATACCCAGACACACGTACACGTATACATACACACACACACATACACGTATGTGATCTGGGTAAGGTCAACACTGGAACAGGGTGCATTTAATACAAGTCTTTTCCGAAAAAGGAAACACTCCCGGCATACATAAACCTCTGTTTAGTGGTGCTCTTGGTGTTCTGTCTTCTCTCTGGTTTGGACATCACAGTCCAAATGATGCTCAAGTGTTCTGTGTGGCTGAACCACCCTGGGTTGGCTTGAGGACCCCTGATGGAAATGGCTGCTCTCCAGCCTTGGTCAGTGTTCACTTTCAAACAACTAGAAGTTTGTCTATTTTAAGACAATTCAGTACAGAAAACCAAGAGGTTCCATATAGACTCCTCTTTGCAAATGGCTTTTTAAAAAACATTTGAACCCTGGAAGGGACTGTACATTTAAAAAAAAATCTACATTTTATCACACACTACTGAACGTGGAGAAACACATATTTAAATGCTCCAGTGTCAGAAGACATTGCCAACTGAGGAAAAAAATTCTAATTAAGGATAAAGCCACACCGAAGGTTCCTGTGTCTACCCACCCCCCTCCCTCCTCAGATCCACAACTAGGAAGCTGCAACAACTAGGAATTGCATGACTGGAAGAAACCGGAGCACTCCGCCTGAAAGAGAGCATCCGGGTGGGGCGGGGCTGAAAATGCACTCAGGTCAGTCACTGGGAAGCGAGGTTGTATTTCACCTCCTGCTAGCAGAGCCAGAGCCACCAGGAGCTCCTGGGAGACGGACGCCAGCACAACACCAGCCATGCAGAAACTCATCCTGTCCCTCCTGCCTCCACTTAGAACTGAGGCAAGTGAGACAGAGGTGGGCCAGGTCTGGGTCCACTCGCCTCTTCAAGGCCCTTCTGTGAAGAAGTCTGAGTGATCTGGAAATGAACAGAGCCTTCTCCGAAGAGTTGAGCTCTCCATCTCTGGACATATCCCAGCAGGTCTGGGGTTAAGGGTTAAACTAGGCACCCTCTCAACCCTTTAGAGGAGCGGCCTTGACTCCATCAAGTGAAATCTGAGCATCTCCTGCAGAGTTTGCAAAATAGGAGCCCACAGGCCAAGTCAGCCCCAGAAGTATTTATTTGACCCCCATGACATTTCAAAAATCAGGCAATTTCACAAAAATCAAGAAAGCATCGAACCCCGCAGACTGAGACCTCTGACCTAGGAACCCTAAAGCCTGGAGAGGCAGGCAGAGACTCAGAGGCGACCAACTTGAATCCCACCATTGGCAGATGCAGATGCTCCTGTCCAGTGTTTTCCTGCAGTAATGGCTGGTTCCAGGCAGGGCTTCCAGGGGAACTCAGAGACAGGACTGCACCGGCTAAGTGGTGGCCAGTGTCATGCTGCACACCTTAACCCTCTGTCTGTGAACCGCGTGTTTCTGACCCACCTCCTCTGTGGCTCCGGTCACTCCTCCCCATCTGCCCTGGGTGTGAGCCTCCCCATCGCCAAGGACCTGCCTTCCAAATGCACTATCCATTTAGCTGTGCTGACATGTCTGATTACTGTTGGAGTAAGAGTCTCAGGACTGGAGGCTCCTCTGCTTAGACCCTCTCAGGGTAACTGAATCAGCAAGGGCAGTCTGTGAAAAGGAAATTACTCACCTTTTGCTTCAAATTTTCCTATGAGCTGGGCTCCCATCGCCATGGCAACATTGGACAGGAGGCAGGAGAAGAGTTTCTGGCTAAGTGTCATCCAGTTGTATCGAGGGGCAACGAAGAAGTAGGGGATGTACGTGAAGAAGTAGAGGAAGCCCCCAATGGCTGCTGCCATGTTGGCTACGGGCAGAGAGAGGAAGACAAGCGTGCCAGAACCAGGCGAGAGTGTCTGCACCAATGGACTCCATCTGCGTCACAAAGGATGCCTCTCTCGGGTGAGCTCCCTGACCCCAGTCCAGCATCAGCCGGGGACATGGGGACGTGAGCCTCAGTGCTAGGGGGCTCCATGACCAGCCTGCAGCCTCTTCCCTTGTTGGGGTGCCCTTGCCCACCCCAGGGACCCCACAGGAATTTCTCCATCCTCCCCTGCAGATCCACCTCCAGCTATGTGGACATTGCAAACCTGACATGACTAACACGGAGCCCTGACCCCCCGCCCAGCCCTACCCCATCTCATTAATTCGTTCATCCCACAGATACTTGCTGGGCACCTGCTCTGTGCCAGGCCCTGTTCCAGGCACCAAGGAGACTGTCGCAAAAGAAACAGACAAAGCCCTCCACTTGGGAGCTTAGGATCCAGTGTGGGACACAGTCAGTAGATAAGGAAGTAAGTAAAGCAGAGGGTGCTGGGTGGGCACAGTACTGTGAAGAGCAACAAGCCACAGACCCGGGACAACACACTCCCTGGGCTGGGGATTGCGACTGTAACCAGGTGGCTGAGGAAGTCTTTGATGAGAAGGTGACATGTGAAAAAGCCCTGAAAGAGGTGAGGATGGGGTGGTGCAGGTGTGGGGAGACAGTGTGGCTTTAGTCCATGCAGCCACCCTCACACACTTTGGTCTCAAGACTCCTTTATGCCCTAAACAATGGTTGAGGACATCAAAGAATATGTGGGATACAAACATTATATATATGCAGGATTCCACTGTATTAGAGATGAACACTAAGAATATTTAAAGATATTTAAGAATAGGACTTCCCTGGTGGCTCAGTGGTTAAGAATCCACCTACCAATGCAGGGGACACAGGTTCGATCCCTGGTCCGGGAAGATCCTACATGCCGCAGAGCAACTAAGCCTGTGCACCACAACTACTGAGTCTGTGCTTTACAGCCCGAGAGCCAAAACTTCTGACCCCACGTGCCACAACTACTGAAGCCCGAGTGCCTAGAGCCCATGCCCCGCAACATGAGAAGCTACCGCAGTGAGAAGCCCGTGCACTACAATGAAGAGTAGCCCCCGCTCACCATGACTAGAGAAAGCCCGTGTGCAGCAACGAAGACCGAGCACAGCCCAAAATAAATAAACAAACAAATAAATAAATGAAAAGATACGTAAGAATAACAATAAACCCATTACAAGGTAACGTAAGTATTTTTTTTTTAATTTTTTTTTTTTTTTTTTTTTTTTTTGGCACACGGGCTTAGTTGCTCCGTGGCATGTGGGATCTTCCTGGAGCTAGGATCGAACCCGTGACCTCTGCAGTGGCAGGCGGATTCTTAACCACTGCGCCACCTAGGAAGCCCAACGTAAGTATTTTTATGGATGACACTTGTATTTCCCACAATTTAGTGGGAAGAGTGGCCTTGTGTAACATTCTTGCAAACCTCTATAAAGATTTAACTGATTATAGATGGATTCTCATATCTGCTTCTGCAATCACTCTGATGTACCATGTTGTTTTAGGTGAATGAAGAAAATGAGCTTCATACAGATCAGCAGTTGGAAAAGGGACAGGTATTTTAATAGCCTTTTAAGGTAGTTTGGATATTCTTCTTTGCTACCACACCACCACTCAACAAGGGGTGATTTCTTAAAGGCGAGGTGTCACGTGGAATCAACCTGAACAATGGACTTTTCATACTGTTACGTGAAAATCTATTGGTCCACCTTGTACCTGGAACAGGTTATTTACTACTCTTGCATGATTTTGTAACATGATGCATTAGTCATTTGGAAAATACTGCTTGTTGAGCAAAGAAGATCTTCCAAATGTTGACACAAGTTTATTACAGTATGTAAAAAATCACACTGGGTATTATTATCACTAATTTCATATAAAAGTAAGTAAGTACTGGGAGGCTGTAAGGCTCATGGTGGTAGATTAAAGTTTGCAAAATTCTATTTTTTTGCTTGAAAGCTTGAATTCTGTAACTGACATCAGATACTTTCAGGTGTTTTCCTTAAAAAGGTAGCTCATACTTGAGAAAATGCATGCCAAACACTAGCATGTGAATAATGACAGTCCGATGGTCATTCTTTCAAGCAAAATTGGTGTTCCGTGAAAGAAGCAGCTAGTTTAGCTGACAGCTCGAACCCCTGTGCACATGCTGTTCCTCTAGAGAATCATTAGCTGCCTCAGGCAATGATGCACTTTACGTGGACATCTCATTCCATCACACAGAATATTAGAAAAATACACTTGAGAGCTAAAGGTTAACAAAATTAACACTTTTTTACTGCTCCGTCAAGGACATTTTTGAGTGAAAAATTTTTTGGTATTTTTGTTTGTTTGTTTTCTGTTTATGAGAGCATGTGGTGTAAAGAACACACCGCTGCCTACTGCAGTTTGGGGCCTGCCTTGATTGTGCTCAGGGCTGGACAGTTTTCCCACACGTGCTTCTGTACCACCAGTGCACATGTCAACACAGTAGAAAAGGCAAATGACATTCTGGTATTATCATAAAAAGTTTTGATTTTATGAACCTCTAAAGGTCCCAGGTGGAAGTTCCCTGGTGGCCTAGTAGTTAGGGCTCAGCGCTTTCACTGCTGTGGCCTGGGTTCAATCCCTGGTCAGGGAACTAAGATCCTGCAGGCTGGGTGTTCAGACCAAAAAAAAAAAAAAAAGTCCCAGGAGCCCGTGGGCTTGAGAACATGTGACCTGGGCAGAGAACTGAAGAGAGGCAGGGGAAGAAGTAGGGAGACCAGTTATGGGGCCCCGGACGTCAACCAGGCTGGAGATAACAGTGGCTCAGGCTAGGGCCGGGCCTTGAGGGAGGTGGAAAGTGGCTGGAGTTCAGGAGTACCTTGCGGTAGAGCAGACAGGATTTGAGGACTGGACGGGGGCAGGAGCGAGAGGAAGAGGAGTCGAGGGCATTCCCAGGTTTTTAGTGTGAGCACATGGTAGACATGGGGGAACGGGGTTTTGAGGACACCATCAGGAGTTTAGGATGCATCTGACTGAGACGCATGTTAAACATCTAAGGGGAGTTGTTAGGCATGAGTCTGAATCTGGGAATTACCTGCATGTTCAAAGCTCTGCAAGGGAGTGAGTAGGAAAGAGACAGACTTCTAAATAACAACATCAAGGACTTTAAGGAGTAAATGAAGAAATGCTCCCATTGATAAAAGGAGGATTTTTCCCCACAAAAGTGGATAAAGACAAAAGAATAAGTGGAAATGTACAACAATCAACCGGATAGTTGGTAAACAATAAATATAGTCACAGAAATAAAATCTCACAGATGAGATACAGTCTAGAACACACAGTCAAAGAGAGAATTAGGGATTTAGAGGACAACCCTAAGGAATTCATACAGTGCTCAGCACAGAGATTTAAGGTATGAAAAAGTAGTTAAGAGACATAAAGAAGAGACTGAGAGATATACCTTATAACGAATAGGAGGGCTACTCTCAAAAAAGCAAAATATAACAAGTATTGGCGAGGACGTGGAGAGACTGGAACCTTTGTACACTGTTGGTGGGAACGTAAAATGGTTCAGCTGCTGTAGAAACAGTACGGTGGTTCCTCAAAAAATTAAAAACAGAATTACTATGCAATCCAACAATTCTACCTTTAGGTATATACTCAAATGAACTGAAAGCAGGGTCTCAAAGAGATCTTTGTACACCCATGTGCACTGCAGCATTATTCACAACAGCCAAAACATGGAAGCAACCCAAATGTCCATTGATGAATGAAAGGATATGTAAAATGTGGTCTATACACATGATGAAATATCATTCTGCCTCACAAAGGAAGGAAACTTTGACACAAGCTGCAACAGGGATGAACTGTGAAGACAGTATGCTAAATGAAGTAAGCCAGTCACAGGGGTACACAGCGCTCCATGATTTCCACTTATGTGAGGTCCTGAGCAGTCAAATTCATAGAGACAAAAAGTGTAATGGTGGTTTCCAGGGCTGTTGGGATGGGGTGGGGAGTTAGTGTTCAATGGGGGCAGAGATTATTTTGCAAGATGAAAAGGTTTCTGGGGATGGATGGTGGTGACAGTTGCACAACAGTGTGAATGTACTTAATGTCACCAAACTTTACACTAAAAGTGATTAAGGTGGTAAATTTATATTATGTGTATTTTACCACAGTAACAATAAAAAAAAAAGTAAGAGACATGAAGAACAGACTGAGACGCTCCAACTTAGGTCTAATAGACGAGAAGGGGAGTAACAGGGAGCAAAGTCTGATGGATGATGAACTGAAATACAGAAGTAAAAGAAACATGAGTCCTCAGATCCAAACATCCACACAGAAAAATCAGACCTAGACTATCAACAGACTTCTTCCCAGCAATGATGGGAATTCAGTGGCAATAAGCTAGGGTTATCGAAGTGCCAGGAGAATTTTATATGCAGCTGAGACAGTATTCAGGAGTGAGGGAAAAACAGAGACATCTTCAAACACATAAAGTTAATGAGAATTAACCACTTGCCGAGCTTCACTGAAAGAACAGTTCAGGATGTACTTCAACACCCAGAAAACTGAATCCAAAGGAAGGTGCACAGTAAAGAAAACCTCAGTCTCTGAGTTATTTCCGCTCAGATGTCCTTGGACCCTTTGACCTTACTCATCCCAAGAGAAACCGCTGGCCTTCTGAGGTGTGCATCACCCACAGACCTCCACTCCCGGGGGCAGGACGGCTCACCTTTGCTGAAGAAGGTGCTGACCATGAAGCTGAAAGAGATGGAGGAGATGGCAAAGCAGGCCAGGAAGACCAGCACCAGCGAGGGGTCACTGTGCGCGAGCACCGCCACGTCCTTCTTCACCTGCATGGCCACCCCGTTGTTGGCAGGGACAGGTGGGGGGGTGGGAGAGGAGACAAAACCAGGAAGAGTCTCCAACGTTCCCAGCCTCAAATGGAGCTGGCAAGGGTGGGAGAAAGCTACACTGGTCCTCTCTACTGAAACGGCAGACTCCCCGTGAAAGTCGTAAGTGCGGAGACTTGAGGTCTCCCTGATGGAGCCACCCTGTCTCTGGCCTTCCCGCCAACTCCAACGCCTTGCTTTTCATGTCAGACCCCCTTCTGAAGCCACACTCACCTTAACACAGAAGAGCAGGGTCATGAAGGAGACAGTGACGAGGAGGAAGAGGAAGAACAGGAGGAACCATGCGGTCCAGTGCAGCCAGCTGCTAAGCCCCATCATGCGCATGTACTCCTGGGGGAGGGGTACATGCGGTGCTTCAGAGGCCCCACCGCCTGCCATGCCAGGCCCTGGAGCCTCCCTCACACTAAGCCTACGCCATCCAGTACAGTGGCCTGTGGCCACACGTGGCTATTTTGGCTGAAATTAATTAAGATTAAAAACCCAGCTCCTCAGCCATGCCAGCCACAAGTGCCCAGTGGTACCGCAGAGGACAGCAGATCCAGGCCCATCTATCACCATGGACAGTGCTGGTCTGGGGAGGGCACCAGGGCTGATTAAATGTCTCTCGTGTACCAGACACCAAGCTAGTCTGATTTTGCAACTTCTTATGCACAATGTCAAACCACCAGAAAAAAGGGAAGATTGAAACGGTGGCCACTCACACACCTACCGCTTGGGCTCAATGATCATTCAGCGTCCTGCTACACTGATTTCATCTATGTATCTGGAGGTGCGTGCACACACAAACCTTTTCCTGAACCATGTCCTCATCCACTGCTAACCACTTTAGCGTCGCAAAGTTTTATTAAAGTTATTTAAGGCACCCAAGTGGACAGTATCCACCTCGTCAGTTCTCCCAGCCCCTCATTTGTAGCAATTTAAAAGCTCCAATAATCACAGAGTTGGCACCACTGAGAATACTCTAAATGTCTTTCCACTGGCACTGCAGACATTGCCAAAGGAAGGACTTCATATAAGTTCTGGATGATTCTGGCAGTGTCAATGGTGTGCGCTTACAGGGGACACTACTTGTCCAGGTGCTCATGGTCATGTCCATGAGACGTCTGTGGAGCGCACCTCACGCACTTCTCCATTCCCCATGACACTGCCCGAGAGCTGGGCACTACAGTGTCCTTGATTATATGCAAGATTAGTTTGCTTCCTGCTTGCCGCATATATGAACATTTGTCTCAGAATTTGAGCCACATACATAATTTGGAATTTCAGTAGCTACATCAAAAAAGTTTAAAGGGGGATATTCCCTGGTGGTCCAGTGGTTAGGACTCCATGCTTTCATTGCCTGGCCAGGGTTCAACCCCTGGCCAGGGAACTAAGATCTCGCAAGCTACACAGTGCGGTCAAGGAAAAAAAAGTTTAAAGGAACAAGTGAAATTAGTTTCAATGATGTATTTTACTTAACCCAGTGTATCCAAAACATTGTCTTTTCAATGGTCAGTGCTTTATCAGGGTTTTAAAAATATGGACAGAACAGGCTTGCTTTCAAAGAGGCCCGAGATGGGCTGAGCCACGTGGGCACCAGCCCCATGCCCAGCTGCCCTGGTAGCCCCAGTGCCCAGGAGCTGTTTGTGCCTGACGACAGGACTCAGAGCACAACAGCTGAGCCTGGACCGGGCTCTCCCAAAGCCCAACGCAAACATGGTTACCTTCAGTTTCCTCTCTTTCTCCTGCACGACGGCCCGGATGATGCTGAGCGAGGTGTAGGTGAAGCTCAGCATGAGCAGCAGGGGAAGCTGGTACTGGATGGCGACGAGGAAGGGGTCTGAGATAAAAGGCGGGTAAGGGAACCTCTTGGCGATCACAGTGAGCTTCTCGAACAGCTGGTGCGTGGAGGCATTGGCGTGGTACTGCATGATGGCCCTGTCCACAGCATGCTGCACGGCCAGGAAGCCCTCGCGGATGTAACCTGAATGCGGGAGCAGAGGATGTTCCGGCACGTGGGGTCAACATGCGTGGGAGGAGCCACATCCTGGGTGCTGCACCGAGCTGGTGAAGGGCCCAGGGTTTCCTGTAGGCCTCCAGTTTGCAGGGGCCACCCTCACTCTCTGGCTCGAGACTCCTCCCTGCACCTTCCACACCAGCCAGGCAGCATCTCTCTGACCAGCTTCCATGTCATCACATCTTTCTCTGACTCTCTCTTCTGTCTCCCTTGCCCTCTTTTAAGGACCTACTGGGATAATCGACAACAGTCTTGCTCCTTTGAGACCAGCAACTGTCACTGACCAGCAACTAACATTCCATCCACCCTAAGTTACCATCTCAAAGGGAGACAGGAACCACAGACCGAAGGCCACCGCTACACGACCTTCGACCTTCGTGTGCCTTGTGGTCCCCCCCTGCTGGCCCTTTTTGACTCCTTGCAGTCGTCTGCGATAAACAATTTTTAAAGTATAAAGGGCCTGGGGGGGATACAGAATTCCAGTCCAGAGCAAAGCTTGCAAGAAGCTGAGCCTACAGAAGGAATGGGCACAGCCTCAGGAGACAGAAGGACAGCCTGGGTCCTGAAGCTCGAGCCCAGGGGTCAGAGAAGGGGCATGGGGTGCTGGTCTGGGCAGTGTGGGCACCCTCATTCCTAAAACAGTGACGTTGAGGACACCTAATATCGTCCGACATGGAACTGTCAGCTGCCTGGGTTCCAGCCTCTAGAAAAAAGAAAAGCAATTTTATGCCCCCACCCCCGACCCCCAGCACGAGGTCCTGCGTCTCTGCAGTTCCACCATCTCCCTTAGGTGTAAGAGGGTTGATGGCTGTGGTAACAGCAGGTGCTCAGTGAATGTTACCCCTCGTGCTGGGTGGGGGTTTAGTTCTTGTCTTCACGACGACCCTGCACAGCAGTGAACAATATCCTCATTGGACAGATGGGGCCACTGAGGTCCAAGGCGTCGAGCTACACGAAGTGGGAGGAGGCTAAGCTAAGACAGGACCCTGGTCTCTTGGCTTCAAAGACAGCGTCTTTCTTACATCACAACATCTCCCCCAGGAAATGTCCTGTCTGACTCCTGTTCCTTTGTTGTTTGCCCATGAGGCTCCGTTTGCTGCCATGGGGTCTTCACCACCACAACCTCTGTGGCTGCCCAACACCGAGGAAAACCCACCCTCTGTGATCAGTCACTTCCCACTGCTAACGTTTTTAGGATCGTAAATAATGCTGTGGGGAACATCTTTTGTGCGCTGGATTCTCTCCTTTCAGACTATTCCAGGGGCTCAATTTTTATCAGGGGAGCAGGGGTCTAAGGTATGGACATTTCAGGGTGGGCTTGGGGGGAACACTGGCCTAATTCATGGAGGGCCTGCTGTGTGCCAGGTTCACATCCTTTCCACATCTCTTGGGGCCTTCATGGTTTTTAAAAACTGATTTGGACTAAGGAGTCCTTCATAAAACAGAAGGTATTTACCTTTTGTCATTTGCTGAAATGTTTTCCCTAGTCTCTTACTTGCTTTGAAGATTGGTGTTATGTCTTTTTCTCTTTTAGCAAATTTCAAATTGGTACATAGTGAAATCTGTCAGTCTTTTCCTTGGAGAGCTTTTTCCTCTGTTGCTTCTAAGCTTAGGAAATTGTCTCCACAAACAGGAGGGACAGCCCTGCCCTGGGTCACAGCAGCCAGTGTCTCCTGCTCCTCTCTCCCCTGCTGGTAACATGTCTAGGACTTCAATCAGGGCCCTGCACATTTTGCCTCGCCTTGCTTATCTCAGTTCCTCTTTCAGATTTAAAATCGCTCCCTGGAACGGTAGCCTGGGGACAAGGCCCTGGTACCAGAAATACATCTCTAAATGCTGGCTGACTCTTGCCTTCCTGGCGCTCTATTTAGGGACATACCTGGGTCTTCTCATCAAAATCTCTAACAAGTCCTGCGTCTTGCGGGCCAGGGAACTCTGTGTTCTTTGCAACAGCCTAAATGCCACCTGGAACCTGCAGCTGGGTCTCAGCCTGAGGGCAAAGCCTGGGGCCCAGTTACTTGGTTCCAAGATGGGACCTTGGTCAGAGGAAAGAAACAAGCCAATGACCTGCCAGACTTACACAGGACAGACTGACACACGCTCTGACGGTACAGTGAGCCGAGACCCGACTTCTGCAAACATGCCGCTGACTCAACGAAACCACAGACAATTACAGGAGGACCACAGAGTTTACAAAGCCTAAACAACTGTACACAGAGAGGGGCAAGGAGAGAAGGGAAACGTAAAACCAAGCCCCAAAGAACCCATGCAAACTGAAGCCCCTTAAAAACCGAAATATACATGTTTCAAGAGCACATGTCTCCTGGGAAACAGAGAGACAGCCTTGCTGTTTTCAAAGATTATTTTGGCCTTTCAGAAGCCAGTTTCACTGGAAGTTTTCTTCCTTCTCCTACAAAGAAGAAGGTCAAATATTTGCAAAAAATCTTCCTCCAGAGAAATGCAAGGTGGGATCCCCCCATGTGATGATCACCAGCCAGCCCCCGGGGGAGGGAAGGCAGCCCCTAAAAGTGTTCCTCACCAGGTTCTCCGCCGTCAGGGGACGTGGGTTCCCTTGGTCCTGGGCTGGGGAAGAGTGGAAAAAGGGAAGTGGTGTGCCAGCCCTCCGTCTCTTTCAGGAAAAAGGAGCCTGTTTGGGTCCACATGTAATTTCTTCGCGTGTAACTAAACCGTAAGTGGTATTTCACCTACGGAAACAAAGAGAAAACCAAGCGCTCTGAGGGATCCAGCCAGAGGAGCAAACGTCTGTGTCCAGTGGGAGGGGCTGGGGACCCTTGCTACCCCTACCTCACCACTGCCCCAGCCCCCCAACAATGTGTGGGTCTCAGGAGGTTGGAGTGAGTGGTCCTGCTGGGGCACAGGGAGCCTGAGGGCACCTCTGCAGTGCTCTTCACCACCCTCTTCTGCCATTACCAGTGGAAACTCCACGTGTGGAGTCACAGCTAACCAGTGCAGGGCCGCCAGCATGATGCTGGGGGACGTGACAGTTTCCCAGTCTTATTGCCACTGGGGCAACCAAAACATCTTTCTTTTTGCTTAATTATGTAATAGAAATTCTAATGCAACGTGGTACTAAATCCCAAGTATCTGCTACTTTCCTACTTGTCCTATTTGACTCTGTCCAAGGAGACCGGTAATGCCTTTTATAAAATGAGAGAACAAAGAGGGGCCACAGCAATGGTCTATGGCTGCTTTCTTCAGGTAGGTGAGGTTTCTAAACCGCTCTGACCCCTTTGACGGGTCAAACGCCACCAGGGTCCCTCAGTGGGCCGAGAGGTGATTCTGGACCCACGGGGAAAGTTGTATTTGCTCCCAGGCAGGCAGAGTGCCTCTGGCTCCTGGGGAAGGAAGCTTGGCTCCATGGGGCTGGGGTCCTCACCGCCAGTGGCAGGGGGTCCCTGCTGTGGTTGAAGGCATGCTCGAACACCAGGGCGGCCAGCACGTTGGTAGAGCGGTTGTCATACCTGATGTAGTCCTCAAAGTGCTTCTCGGAGGGGAAGCCTCGAGCTGTGGGGAGCAAGAGGCCCAGAGTTGCCCAGTCGTCCGCTCTGCTTGAAAAAGCTGGACCTTCAGGTAAGGGACTAAAGCTCACAAGTTTCTCTAGGGCTTGTAAACCTTTCCTAAGACTCAAGGAGGCTTTTTTCTGGCAGAGATGGGCTGCAGTGAAGACCGGCAGAACCTCGCCATCAAAGCCGGCCCTAGGCTTCCAGAAGGTGAGAGCTGAAGCAGGGCCCACTCCATGCAGGTGGCTGCCCTGCCCTGGGCTCTGCAGCCAGCATCAGTCTCTCTCTCATAACCATAATGGTGAGCTTTAAAAATTCAAGTGGGCACTAACATATAATCTGTTCAACGATCTCTCTCACCCAGACCCCATTTCACATAAAGGGTTTGACTCTAATCATGTAGTGATGGACCAAGGATCTTCCTCTAAGCATTTGCTACACTGAATTAAACAGGCCACAGGAGGTATGTGCCAAAATCAAGAGGGAGAGAAAAGGGGGATAATACTTTCTACTCTGAAAGCAAAGACCTGGCAGAGGTGACTGGCACATTTCCTGGGAATGGCCCTCAACAGGCTTCCTGATTAACTCTATCAGAGTTGTCCTCACAAACCATGTCCCAAAAGAGGTTCCTGGCACTGGGCCTTGCCCTTGTAATTAAAGTGCTTTGTGGGGTATGTGGACACCATCCCCACTCTGAATACCCAGAGGCTGGGAACAGTCACACATGCAACTTCCCGTGGCCCTCACAACACTGGTCCCTGAGTTACGAGACAAGTCACAGCCGAGGGACTCGACAGATCTGCGGGAAGTACGGCCACAACAGGGAGGCTGCATCTGCTGCTGCCCGACTCCCCACCCGGCCTGTCCCTGCTCTGAGCCCCGCTGCGCTGTCAACACCCCCCGCCCCACCAAGATGCCTCACCTCTCATGTTGATCACCAGCGTCTTCCTCACCATCTCTGTGATGGTCCTCACGGCGTCACTCTGGGACGGGATGTAGACGAGCTCCCAGGCGGCTCCCGGCGGAGGGAAGCTGAAGAACAGGGGCAGCTCCCGGATGGACTGGCCGGGGTAGAGGGTGGCGTTGGGCACGTTTTCCGACTGGATCTTCAGGCGAAGCCAAATCAGGATCCCAGAAAACAGCAAGGGCAGGAAGAGCTCCAAGATGGTCACCAGGACCTTCCGCTTCTGAAGAGAAACAGAAACCGAGGACTGTGGAGCGCAAGGGAGAGGCGGAAGGAGCCCCCTCCTGCTGACACCCACTCCGCCAGGCCCCTCCCCCTGCAGTGCCCCCAGGGTCAGACCCACCTGCAAAGTGTAGTTCTTCCAGAGCAGGAGCGCCAGCTGCCTGAGCACCGCCATCCTCTACGGAAGGGCTGCTAGTTGTGAACCAAAGTCAGGGTGTCGGTGAAACGTGAACCATGAGTGGTTGGGGAAGGCGGGGAGAGTTGGGGGAGGGAAAGTCAGTCCTGAGACACAGACCCTCCACTTCTCCTCACCTCCTTTTGTCCCAGCCTAACTCAGAACTGTTCCCGAGGGAGAGGCCAATTCTATCTGTGTATTCAAGGAGCACATGCCCTTTTTGGTAGATGCAACGTGGCCACTGGCGTGGCAATCACTGGATGAACACTATTCAGATGTTCTCCGTAGTTCGTGTGAATGTGCTATTTCTCCGCAAAAACTCAGGTTGATGGAATTCCCCTCCCATACTGCTTTACTCTCCACTATCACAGAACAATAAAAGGAAACTTAGCTCAGTGTCCTGGCTGGGGGCTGACTTCTAAGACCTGGAGAGGGCTGTGGCGGAGCAAGGAAGGAGCCTGGGGTGGGGGCCCTCAGTGGCCTTGACCAAGGAGCAGACACGGCAGGCGGACACGTGAATGGCAGGGTGGCACATGCTTTCCTGCCTTGAATCCTGAAGACCAGTTCTTCCTGCTTTAACTGTGAGCAGCGGTCTGTGAGCCTCCACATGACACTGGTCATTTTCCTCCAGAGAAAATCTACTCTACATTAGGTACGAATGTTATATTTAAATCTGGCACATATAGCTGGGAAAATATGCTGAGACACTGATTATCAACACAGTGACAGCAGAAACAAGAACAGAGGCTTATAAAGGTCTCCCTCAATTTAGGGAAATCCGTCTCATGAGACTGCAGTGTGAGAAGCAGAGACACGGAATCACACTAACCTCTAGAGAAGGAGGGGGTCGGAGTTAACTCAGGAAGACCCCAGGATGCCCACGACTAGAAGCACCCGGTTCCGGAAGCTGTAGGCATGAAGGCCAGTCGAGGCTGGACCTGAGGTGGGCGGCAAGGGCAGCAGAGGAGGGGAGGCCCCAGAGAGCTCCTGGTCACCGTCTGTGCCAAGGACGCAGGTGGAGTGGAGAAGGGCCCTTCACAGCTCACGGTCCTTCAAGTGGGGAGAAGTGTCCGTGACTCACAGGGAAGGGTCCTGAGTGCAATGAGCCGGCTCCACACTCAGGCTGATACTAACCCAACACCATCCATCAGGCGGGTCAGGACAGCACGGGAAGCTTGGACAAACGGCTAGTAAATCCTTCATTAGTTAACCAGCTCTAACACTACAGCCCAAAGAACCTACCTTGAGACTCAGTACGCGTGGAGCAAGATCTTGTTTATGAGATAGCCAGTTTTACTTCTGGCTTCAGTTAGTGGAAAATCATTTCCTTTAAAGCTCATTTTTAAATTAAACTCTTGCTTAAAAAAAAAAAAAAGATGTAGCTGTCTGTATCTGTGTAACAGTAATTCCTCAAAATTTATGCTTTAAAGGGCACTCAGTAAATATTCGTAGAAAACACAACTGCAAGAAGTTATTTACAAATTAACTTAAAATGCGGCTTTTAATTAACCGCATGGTTAAAATGTGGAGAGATTAAAGCTAAAATAGTATGAAGTGCTATTAAGTGGCAACTTAATAAATTATCCAAATTCTTTTAAAATGAACAAGATGGAAAACCTGTCTTAAAATCAGTTGTAGACAACTAATAAAAGAGCAGTAGTGTAACGTTACCCATGAAGGCCTGTGGTCTATGAACAGTTTCAAGAAGTGGTTTAGGCTAAGAGGGGACAGCAGTGCCTCCAGCGGGGCTGGTCATCCCCACATCAGGCTGATGGGTGCCTGGCTTGGCTGAGATGAAGCTTCTTCCTCTACCAAGAGGGGAATGTGAAAAGGTCACACGGTTCAGAGAAGTCTTCTGGTCAGAGAAGTTGACGACTTTTCTGGAGAAGTCTGGCCAAGAAAGGACACATCCCCAAGCTTAACCCCATCTTTCCAGCCCTGGGTGGCGGGGCAGGGGGGTTTGTAGGGCAGAGAGACAGACCATCCACCTTCCCATGAAGACAACACTGGACAGCGGCACTGGGGAACTGACCTGAGTCCCGGCAGGGGCTCCTGGCTGAGGCCTTCCTCTGGGGCTACGGGAGGTCTGGCTGGGAGGAGGCAGCCCTGCACAGAGGGCTCTGGGGTGGGGCCGGCAGGCCTCTGGAGTATGGTGGGCGGACCTTGGAGCTCGGGAGCACTGACGCCTCACGGGACATCAGGAGGGGCCTGGGGCTCGCTGACATGACGCTCCGGCACCTTTGGGCAAACGGAGGGTGCCAGAGCATAATTAAAATAATCATAAAACACCTTTCACTGGGTTAGAAAATCAAAGTGCAAAACAGATTGCGAGCATGTTACTTAAGCAGAGCCGAGTCCAGTATCAGAGAAATAGGGATTTTGGGAAACTGAGAGCACTGGGGTGGCTTTGTTCTCTCTTGGTACAATAAACTATAAGAAGCTTTTATTTTATATACTTTTATATTTATAGAGACTCCTAACCCAGCCCTGGCTTCTAGTACCATCATCCTTTCAAGACTAAGAAACTAGGAGGAAGTGCCTGGCCCAGGATCACACAGCAAGAAAGCCTCAGACCCCAGATCTGAGCCTCCTAGTCTGAGTTTTTACCACTGCACCCCTGCAGCCCTGTGTATCCTAAAAGCAGTAAACAGCTTTACAAAGTCTGTATATATTCCTCCCAGAACCTAACATTAGAAATCAAAGAGAAGAAATATCCCACCACCGTAATAGACATTGTACATTATTTCTGTCCCCGTAGCACCCAGCTCGCTGCCCTGTGCCCGCCAGGCACTATCTGAAGTCTCACTGAATACCATACCCACGTCTGTTCTGTTTGAGCAGAAAAGGAATTTAAAAGAGGACATTCCCGGAATTACAAAATCTGGGAAGCTTTCTGGTTACGAAAGCAAATGTACACGAGGAAAGGAAGTTAAAGTTCCTCAGCACACTTGAGGCACTCAGAGTTCCCTGGAAGTGGCGGGGGCTGCGATCCAGAACCAGCCCCTGCGGGTCCACTCCGAGGCAGTCGCTCACAAAGCCTCACAAGAGCGTCTGAGGACTTCCCCTTGAGGCTCACTTCACACCTCCTGGGACAGAGCCAGGAAGGGAAGGGAAAGGAAAGCTCTTTTTACCACGGAAAGGCTTGTTTACTCACTGTTAAAATATTAAACATTACACAAATCACTATTTCAATGTTTGCTTTTCAGATGAGCAACTGAGCTGGTCCAGAGTGAGAGCCTACTGTGAGCTGCTGACTTCTGAGAGCTCTCTCTGTGGCACCCGGGGTTCCTCTGAAAACGGTTGTCCTGGTTTGGGAGCATCATGCCAGGTGCTCACCCGTCTGTGTTGAGTCCCAACACCTCCACTTCCTGATCTGGGGATTTTTTCTCATTATGAAGTTAAATACGTCCTCCAGTTTCTACGTGTCCAAGCAAAAAGCAGCTTTTATTTCTGCATATACAGCACAGAATGGTGTTAATGCTTCTAGAAAGCTCACTGCTGAGCCAGCCTCAAGGCCAGCAAGCAGAAGTGGATGGGGCCCCAGGGCCAGGCACACCCTGTTACATCATGTGTTCTGTCATATCCCAAGTGTGGTTGCCTTTCCTTCCATGGAAGCCAGGTCTGCACAGGCCTGGAGCATGGCGTGGCTTGGAGGGAGGGGTCTCAGTAAGGCCGAGGCAGATTCTGCTGTCACACAGAGAGCGGACAACCAGGGCTCTGCCCTCTTGGATCATAGGTGCGGAACAGGGAGATAGCCTTGTTGGTGGCACTGGCTGGGACTTGGCACTCTTCCTGAGGACCAAGGTGGGTGAGGACCCATCTCAGCTAGGGAAGCATTTCCTTATGGACGCGGGGAGCCCACAACAGTCAGCGGTATTAAGTCTACGTGTACTTGCTGAAGAAGGCATGATAGGTACTTCGTATTTGCTGGTAGAATCTGTGGCCTTTTAGGATACACAAGACAAAAATGCATTTACTCTTCCACCAAACATTTGTCAAGTGGTTACTGTGTAATGGGCACTTATACTAGGTACTGAGGATTTGGAAATGAAAATCACAGTGTTCTTAATCCAAAGAGTTCACAGTCTGCAAATGCTTGCATGTGCTTTAATTGGTATGACTGAAGCCAAATGAAGCATCACGAGATTGGAGGAGACCAGAACTTGTGTGTGTGTGTGTGTGTGTGTGTGTGTGTGTGTGTGTGTGTGTGTGTGTGTAAGACAGAGTGAGCTCTGGGAAGGCTCCCAGGAAGAGGGGACACAGGAGACCAATCTCGGGGTTTCTTGTTGGTTGAGGTGGGAAGGGCACTGCAAGATCATGGAGAAATGAAAGAGTGCATAGGGGGAACAGCCAGTATTGGGTTGGCCAAAAAGTTTGTTTGGGTTTTCCCGTAAGCCAACCCAATAATTCTGAGCAGCTGGGGAGGAGCAGCAGGGACTGAGCCAGAAAGGGAAACTGATCAAGGCCTTGGGTGCTATGCCAAGAAGGGAGCTTGGGTGGAGCGGGGGTGAGGGGCATCCAAAAGTGCAGTGATTCCGTTCGAGGGTGTTCTGTTTTGCTTAATCTTTTACCCTGTACATGATCTTTTAAATTGTGAAAATATCTAATTCAGTGGATTCTGCAGGTTAATGTCCAAATATCAATAAGTACTGTAAAAAATAGGCTGAAAATAGCAGGCACATTTACAGAGGGTGGTCCCCAACAGTGAACCCCACTATTAGTCTTCCAGTGGGGTGAGCAAGACAATTTGCTGGAGTAAAGGAATGGCAAGAAATTCTACTTTAAAAATGAGGAAAAAATTGGTTTTACTAACTTTTAAAAAAATATTTATTTATTTGGCTGCAACAGGTCTTAGTTGCGGTGCGCGGGCTTAGCTGCCCTGTGGCATGTGGGATTTTAGTTTCCCAACCAGGGATAGAACCCGTGTCCCCTGCATTGGAAGGTGGATTTCTAACTACTGGCCCACCAGGAAAGTCCCAGTTTTACTAATATTTAACACATGAATACACCCTGGCACTCTTGCTGGACTATGTGTCAGCGGCCATGGCACCCTGATGGAGGAGGGGCTCCATGACACGCGGGTGATGATGGGCCCTTGCTCACTAGTTTAAGTCTCTCAGGTGTGTTTACATGCTTCAGGTTATCATGGTTGTGGTCAATTAAAAAAAAAGACTCAAACAGCCAAAGCCTTACAATACTTTGCAGTGATTTGGGGACTGTCTGTTGTGAATATCCCTGGTTATCTCAAGACTTAGAACTTAAGGAGGAAATACACATTTTCTTTCATGAGAAGTTTCAAGCCTGGAAACCTTTTTCTTTTCTTTTCAATGATAAATGAGTGCTAGCTTATTGGTTTTAGGCCAATGCACTCAAATCTGTCCCTTCCAGTAAAAGGTGACAATGCGTGAGAGTTACAGGTTTTCAAAATAATCTGTGCCAAGAACAGAGCATTTATGAAAACAAATGTTTGGAGATGTTTCCACAGGTGTGTGACTATTGCCAAAGATGAGGCAAGAGCGCCATCCATGTGAACACTGACACCTGTACAGCAAGAGCTTTGGGATCCAGAACTTCCACCTCTCATGATGGCCCCTGAACACTCACCAGCCCAGATTCATCAAGAGCCTTTGCATGATTGGCGGGTGGGATTGAAAAACAAGTACCAGACACATAGCACAGTCTGCACGCCTTCCTGAGGTTTCCTGTGCTTATCTGCGAACCCCTCAAGCATCAGGAACTGACATAAACAGAACTCACAACCACACCTCCAAATGCGGGACTCATGTTTCACCAAGCATTTATAAATGGGATGTAGACTTGATCATATGGTTTTCTTTTAAAAACAGCACACATGTATACACTAGATTTTGCACTACTGATACAATGAAAAACTTAATCGTGTTCATTTTGCCTCTCATTCATTTAATAGGTCTGTATTTGTATATGTTTCTATGTCCATTATATTCAGGACAGTAGTATATGGCTTTCTTTTTTTTTTAATTAATTAATTTAACTGGCTGTGTTGGGTCTTTTTTGCTGTGCTCGGGCTTTCTTTTTAGTTGCAGTGAGTGGGGGCTACTCTTTGTTGTGGTGCGCGGGCTCCTCATTGCCGTGGCTTCTCTTGTTGCGGAACACGGGCTCTAGGTGCGTGGGCTTCAGTAGTTGCAGCAAATGGGCTCAATAGTTGTGGCTCACAGGCTCTAAAGCACAGGCTCAATAGTTGTGGGGCACAGGCTTAGTTGCTCCGCGGCATGTGGGATCTTCCTGGAGCAGGGATCAAACCCGTGTCCCCTGCATTGGCAGGCGGATGCTCAATCACTGCGCCACCTAGGAAGCCCCATATGGCTTTCTTTTATAATAAATAAATAAAATATATGGTGGTGCATGCTCAAATTCTTTTACATATAGCAGTGGACATGAAAAAGGCTTGTGGATGACTTATTTATACAAATGGCCCCTGTGCGGATAAGATGGGAACAAATCCACAAGCCGCAGTCATTGTCCAAGAGCCACATGAAGCCAGGTTCAAGGTCATGGTCATTTGTATTGGGAGGCCCAGATGGAGACCTAGTTTGTGGGTCTCACTCAGTGCCACCATCTGTGCTGTCCTGGGTCAGGGCAATGGGCTCCTCAGAATCACCTGGCTCTGAGTTTACACTGAAGCTCCCAGCAGGGGGTGGTGGGATATATTTTTAAGCCAAAGGTGTGGCCCAAAGGAGGCTACTGGGAGAGAGTTCCACAAAATCTGTTGCACTGCCTGCTCTCCTAACCCCTGCTGCAGCCTCCATCTCAGTCCCTGTCCTGCAAGTCTTCTGCCTTTCTAGGTGTAGGAAATGAGGTAACCAGGCATTTGAGAATCCCCAGAGAGAGAGGTAACCATGGATCTTCTGCAACAAGCAAGGCAGCAAGCTCATTACTCAGGTCCTGCAATGGCACCTCTCTGCCCGTTGACTCCAAATCTCTCCAAATGCGGCAAAAGACTCAGCCGGTCAGGGGGACAGGCACTGCCCAAGTCTCCCAGGACAGGGACTGACACGCCTTACACTTTCCCGGGTGTGTGTGGGCCTTCTGTGGTTTTGTCGGCTTGGAGTATCACCCACCATTCTCATCTCTACTTTCTGAAATCCTTCCTGTCATTTCCCAGTCCAGTCCTGGCCCCTCTGTGAAGCAGCCACTGACAACCCCAACTGGTTCAGGGGTTCTTCGTCTTGGCTGCACAACGGAATCTTCTGGGATGCTTTAAGACAGAAACTGATGCCTGAGGCCCACCCCTGGAGATTCTGGGCTGTTATCTGGGCATGGGACTCTTTCCCCAGTGATTCTAACATGCAGCCAGGGTTGAGACCTTCTGCTCTTGTCGCAAGCCATCCCCCCACCTCTGCACACTTGCGGCAGCTTTTCTGGATGTCTCGTGTAGCACTTATCTCGCTCTGTCTTAGGTCAGCTATTCATGAATAAATCATCTCGTTAGCTCCATCCTAAGGTCCCCAATTGTGCACAGAGCCTTGCCCATCATTCTCCCCAGAGTTCCAGAATACCTGCCTCTTCTCCCCCACCCCCACCCCCTGCCCCCAACAGACTCAATAGCAGAGGAGTCTACTGTTGTTTCAGGAAGCAGGGCTGGAGAAGAAACTGTCAACTAGAGAGTCTTACCCGGGCCTTCCCCAGACAGGTTCCCATGAGACTGCCTGGCATATGCACTGTGGAAAACTAGTAACTTAAAAAAAAAAACAACCTGAGCTCCCTCTCTTGTTCCAAAAGGCTGTTTCATCAGAATGATGATAGATCACCTTAGAGAAGGAATGATGCCATCCTGCTTGTCCAATAGAGTAAGCAAGTGTTCAATTAAAAAAACAAAACAAAACAAAAACCCCTGAGAAGTCAAAAAAAAAAAGGTGGGGGATTCCCATAGCATCCATTTTTACCTGTTTCCCTTTCTTTTACTTTTCCAATGAAGTTAACTTTCTAAAGGAAAACACCCTTAACCTTTTCACGTTTACAAAAGGCAGCATCAAAATGTTCTGAATCAAATGATACAGTTGCTCAGGAGAAAAGAGCGTCACTCTTCCACTTGCAGCTTGTCTGCATTTCCACACTGCTACAAGTCTCACCCACTTCTTTGACAAGTGCTCCTTGAGTGCCTGTCATGTGCCAGGCGCTGGCTATGTGCTAGGAGCACAAGCCCCAACAAGAGCCAATCTGTGCCTTCAGGGAGCTCAGAGATCAGGAGGAAAGAGGCAAACAAATAGAAATAACCTATCAGGGAACAGGCTTTAATTAGGCAACATCCAAGAGGGGCATTCACTCATGCCACAGATATGCACCAAGCATGTGTCCTAAGCCCTCATTTAGGAGATAGTCCCTGCCCTCATGAAGCTTACAGTCTACTTCCGGAAAGTGACAATACCTATGTAAACACAAATTCATACCAAATACAGACTGACCATGGGCACCAGGGCTGTGGCAAGTCCTTCCACCTAGCCCAAGAGGTCCCTTTCCTTCTGTTCCCCCACGCAACTCTCACCACTAACAGTGGACCACCGGACCCCCATTCTGAGGCCCATGAGAAGGCAGCTTTGGGAGCAGGGCAGACACCGTTAGGGGGGCGCATTCCCACCCACACTGGGAATCTCTGCACCAAGAGATGAGCCAACAGCATCCTTGGCGGCCCTGCCTCGGCTCATCGGCCTGAGATGTCGCCTGGCTTTAGCAGGCAAGTGTTCAAACTGTCTGCCGATGAAGGCCAGCGGGTCTTAACATGGTAAATGTCTGTCCACCCCCCTCCGCTGGGCACAAAGGATTCCACAGCGATTCTAGCTCCGGTAAGGTTAAGTTTCTCTAAGGGGGGCCTGCTATGGGGAGCTGCCTGCGGGGATGGGGACACGCCCAGAGGCTCGCGCTGAAGGGAAGCCTGAGTCAGGGCGGCCTGGCACTGCGGGGAGATGCACCTGCTGGGCTGGCGCCGGAGGCAGCGGGCAGGGCGGGGGCGGGGCAGGGCCGCGGGAGGGGCCGGGTGCTAGGCGGGGGAGAGGGGCGGCTCGCGGTCGGGAGGGCGCCCGGGGCGGGGAAGCGGCCCCTAAGCCGCGAGCCCTGGGAGCCAGCGCGCGCGACCGGCGGGTCCTGGGGCACTCACCGACCCTCAGCGCCCAGGCGGCGGCGGCCGGCGCGCTGCCCTCTCGCGGGGTCCCCTCCCTCGGCTCCCGGCTCTGCTCTGGCCTCGCGGCAGCGGCGGCAACCACTGTGGACAGCTGCTAGGCCGCCAGGGCGGGGAGGGGGCGCCTGCGACCCGCGACGGGCGGAGGACCCGGCAGCCCAAGCTCCTGCAGGGGGCGCGCCGGCCGGCTCGCGCATGCGCAGCGGGCCACCCCTGCGGTGCAGGGGCCGCCCATGGCTGCCCCGCCCATACTTGCGCCTGCGCAGTACTCAGCGCCCCCGCGGCAGGGCGGCAGGGGGCGCGGGACGCGGGAATCTGGGCGAGGGCTTGAAGGGTGAGGAGAGCCGAGAGGTCCGCATGCACTTCCAGGCAGCTGAAGTAGTCATTGCCCGAACCTCTGCCTTCCCTGGACATCGTCCATTTACCCTCCAGCACTGTCTTTCGTTGGGGGCCGGATCCCTTCTCCTCACGGAGGGAGGGCGCTTTGCCCTCTTGGGCCTGGCGTGGATGCTGCTGGGCAGATGAGGCCCTGGGGCAAGGAAATTTCTAGAAAACGGCTATGGGGTGGTCAGGACGGGCCCAGCATCCCTGGGTGTGGCCGCGGTCCCAGCGCAGTTCAGAGAGGCAGGGAGGCCTCGTGTGTCACCTCAGGCAGGAAGGTCGAGAGTCAGGGCTGGGGTCACCTCAGGAGGGTCACAGGTTGGGTCGGGGTTCCCTGAAGCTGGGAGAGTTATGAGGCTGGGTTGGGGTCACCTTGGATGGGAGGGTCCCGAGGTCCAGCAGGGGTCACTGGGGGCAGAGGGTCTCGAGGCGGGGGCAGCTCGGGGCCAACAGTTGCTGTGGCCTGGCCACTCGCCTCGCTAGTGCTCAGGTCGTGAGCGCCGCCAGCGGCCCGTCGATTCCGAGGATCCTCCAGCGGCCTGCTGTCCTCGGCCTAGCCTCTGGCGGCTCCTGGTGGAGGTCGCTGGGTCCAGGATGCCGCCTGCTGACCTGCCGGGCTCTGACCGGGCTCCGACCGGGCTCTGAGCGCGCCTCTGCGCTGAGGACGTGACTGACTGACCAAACCGTAAAGTAATGACCCAAGTCGGGAGGCTTACTTATGCCCCCCAAGACTCCTTATGGGTTAGTGATAGAGAGTCTCAGTGCCCCATTTGTTTACTTCAGAACATCTTTTATCATCTGAAATGGTGTTATTTACTTGTTTACTTTTCTTCTGTCTCTCACCAGAAGATGGGCTCCATGAGTAAAGGGACTTTGTTTAGTTCATGGCCACATCCTAGGGTCCTAGCATGCCTGGCACAGTGGTGGCATTTGATAAATATTTGTTGAATGACAGGGTCACAAAGACCGGGCTTCAAATCTTGACCTGATCCCGTAACTGGTGCAGGCATGGCATTTAAACTTCCTGAACCTCGATTTCCTATACCTGAAACTAAAATGATAATACGGAACTCAAAGGTAATTAGTGTCTCAAAGTGAACTGAGAAAAAACGTAAGTGCTTATCACAATGCCTGGCACATAAATGCCAAATAAATGGTAGTATAATGGGAATATAACCAGAGACTTATATAGCTTGGTCTCTGTAAGGAGGATTCAGAAAAAAAAATTGAAGGCAATTACTGGATAGGTGGAAAAGTAGATTATTAATGTGTGGCAAACATCTTAAAAACCATCTCTCCCCATCATTCCTCACAGACTGCATCCCTTCCCTCCCAACAAAAGTGTTGGGAAAAACTATGAAGTTTTCTGGCTGACTGGTACTTCTCTTCACCCTGCTCTTCTTCCTTAATCTTTTTTATTTCAAGAACCCATCCTTACCATTTTTAATTTAAATTGGTTACACCTTGCAATTTTTTTTCAAACCCTTTTTAAACCGATCCCAGTTCTGTATAACCAAATCCAGAAACAGAACTGGCTGATTCAGAATTTCCCCTGTATGGAACGTGAGGGTGTGGGTACTGGAAGAAGAATGACCATGCAGATCGAGACAGACAACTGCAAAGACTTCTATATCTTTGTTCTTAATCATATTAGGGTGCCTGCTATTGTAGTTATCATTAATTATCATAATCATGAACTGGGAGGGTGTGAAGGGCGCTGGCAAAGGCGGATGTAGAGATTCCAGGTTCCAGACTCCCATTCAAAAATAACTGCCCACAGTGGGCTGGATGCTTTTTTTTTAAATTTTTAATTAATTAATTAATTAGGCTGTGCCAGGCCTTAGTTGCAGCATGTGGTATCTTCTTTTGCTGCATGCAGAATCTTGTTTGTGCTATTCGGAATCTTTTTTTTTTTTTTTTAGTTGCTTCACGCGGGATCTTCGTTGTGGCGTGTGGGATGTCTAGTTGCGGCATGCAAACTCTTAGTTGCGGCATGCTTGTGAGATTTAGTTCCCTGACCAGGGATCGAACCCGGGCCCCCTGCATTGGGAGTGTGGAGTCTTAACCACTGGACCACCAGGGAAGTCCCTGGGCTGGACTCTTTTGATGCTCCTCAACAATCACTGAAAAATCCACCAAAGTTCTACTCGAGGCCCACTACTGAAAAAAAAAAAAACCAAACCTAGATGCTCCATCTAGTCTTCTCCTTCCATTGGGAGTCCCACATAATGGTCATAATTTTGTTCAAAGTACACAGTAGAGCTGAGACTGGAACCCAGGTGTTCAGGTTCCTGAGCTCTTTAATGCTCTCTGGTACGTGAATTACATTTATATATCATGAATATATGCCTAGAAATTACATGGTATACTTCTTAGGGTCCATATGGCTCAGACATTTTTCAAGATTGATGGCAAATGCTAAGTGACACTCATAAACAAATCTTCAGGCTTTACAAAAGGCAGTAAACCTAGTCGTTATAATAGTTGGCTGACATATATAGTAATATACACATATATACTATTTTCATTTTTAAAATGAAACCAATATTTTAGCTCCTATTTCTTTTGAGGGGCACAAATACTATCTGTCTATATCTAATATGCTTATGTATTTTTTTGTACAGTAGTTACTGGTATTCAATGCAGAATTTTAGAATAGGACTTCATTGTTTCCACAGAACTATGTTATAACTGGGGGATGCCTTCTAGACCAAGGGCTGCACATACTCCTTCATTCAGTGATTGACAGGCATTATATTGTAGTGGTTAAAACCAGTTATGGATTCTGGCCACACAGCCTCGAATTGAATCCCAGATCTTAATGTCTTAACTTTTCCATGCCATGGTTTCCTTCTGTAAAATGGGGATGATATAGTACCCGCTTCATAGGATTTTTGTGAGTATTCAATGCATCAAAGCATATAAAATACTTTAAAAAGTGCTTGACAGCTGTTTCCAATTTTGAGGAGATTATAAGTAAAGCCTTCTATAATCATTTGTGTACAGGTTCTTGTGTAAAAACAAAAATTTAACATTTGAAAATAAAAATTTTCTTTTTTTTTGGGGTAAAAACTTAAGAATGAGATTGTTGGATTGTATGGAAGTGTATGTTTAGCTTTATAAGAAACCGCCAAAATATTTTCCCAAGTGGCTGTTCCATTTTGCATTGCCACTGGATCTATGTAAGAGTTCTAGTTTCTCTGTAATTTTGCCAGCACTTAAAATTTTTAGCCATTCTAGTAGCTATGTAGTAGTATTTTATTATGGTTTAAATTTACATTTCCCTCATGACTGATGATGTTGAGCATCTTTTCATGGGCTAATTTGCCATACATATATCTTTTTTTGTGTGAAGCGTCTTCAATTGTTTTGCCCATTAAAAAAAAATGGATTGTTTTCTTATTATTGTTTTGAGAGTTTTATGTATTATGGATACAACTCCTTTGTCAGATAAGCAATTTGCACATATTTTCTCTCAAGTCTGTGGCTTGTCTTTTCATTCTATTAACAGTCTTTTGCAGAGAAAAAGTTTTTAATTTTGATGAAGTCCAGTTTATCAGTTTTTCTTTTATGATTTTGGTGTCGTAGTTAAGAAATTCTTGCTTGATCTAAGGCCACAAAGATGTTCTCCTGGTTTGTTTTTGTTTTTGTTTTTAGGTTTTGCGTTTAAGTTTGTGCTCTATTTGGAATTAATTCTGTATAATGGATTGAAGTATAGATCAAAGTGGGTTTATATTTTTCCCATACATGGATTCCAGTTGTACCACCACTTGTTAAGAAGACTAGTCTTTTCCCATTGAATTGCTCCTTTGTCAAAAATTGACCATATTTGTGTAGGTCTATTTTTGGACTCTCTTTTCTGTTCCATTGATCTGTGTGTGTATCTTTGGTCTTTTAGCCAGAATTTGGAAATCTTTTTCTGTAAAGGGTGCGATAGCAAGTTCTTTTGGCTTTTCATGCAAGTTTTTTTGGCTTTTCATGCCAAGAGGCAGAATTGAGAATATCATATAGCTGCTTGTTACATAAGGGACAAAACAAATTTCCACAAAGTTTTTATTAGTGGACTTCAGTATGATAATTGGTTACAATTTTTTGGTAATATATATCTACTAGTGAGAAGAATGGAATTCTTTTTTATGGGATAACATACTGGGTAGCTGCGTTCAAAGATAGTGTTCCCTGCCATCAAAATTGATTGTAAATGTTAATCTGTTAATGCTGATATGTAATGAGATTTTGTGTCTCTCATCATGAACATATGATTTTAATTGAGTGCATTCATGACTTGAAAGGCATTAATAGGATTCTATTAGATTCTTGCTTTTAGCTTGTCATTACATTCCAGATTAATCACATCCAATTGAAGTTTAGGTAGAAGCTCCTCAAATGCACAGTTAAATGGATTTCGAAATATGAACATTTCCTTTGCATTTATATTGAGGTCTGAAAAAATGCTGCTGGAATTGTAGTTCGAGCTTGGAAAATATATCTGGGGCAAATTTATGTGGGCATGGAGATTTCACTTCTTGTTTTGTCTTTTGACAGCATGGAAAGTGCTTGGAGCACCTTGCCATTTCTTGTGATTCAAACAATGTTGGTTGTCATCAAAATGACTGTACCACAGTATAAATTTCACATAAAGGTACTGTAAAAAAAAAGTACCGTAAAAGCTAATCTTCAGAAGCTATTCAGTGTTCAGTAATAGTAATTGAGGGCAGTTCTTCCAGCCATTAAAAGGTGTCAAAACCATCCTTAGTTTGCAGGCTGTAGAAAAATTGGTAGTGGGCTGGATTTGGTCCGTGGGCCATAGTTTGCCTGCTTGTGCTTCAGCTGATACTATGTTGTCTTTTTTTTTTTTTTTTTTTTTTGGCACACGGGCTTAGTTGCTCCGCGGCATGTGGGGCCCTCCCGGAGCTGGGATCGAACCCGTGACCTCTGCATTGGCAGGCGGACTCCCAACCACTGCGCCACCTAGGAAGCCCCTATGTTGTCTTTTTAAAAAAAATTTATTTTGCATGTGCCGGGTCTTACTTGCCCGGGTCTTACTTGCAGCATGCTGGATCTTTTAGTTGCAGTGTGCGAGATCTTTAGTTGCAGCATGCATGCGGGATCTAGCTCCTGGACCAGGGATTAAATCCGGGCCCCCTGGATTAGCAGTGTGCAGTCTTACCCACTGGACCCCCCAGGGAAGTCCCTAATACTATATTGTCTTGATTAGTGTAGCTTTACAGTAACGCTTGAAATGAGGTAGTATGAGTAATTTCTTCCTTTTTCAAAATGATTTTGGCTATTCTAGTATCTTTTCATTTTATGTGAATTTTAGAGTCATCTTATTAATACCTACAAAAGACACTGCAGAAATTTTGATTGAAATTGCATTAAATCTATATATCAGTTTGAGGAGAACTGATATCTTAACAATATCGACACTTCCATTCCATGAATTTGGTATACTTTTCCATTTATTTCATTAGAAAAAAACTTTCATTAGTGTTTTTCCATCAGCATGTGGATTCTGCACGTATTTTGTTAGCTTTATTTGTATTTCATTTTTCAGTGTTATTGCAAATGATACTTAAAAAAACCTTTGGGCTTCCATTTGCTATTTACTAGTATTTAGAAATACAATTGATTTTTGTATATTGACCTTGCCTCCTGTGACATTGCTAAACTCACTTATTCATTGTAGAATTATTTTGTAGATTTCTTGAAATTTTCTACATAGAAAATATTGTTATCTGAGAATACAGACTCTTTTATGCCTTCTTGCCTTATATTTTTTATTGTATGTCTTTCATGTAATGTTTTTGTCTGGCCTTGGTATCAGGGTAATGCTGACCTCATAAAATGCGTTGGGAAGTAGTTCCTCCTTTTTTTTTTTTCCAAGAAGAGATTGTGTAGCATTAGTATATTTCTTCTTTAAATGTTTGTTTGAACTTTCCAATAAAACCATCTGAGCCTGAGATTCCTTTCTTGAAAGGTTTTTAACTACAAATACAATTTATTTAGCAGATTTAGGACTCTTTAGGTTACCTATTTATTCTTGAGTGAGTTTTGGTTGGTTGCGACTTTCAAGCATTTGTTTCGTCTAAGTTGTTGAACAAATAGGTGTCAGTACTGTTTTGATAATATTTCTTCAGTTTATTTGAAATGCTCTCTTTATCACATACTAAATTCCCATATATCCTTGAGTGTGTATATAGATTCTTTCTTCTTTTTATATGAGCTCTTACTATCCTAGCATAATATTGTTTTAATTAATGAAGTTGTATAACAACATATTTTAATATTTGGATAGTCTCTGGTCATTATCTGTCTCTTTCAGAATATTCTTGGCTAATCTCACACCTTTATCCTTCACTTGGACTTCAGAATCATTTTTTTTAAATCTTGTTGAAATCTTTTTTGGTGTTATGTAAAATTCATGAATTTACTTAGGAGAATTAATATCTTAACAATTTTGACTCTTCCTGTGCAAGGACAAGATATGTCTCTCCAGGGACTTCCCTGGTGGTCCAATAGGTGGGACTCCACACTCCCAATACAGGGGGCCTGGGTTCAATCCCTGGTCGGGGAGCTGGATCACGCATGCATGCCACAACTAGGAGTTCACATGCTGCAACTAAGAGTTCAAATGCTGCAACTGAAAAGTCTGCATGCCACAGCTAAGAAGTCTGCATGCCATAACTAGGTAGCCCGCGTGCTGCAACTAAGACTCAGTGTAGCCAAAATAAATAGATAAATAAATAAATAAATAAATAAATAAATAATAAAAGGAAGAAAAGGACAAAGAATGTAAAATCTTAAAAAAAAAAGATATGTCTCTCCGTTTACTGAAGCCTCATTTTACGTCTCTTGATGAGAGTTTTACAGTTTTCTTCACATAGGTTTTCTTTAATATAGGCATATTTCTCATTATATTTATTTCTAAATGTTTTCTTCTGGTGTTGCTATTGTGAAAGTGATCTTTTCCTTAAATGTATTTTTCTGGCTGGTTTGGTTATAGGAAAGCTATTGAGTTTTTAATCAATTAGTAAATCAATTACTTACTTTGTAATCAGCCACCTTACTTTACCATTCACTGTTTCTTACGGTTTTTCTGTTCTTGTTTTGGGTTTTCTATGTATACAGATTTTTAAAGTGCAAATAATGATAAATTAGTCCCCTCTTTGCCTATGTTTCTGCCTCCTGATTCATTCTGTCATTCTGTGTGTAGTAGCATATGGCCACCAAGAGCTCATATAGCATACTGTGCCTGCTGAGGAATTTCCAAAAGGTGCCACCCACCAATTAGATAAAGGCACTTCCTCTCGGTGGACCGGTTAGTTAAAGGCATCCCAACTTGTGCAGGCCAGTGAGATAAAGGTACCCCTCTGAGTGGACCAATTAACAAAAGGCACTCTTTCTGCCAGTGGACCCAGCCTTGTGCCAGGGTGAATGGAGCACCAGCTGGGTCTCAGCCCCTACTCTCATCCCCTTGGTCAGGTGCCCATATATGGGGAACAGTCCTCACAGCTGGCTCTGGCTTAGCATTTCCAGAACAATGTCACAGCTGCCATTCTAGTCTTGGTCTTGTCTTAACTGAATTCTTCTGGTAGTCACCAGACAGTACCTTTGCTTTTGATTTGAGATATGTATTTTTTTAGTAGTATTCCATTGAATACCATATTTTCTTTATCCATTCATCTATTGATAGACACTTAGGTTGCTTCCATATCTTGGCTATTGTAAATAATGCTACTGTGAACGTGGAGGGGGGGCATGTATCTTTTCAAATTAGTGTTTTACTTTTCTTTAGATATATACCTGGAAGTGGAATTGCTGGGCCATATGGTAGTTTTTTGAGGAACTTCCATACTGTTTTCCATAGTGGCTGCACAAATTTACATTCCCACCAACAATGTAAAGGTTTCCCTTTTCTTCACATCCTTGCCAGCATTTGTTATTTGTGGTCTTTTTGATGAAAGCCATTCTGGTAGGTTTGAGATGATATCATTGTAGTTTTGATTTGCATTTCTCTAATGATTAGTGTTGTTGAGTATCTTCTCATGTGCCTGTTGGCCATCTGCATGTTGTCTCTGGGTTTTTTTTGCTTTTTTTTTTTTTTGGCTGTGCCATGTGGCTTGGGGGTTCTTAGTTCCCCAACCAGGGATGGAACCCAGGCCTTTGGCAGTGAAAGCATGGAGTCCTAACCACTGGACCACCAGGGAATTCCCTGCATGTCATCTTTGGAAAAGTGTTTATTCAGGTCTTCTGTCCATTTTTTAATCAGATTGGTTTTTGTTTTTGTTTTGTTTGTTTGTTTTTTATATTGAGTTGTATGAGCTGTTTATATATTTTGGACATTAACCCCTTATCAGTGATACCATTTGCAAATATTTTGTCCCATTCAATAGTTTGTCTTTTTATTTTGTCAGTGGCTTCCTTTGCTATGCAAAAGCTTTAGAGTTTAATTAGGTCCCATTTGTTTATTTTTGTTTTTGTTTCCCTTGCCTTAGGAGACAGATCCAAAAAAATATTGCTATGATTTATGTCAAAGAGTGTTCTATGTTTTCTTCTAGGAGTTTTATGGTTCTGGTCTTACATTTAGGTCTTTAATCTATTTTGAGTTTATACTTGCATGTGGTATGAGAAAATGTTTTAATTTCATTATTTTACTTGCTGTTCAGTTTTCCCAGCACCTTATTAAAGAGACTGTCTTTTCTCCATTGCATATTCTTCCTTCCTTTGTCATAGATTAATTGACCATAAGTGCTTGGATTTATTTCTGGATTCTCTATTCTGTTCCATTGATCTCTGTGTCTGTTTTTGTGCCAGTACCATACTGTTTTGATTACTGTAGCTTTGTAGTATAGCCTGAAGTCAGAGAGCATGATACCTCCTGCTCTGTTCTTCTTTCTTAAGATTGCTTTGGCTATTTGGGCCCTTTTGTGTTTCCATACAAATTTTAGAATTACTTGTCCCAGTTCTGTGAAAAATGCCATTGGTATTTTGATAGAGATTGTATTGAATCTGTAGATTGCCTTGGATAGGATGGTCATTTTAACAATAATAATTCTTCCAATCCATGAGCACAGTATATCTTTCCACCTGTTTGTGTTGTCTTCAGTTTCTTTCATCAGTGTCTTATAGTTTTCTGAGTACAGGTGTTTTACCGCCTTAGTTTGATTTATTCCTAGGTATTGTATTCTTGTTAATGCAATGGTAAATGGGATTGTTTTCTTAATTTCTCCTTCTGATAGTTCATTGTTAGTGTATAGAAATGCAACAGATTTCTGTATATATTAATTTTGTATCCTGCAACTTTACCAAATTCATTGATGAGCTCTAGTAGTGTTTTTAGTGGCATCTTGAGGATTTTCTATGTATAGTATCATGTCATCTGCAAAAAGTGACGGTTTTACTTCTTCCTTTCTGATTTGGATTCTTTTTATTTCTTTTTCTAGTCTAATTGCTGTGGCTAGAACCTTCAAAACTATGTTGAGTGGAAGTAGCAAGAGTGGACATCCTTGTTTTATTCCTGATCTTAGAGGAAATGCTTTCAGCTTTTCACTGTTGAGTATGATGTTAGCTGTGAGCTTATCATATATGGCCCTATTATGTTGAGGAATGGTACCTCTATACCCACTTTGTGGAGAGTTTTTTTTTTTTTATCATGAATTGATGTTAAATTTTGTCAAAAGTTTTTTCTGCATCTATTGAGAAATCATATGGTTTTTATTCTTCACTATGTTAATGTGGTGTGTCATATGGATTGATTTGCAGATAATGAGCCATCTTTGCATCCTTGGGATATATCTCACTTAATCATGGTGTATGATCCTTTTAATCTTTCATTGAATTTGGTTTGCTAATGTTTTGTTGAGGATTTTTGCATCAATGTTCATCAGTGATATTGGCCTGTAATTTTCTTCTTGTGTGTAATATCTTTGGTTTTGGTATCAGGGTAATGCTGGCCTCACAAAATGAGTTTGGAAGCATTCCTTCCTTTGCAACTTTTTGGAATAGTTTACAAGGATAAGTGTTAACTCCCTTTTTTATTCTTAATTAATATGTCAGTGTGTTGGCTTCCTTTTTGTGTTGACTTGATGTGCTAGTCGATTATTTATTTTAGGGGTTTTATTTCCCTACCCATCAATCCTTCCTATCTCTTTTTAAATTTAAACTCTCTGCTATGAAACAATAACTGTGTTTCTAAGAAATTTAGAATTAAGAAAACACATTACATAAACAACTCTTTCAATTGAAAAGGTTGTTATAGAGATAGTCATGTGTACTACAACAGTGATCCTTTTCTTGCCAGAATCTCAACCATCATATTTTAAAAATACCTTTCAAGTTATAATTATGTAAACTGAGCATTTGATTACACCTAGATTTTGCTTAAGAAGGACCACCTTTCTTTCCTGTTATGAACAACACTGATGTTTAAGCTAGAACATCATATACATCCTTAATATCCCTAACAGTGGATGATAAAGATGTTAATGACCTATAAGAAGCTCTTACAGCTGTGTAACTACACAGACCTAGTTCCTTGAACCATAAACTGGTTAAACACCAGTTATGGTTTGTGTAATAAAAAATTATACATTCCTAATTAATTGATTTTTAATTTAATTTGTTTGACTTTAAAAAGTTGTCTAATTTAATAGTGAAGGGGTTTGGGATTATGAATTTTCCTGTTGATACAATTTTGCATCAGTACAGTTTTTAAATAGAGTTTGTATTTTAAGAGCAGTTTTAGGTTCATAGCAAAATTTAGAGGAAGTTACAGAGATTTTCCATATACCCTTTCCCCCTTTATATACACAGCCTCTTCCATTATCAACATCATTATTCCCCAAAGTCCATTGTTTACAGTAGGGTTCACTCTTGGTGTTGTACATTCTATGGGTCTTGACAAATGTATAATGACACATATCCACCATTATAGTTTCTATTCCTACACAATAGTTTCACTGCCATAAAAATCCTCTATGCTCCAACAATTCATCCCTCCCTCCCCCAAAACCCCAGGCAACCACTGATCCTTTCACTGTCTCCATAGTTTTGCCTTTTCCAGAATATCATATCATTGAAATCGTACAGTATGTAGCCTTTTCATATTGGCTTCTTTCACTTAGTAATATGCATGTAAGTTTCTTCCATGTCTTTCATAGTTGATAGTTCATTTCTTTTTAGTGCTGAGTAATATTTCATTGTCTATGTGTACCACAGTTTGTTTTCCATTCATCTACTGAAGGACATCTTGGTTGCTTCCAAGGTTGGGCAATTATGAGTAAAGTGGCTATAAATATCTGTGTGCAGGTTTTTGTATGGACATAGTTTTTCATCTCATTTGAGTAAATACCAAGGAGCACATTTGCTGCATCATATGACAAGAATATGTGTACTTTTGTAGCAAACTGCCACTGTCTTCCAAAGTGGTGGTTCCATTTTGCATTCTTACCAGTAATGAATGAAACTTCCTGTTGCTCCACGTCCTTGCCAGCATTTGATATTGCCAGTATTTTGAATTTTGACCATTCTAATAGGTGTGTAGTGGTATCTCATTGTTGTTTTAATTTGCAATTCTCTGTGATGAATGATGCTGAGCCTCTTTTCCTGTACTTATTTGTCATCTCCTTAGTTCAGGTCTTTTGCTCGTTAATTTTTTTTTTTCATTTTTAAAATCTGGTTGTTCATTTTCTTACTGTGAGTTATATGAGTTCTTTGTATATTTTGGATAACAATCCTTTATCACATGTCTTTTTAAAAAAATAAATTTATTTATTTATATTTATTGGCTGTGTTGGGTCTTTGTTGCTGTGTGCAGGCTTTCTGTAGTTGCGGAGAGTGGGGGCTACACTTCGTTGTGGTACACGGGCTTCTCAGTGCAGTGGCTTTTCTTGTTGCGGAACTTGGGTTCTAGGTGCGTGCAGACTTCAGTAGTTGTGGCACAGGGGCTCAATAGTTGTGGCTCATGGGCTACAGTGCTCAGGCTCAGTAGTTGTGGTGCACAGGCTTAGTTGCTCCGTGGCATGTGGAATCTTCCCGGACCAGGGATTGAACCTATGTCCCCTGCATTGGCGGGCAGATCCTTAACCAGTGTGCTACCAGGGAAGCCCCTATCACATATGTCTTTTGTAAATATTTTCTGCCAGTCTGTGGCCTATAGCCTCTAATTTTCTTGGTTTATATAGTATTTGTGGGCTAGGAGAGAGTTTTTAATTTTCAAATTTTTTTTCTTGTTCTTAGTGTTTTTATTTTGTTAATATTTACTTTCAAAGCATTTTGATCTAGGAATATGGTCAGTATTATTCAGCTTTTTAGAATTTGACATTTTCTTTATGGCTGACACAACTCTATTCTCATATTTTACTGGAGTTTTATTTCCAGGGGGTGGGGAGAATGTTTAATAAGAAAATTCTGTAATTGCTCAACCCCTAAAGTAATCTCTGGCTGTTTCTCAAAATCACACCAATAGGAAGTGGGCTACTAAGGTTCTGCAGCTGCTCAGAAGGGAGATTGCCTCCTGTTCCCTACTAGTGAAGGGCCGTGAAGAATGGCAGATACAACCAGTTTTTCCTCTTTCAATGTGTGTTGGATGACTTGGCTGTTCATATTCTCATCTTTTAGGCCAAATTGCCACACCCTGGGGAGTCACATATAGACCAGGGCCAGAGAAATGCACTTTGCCCAGACAGCCTAGCCTTGATCCTGGATGCAGAAACCACACAAAACCTAGCAGATCTTCTTTTGCAGATGGAGCAAGTGTGTTTTATATTGTACATAGATTGTTTATTATATTAGAGAAGTTTGGAAATTTTGTGTATAGGAATGATTTCTGTTTTCTGGAGAGCAAAGGAAGTATGTTTCACTCCCCCCCCCCCACCCCCCGCCCTGCCCCATTTCTGTTGGTAAAAGAAACCTTCTTTGTGTGTATATATGTGTGTGTGGGTAAATATTCCATATAGCTCAGGAGGTGCTGACCTCTTATCCCCCATTTTCCCTACTTTCCTTCCACCTGCCACCCTGCTGGGACCCAAGCTAACCCAATAAGAGTCCTCTTGGGAACTACCAAGAAAGAGACACTCTTCTCTCTGGAATTTTGATATAAGCCTAGAGCTCCTGGGGGCCATCTCCCCCCACCCACCCCATGTATTTAGAGACTGCCTGACAAGAAGACATACTGAGAAAAGTAGAATGGAGAGAGAGACAAGCGCTGATTATGTTATTTGAACACTTGGATTCAGTTGTGTTCTGTAGCTTATTCCACTTTGAAATTCCAGTAATGTGAGTAATGAATCCTTTGTGGGGTGGGGGTGGGGGGATGCTTAAGCTAGGTTGAGTTGGACTTCTGATGCTTGTAACTGAAACATAAGAAAGAAAGTGGATGGCATTGAGATATCCCTCAAAGACAGAATCATCAGGACTTACTGATGGATTTGATATGAGAGGTGAGGGAAAGAGATTAAGATTAAAACCTAGATTTTTGGCTTAAGCAACTGGTATAGACTTAACCATTTACTGAGCTGGATAGTAGAAAAGGCAGAGAGAATAAGATCAAGAGTACCTTTGTGGATACTTCAAGTTTGAGATGACCATTAAATTCAGTGCCCACTACAAGTACTTTCTTGTGAAAACTGCCCCATTTCTGAGTTGTTTGGAATCATTTGAGCACTGATTGCCTTTCATCCTCAATTTTTTTTCAAGGGTGTTTATGGGTCCATCGATGTTTGCATGCTTGAAAATGTCTGCCTATTAACTTCGCTGATTATAACATCTTAGAATCATGCTCTTTTGCCTCCATCCTCTGAGGATATTCCTGTACTGTCTGCTGACAGTCTCTGAGGAGAGGACTGAGGGAGGCTGGACTGATTTTCTCCCTCTGGTCAGTAATTTGAGTTGTTTTTTTTTTTTTTGTTTTGTTTTTTTTGCCTGGATGCTTGTAGGAATCATTCTTTATCCTTGGAGTTCAGTGATTCACTAGGATGGTCTCTGTTTTTACAGTTCTATTTAGGTTTCTGTTGGAACATGAGGATCTTTAAAAAATTGTTTTATTTTCAAATTCCAGCTCTGCCTTCATTTGAGGCATGTTTTTTCCTGATACAAACACGTATTTACATATATATATTTTCTGTTCTAATTATGCCATTTGCTAGGTATTGAATTGTGTTCCCCTAAAATTCTTATGTTGAAGCCCTAACCCCTGTAACTGAGGTTAAATGAGGTCATAAGAGTAAGGCCCTAATCTGATAGGACTGGTCCTATAAGAAGAGGAAAAGAGAGGGAGGTCTCTCTCTGTCATGTTGAGGGTATGGTGAGAAGGTGGCTGACTGTAAGCCAAGACGTAAGCTCTCACTGGGACCCGACTATGCTGGCACCGTGATCAAAGACTTCTAGCCCACAGAACTGTAAGAAAATTAATTTCTGTTGTTTAAGTCACTGAGTCTGTAGTATTTGTTATGGCAGCCAAGAAGATCAACACACCATTCTCTACTTCAGGGATATTAATTATCTGCATCTTGCATATCTTTTTATCTTTTCTATCTATAATCTTGTCTCTATTCTTTTTCTCATATATTTTCTCACATTTATTATAAATAAGAAAATATATTTTCTCACATATATCTTGCAGATCCCAGATTTCTGCTAGTACATAAAGCTCTTCCTTTTTTTTTTTTTAAAGATTGCACGTTACTTCATTGTTTAGATAAGAAATAGTTTATATAACTAATCCCCTGTTGATAGCTACTGGGCTGTTTACAATTCTTTGCTGTTTTGAACACTGCTTCAATGAGTAACCTTCTACATATGTTATTTCATACTTGTACAAGTATGTCTGTAGAGTAGATTCCTAAAAATGGGATTGGTGGGTCAAAGGGCTAGCAATATGTTCATGTAGAAATTCTAAATAATTGCTGTGTTGCTTATTTTCAGCCCATTTTTTTCTTTTCCGTCTCAGTCATCTGTTTTCCCAAATATAGCAAAAATGGACTTTTCTTAATCTCCTCCCTACTTATCTGGGACCTGTTTGAATCCTGTCCTCATAATTGAGCTTGAGGCTGATAATTCATAGTTTGTGTTTTGTTGTGATCCTGCAGAAATGACTGAGGCCTTTATTCTGACTACATTGCAGCCTGGCTTCTCTCTGCCCAGGCCTGCTTCCTTTACTCTCCAAAGCACTGATTTTGAGAGTGCTCTCCAGTAAACTTCTTGTGCAGAAATCTGCATCTCAGTGTCAGCTCTGTGGCTTTAAAATGCATTTCCCTGATGACCAGATAGGTTGAGCACTTTTTAATGTTTATTAGACATTTGGTATTCTCTTTTGGAAATCATCTGTTTAAACCTCTTGCATATTTTTCTGTTGGGATGTCTGTCTTTTTCTTAGTGACTTGTAGGAGCTTTTTAAATATTCTATATACCGATAATTTGTCAGATGTATGTATTATAGATGTTGTGGATATCTTTTGTGGAACAGAGATTCTTACTTTTGATATAATTCCATTTATCATTTTTTCTTTATATTTAGTGGTTTGGAGTCATGTTTAAGAAATCTTTATCTAATTCAAGGTCATTACTGTGTTCTGTTTTTTCCCTAAAAGCTGCATTATTTTACCTTTCTCATTTTGATCTGTTTTTGTCTGAAGTTGCTGTTTTGTGTATGGTGGAGGCAGGAGTCAATATGTTTTCTACGTGGACAGCCAATTGACTCTGTGCCATTTATTGAAAAGACTGTTTCCCTGTGTTCTGCAGTGTCAGCTTTGTTGTAAATCAAGTGACCATATACTTGTGAGGTCTTCTAGACTTTTTTCTGTTTCATTGGTCAGTTTGTTTATCCTTAAGTACATCTCTTTTGATTCTAACTTTCTACTTGTGCTATAATGTCTTCCTTTGTATATATATATATTTTCCCTTACTAGGCTTATTTCCCACTGCTGGGTTCCAGGAAAATGAGCCCCATTACCGATTGATCTTTTTATAATATAATTTTGCCTGGACACAGTGCCTTCAATACATAATTGCTTTAGTGCATAATTGCTAGTTGTTGTACATTACAAGCATCTAAATAAACAGTCTACCTGTATTATCACAAATTTTAAAAAGATATGAAAACCTCCATCTTCTATCTTTTTACTGTCATTTCCATGGAACTGTAATGGTGGTTGGAGAAAACCATGTATTCTCATTGTCTCTGGTTGTTACTTTTTATTGGTTTTGGGCCAGTAATGAGCCAAAATATTTCCTCATCTACATGGTGAGGTTTAAGGTTGGCAAATTCCAATGCCAACTTTTTATTTATTTACTTATTTATTTATTTAGCTGCATTGGGTCTTCATTGCTGTGCATGAGCTTTCTCTAGTTGCGGTGATCAGGGGCTACTCTTTGTTGAGGTGCGCAGGCTTCTCAATGAGGTGGCTTCTCTTGTTGAGGAACGCAGGCTCTATGTGTGCGGGCTTCAGTAGTTGCAGCATGCGGGGTCAGTAGTTGTGGCTTGCAGGCTCTAGAGTGCAGGCTCAGTAGTTGTGGCGCATGGGCTTGGTTGCTCCAAGGCATGTGGAATCTTCCCGGACCAGGGATTGAACCTGTGTCCCCTGCATTGGCAGGCGGATTCTCAACCACTGTGCCGCCAGGGGAGTCCCTCCAATGCCAACTTTTAAAGAATTAAATGCCAAATGTTTTGGTAGATGGATATTTTTCCCAGTTTTTCACTCTTTCCTTGTATGAAATTTTGCATCCATGACTTTCACCATGTGATCCTCCAGTGTCCCCCACTAGATTAGTCAGAGTTTCTTTCCCTGTTGTGCTGATACTGGGCTTGGCTGTGGGGTTTGCTCTGGCCAGTGGAATGCTTAGCAAGTATTCTGAGCAGAAGCTTTCAGTGCATCTGTGTGATTTGGTTTGGCCTTTTGCCATTAGAACAACATGCTCCAGGTGGTGGCTGGTCTGAGGAGACACATAGAGCAGACCTGTATTAGTTTGCTAGGGCTGCCGTAGCAAAATACCACAGACTAGGTGACTTAAAGAACAGAAGTTTGGGGCTTCCCTGGTAGTCCAGTGGTTAAGACTTCATGCTTCCACGGCAGGGGGCACAGGTTTGATCCCTGGTCTGGGAAGTTCCACAGGCTGTGCAGTGTGGCCAAGGGGAAAAAAAAAGAACAGAAATGTATTTTGCCACAATGCTGGAGGCTGTAAGTCCAAGATCAAGGTGTCAGCAGATCTGGTTTCTTCTGAGGCCTCTCTCTTTGACTTGTAGGTGGCTGCCTTCTTGCTGTGTCCTCACATGGTCTTTCCTCTGTGCACATGCATCCCTAGCACCTGTTTGTACATCCAAATTTCCTCCTCTTCTAAGAACACCAGTCAGATTGGATTAGGGCCCACCCTAACAACCTCATTGTAACTAAATCACCTCTTTAAAGGCCCTAACTCCAAATGCAGTCACATTCTAAGGTACTGGGGGTTAGGACTTCAACATATGAATTTGGAGGGACACAATTCAGCCCATCACAGACCTGAAGACAAGTCCAGCCAATCCCAGGAGGCCAGCACAGCCATAACTTTCCAGCAGAGCCATAAGGAGGAAATAAATGCCTGTTGTTGTAGGCCACTGGGTTCTGGTGTGTTGTTTGCCATATAAGATTATGGCAGCAATCACTGCATTCACTGTTTTTGTTCATTGAGGGGCAATTCACATAACACATAATTAAAATTCAGTGATATTTCATGTATTCACAATGCCGTTTCTTTAATTTCTAATGTACAATATCAGAGATACTTTAACTGGAGGAAAAATGTATACATTTTCTTTTCTCAATGGAAAAATGTTTTTCTGGAAAAGAAAATCTCATTGTAGTAGTATCTAAAAATTAAAGCATATGTTGCACTTGGGAAACAAAGAGTGAAAAGAGAGGGAACTTGGTGCTATCCAGAGTGTTTTTCTTTCCTCACAATCATATCTGTTCCAACCACATCCCTACAAAAATTGCCTACCCTTTAATTAATTTACTTATTCGTTCAATATTTGCTGAATGACTACCATGTGCTGGCCCTACTCTTGTGTCTGGGGATTCAATGGTGGGGAAAAAAAAAGACAAAAAAATCCCTGCCTTCATGGAACATATGAATTCTAGTAGGGAAATCAGATTAAATCAGACAAATAAGTAAATAAATACCATGTTAAATAGTGTGAAAGTGCTAAGAAGCAAAAATAACAGGGAAGATTGATACAAACGGTTTAGCATTTTTGAAATTTTATATAGGATGATCGAGAAATGCCTCATTGAGAAAGTAACTTTTTTTTTCCCAACATGCTGGACCTCAGTTTCCATGAGGTAGTTGAGAAAGTGACTTTTAAAAATAAAGATCTGAAAGAAGTAGGAGAGCTAGCCATAGCAATATGAGGGAAGTGTGTGCTGGACAGAAGAAACAGCAAGTGCAAAGGTTTGAGGCAGAAGTGTGATTTCTCTGTTCTAGGCCTGTGACACAGGAGTGGGGCAAAGGAGAAGTAGAGTAGGACATTAGGTGAGAAGAGATGAGAGAGCTAACAGGGTGTATCCCATAGAGCTTTGTAGGTCATTGTAAAGACTAAGCTCTTCCTTAGAGTGAAATGGGAGACATTAGAGAGTTTTGAGCAAGGGAGTGGGTGTGACCCGACTTGAACAGGATCGCTCTTGCTACTGCAGGGAAAATGGATCACAGGGTGGCAGGAGCAGACACATTGATACCACTGAAGAGGCTCTTGCAGAAATCCAGGCAAGAGATGAGGCATTGTTGGACCAGGGTGATAAGAGAAAGGGTGGCGGAAAGGGATTGAATTGTGGGTATATTTCATAAGTAGAGTCAGTAACCCTGTATAAATCACAGAATAGAACTGACATTTTTTGAGGTGAGGAAGACTGTCAGATGATCTGTTTTACGAGCGAGAAACATGAGTAGCCCCGTTTGGATGGGTTAAGTGGAGACGACAAGCAGGCAATTGGACATTTGGGTCTAGAGTTAGAGGCAAGGTCAGGCTGGAAATATAAATTTAAAAGTCATCACGTAGATGGATTTAAACCCAAAAGAGTGAGTGAGAGCACCTACAGATTGAGTGCCACTGGAAAAGAGACAAGTCCACAGATAGAGCCCTGGAGCACTTTAATATTTAGAGGGTGGGCAGAGGAGGAGGAGTCAGCAAAAAGGAGAAGGAACTGCTAGAAAGGAAGGAGGAAAAGGAGTCCAGAACGATGTTCTGAAAGCCTAAGAGAAGAAAGCTTTGCAAGGATGGAAGAGTAACTCAACATTTTTATGTTATGTTTAACATTTCCCCCATTTGTTTCACAACTAGTGGTGATCCCATCTCTTCAGCTAGAAAAATGACAATGCTCAGGAACTTAAAACTTCTTCTCTGGAAGAATTTCATTTTAAAGGTAGGTATGGTTATCTGTAGGGAAAATGTGAGTCTCCTTGGGAGGAACTGAATGATTTAGTTAAACTGGTAATAATGGAGTGAAGAAAAAATTAAGAACTTTACTTGTAAAGGGGCCCTTTCCTGCAAATGAACCATGTTTCCTAGTAATTCTGTTAGCCCTAATTACTGAACATAGCATCATTGTTACTCATTTCTAGCCATTGGTGTTATAGAAAAGATAGAAGGAAATGTTTCTAGCTAATTCTTATTCTGTTTTTTTCTTTTTCACGTGTTGTACAGGGAGGCTGGAAGTAATGAAAGTATTATTGTACACACACACACACACACACACACGTTAGTGAAGTATAGTTGATTGAAAGTGTTCTTAATGGAAGAACATTTGCACATTTGCCACATAGCAACTTAACGCTTGTGTTCTATTTTGGATTAACATGTGGCTTTTATTTTTATTTTAGAAACGAAAGACTCTGGTAACAGTCCTTGAGATCTTGATGCCATTACTATTTTCTGCAATTGTAATGTATCTTCGTTTTGGTAGTTTGCCAAGAAATAGACCTCCTATCGACTACTGTGCAATTGATATCACTTCACTGCCAGGATTCTTCAATCTATTTCCTCTGAAAAATAGATTTCAGTTAGTTTACATCCCTTCCAGAAGTGAAACTTTGAAGAATATCACTGAAAGAGTGGAAAAAACCTTTGACGTTGAGTTTGAAGGTTAGACATAAAGATGGGGCAAGGATGGAGAGGGCATTTTTATAAAGTACAGTTTGCAGTTTTTTCCTGTGAGTTCATACAGTAGTGGTTCCAAATCTGGGGTCTCCAAATTCTGAAGAGTCTGCAGAGGTGGTAGTTGGGGGAAAGCAGTCCATGAAGTATTTTTATTATTTCACACAACACACAAGAGACTTGTATATTTACATCACAAGTCTTCAAGGCTTATTAAAAGCTTAAGTATTTGTTTTTAACTCACTATAGTGACACTGGTTATCTCATATTAATCAGAAGCCCTGGTTTGCAGTTATAATACGTCTCTAATAAAAGACAAGAAAACATTCAGAGATTCTGAATTAGCTTTTTAACTGGTCTCTTTCCTCCTTTTCTTGTCCCATTCACATCCAGTCTCTATATGGAGCCAAAAAGATCTTTAAAAGATGAGTGGAATCTGGCCAGTCTTCTGCTTCAGCCCCTTCAGTGACTTCCCATTGCACTGAGAGTCAACTGGACCTTCCCCAGTCTTGCCTGTTCCTCTCTTCCTTGTGTTCCCACACTGGTGGTGTTGCCACCTTTCACCTCCTGGAATCCGTGAGCCTTTTCTCCCTTCTGACAGAATGTTTTGCCCTCAGCTCTTCCTGTGGGTTGCTCCTTCTCATCATTGAAGTTTCAGCTAAAATGGTACTTAAAAATGCAGGTTTTAGGTTTCCCATCTCTGCCTTTTTGTCTCTCACAGAATCCTGTTGGATATGTTCATAGCATTTTGATAATGTTTAATTACATTGCCACTCACTGCTTCCTGTGCATTGTCTGACTTTCCCCGCTAGGCTCCACCTCCGTGAAGGCAGAGGACTGTGTGTTTTGTTCATACACTGTGCCTGGCACACAGTAGGTGCTCAATACATATGTATTGAATGAATGAATGAATGCAGTTAGGTAGATCAGACTTTTCAAATTATGGAGTAATTTTTCAGAGTTACTATAATTGTAAAATATGTTTTTATAAGGTATTCTAATAATACGTAAGGTAGAAAGTGAAAAGAAAGAGTTCTCCTCTCCCAGCTTTGAGTGCCACTCAGTGGAGACAGTTCTTTTAAAGGGCCTCAGTGGTAAAATGTGTGGGAACTATTGTTTTGAAAGTTGTGCTTTATGCTTGCCTAGTATTCTAAAATATTATTCTAATTCAGTTACCTTTTATAAATTTGAGATTATGAAATGTAAAAAAAACAGAAATCCTCCCTTGTGAGGTGATAAGTTAGATAAAACATGATGATAAAGAATAAGCCATAGGAAATGGGAGGGTGATGGGTTTCAGGAGTCAGGGGCTATCTGGACAGGGGGACAGCAAGTGGCCAGGCCCTGAGGTGTTTGAGGATCTGAAAGTCATCAAGTGATGCTGAGTAAGTTGAGAGAGTTAGATGATGTTTGAAATATCTGTAAAAACCACATAATTCAGAGCTTTGCAGGCCTTGTTAGAGTGTTTGGGTTTTCTTCTACATGCCGAAGGGAGCCATTGAAGGGGTTTTAAGAAGACAAGTTATGCTGGGATGTAATTTGTTTTAAAAAGGTTTCTCTGGCTTTTCTCTGGAAGAGTGATTGGAAGGGGCTAGTATTTGCAGACATTCAGGAGGGGAAAGATGACTTGCTAATTGCCAAATCCAGTGCTTTCTTTCCCATCTTATTTCCTTTGTCCTCATCATAACAGGGATGATTTTATCCACTTCCTCTTTGGAATTCTCTACTGCTTTGAATGCTGTGATACTCTAATCTTCATCTATTTCTACCTCCTTGCCATTTCCATTGGAGTCTTCCTTGCTCACTTCTTGTACGCAAACATCCTCCCTCTCTCCTTAATATAGAATGCTACATGGCACAATACAGTGTTTAAGTACAAAGTTAAACTTCCCATCCCTAATCCTACTTCCCAGAATGCTTTGTTAACTGTTTGGAATGTATTTTTCTGGAATTAAAAAAAAATTACATAAAATTTACACCTTAAAATTTACAGTAAGTACAAGAATGTCTTGCATTGATAAATTCAAACAATATAAAAACATAAAGAATAAAAATTAAACTCCCTTCTCCACGCCATTCCCCTAAGCATATCCGACGCCCTAGAAGTAAGGACAAACAATAGTTTGGCGATCTCTTCCAAACTGTGGTAGACATCTGTTTTTTTTTTCTTCCCAGCATCTACCCACCCTTTTGTTATATGCGCAGCCTATTTCTCCCTGGAGGCCTGATCCCTATCCCACTCTGAGCCCATGATGACGCCACCCTGGGCTCAGGATGAGTCATGTAACCCCTGTCTACACCAGTCTGCACTTGGCAGTCCCCTTGCTATAGGGATTTATCCAGGGAAGACACATAACTCAGTAAGACTCAAGGAAACACTGAGATTTTTTCCTGGGAATTTCTGGGAAAGAGATTTGGATCAACCCTCCTGTTGAAAAACAAATTCTGGATAAATATTAAAATATGTTCCTGAAAGTATTAAAGAACTAAATAGACAGTAAGGAACTATCAAGACAAACAAAATAGGGTAAAAATATTTTATTTCTTGATCCAAGGGGTAATTATTTAGATGTTAATTTTATAATTGTTCATTAAAATGAACATTTGTATTTTGCATACCTTCCTGTATGTATGCTATTTTGTGCAGTTTAACCAAATATGTATGTATGTATATGTGTGTGTTTAAAAAGAAACCTATGATCAAGGCTAAGGAAACAAAAGAAAAAAATTTATATATATGAAGAAAGGAAAATTTATTCATAATCCTATCACCCAGATATAAGTGCTGTTTAAAACCTTGTATACACCCTTCCTGCCCTTTTGCTAATAAAAACAGGATCATCTTGTATGAACTCTTTGTAACCTACTTTTTATTTACTGTACTGTGAAAATATTTCCATATTCTTAGATATTTTTCTAAAAAAAATCTAGATGAAGGAAAGAACTCAGAGAGGTCAGTGAAGTCCTCAAACTACTTCTTATGAAACCTGCATCATACGAGGGGGAATTGAGCTGTAGTTTCAAGCCGTGTAAGGCACAGAGGGAAAGAAGAAAAAGTCAAGCCTCATTCAGGAGGGACATCTCACAGGAGACCATCTCCCCATAGAGCTGGGACCCCAAATGCCTGTACTCTTAGTGTACGGTTGAGCCAGAAGAGAACACACCTCATTCCCACCCCTGTGGGGCTGTGAGGAGAGTTGGCTCAAAACTGAGCACTGCAGCAGGGGCACCCATCCCTGGGATTTGTAGCTCAAATTCACATCACCTGGTTGTCCAAAGAAAAGAAGGAAAAAAAAAAACCCTCAAACTATGGAGTGAGATGTCGACTGCCAGATGCAAATGTAACCCTTCTCTGGAGGAACGCGCTGTGATTCTGTATCTCGAAGGGCAGCCACAAATGTATCACGGTCAATGAGCACATACCAGGAAGCAAGACAGCAAAGATGAAGGTCAGTATGAAGAATAGATGGCAAAAACAGAACAAGAAAGATTTCAGATAATGGAATTATTAGCCTCACATTATAAAATCACTATGTTTACTAAATTTAAGGAAATAAAAGACAACCTGATAGTTTTCGTAGATAGCATTTCACTATAAAGAGGCACCTAGCAGATGTGAGGGGGAAAAGGAACCAAACAGGACTTCCAGAATGAAAAATAAAATAATCAAAATGTAAGCCTCAGCTGAAGGTAAAACTGGTGAACAGAAAGATAGATCTGAAGAAAATTTTCAGAATACAACACAGAGAGAGATGAAATGACAAAATATAGAAGAAAGGTTAAGAGACAGGGCCCTTGTTATTCAATTTAGAACTTTAACTGGGAAGTCTTAGTGCCAGGAACTGCTGGCAACCATCTTAGGACATCAGAGAAGTAATACAGAGGGAGAGAAAGAAAAGTCTTTAAAAAAAAAATTTTTTTTTAAATTTTTTTGGAGTGTAGTTGATTTATAATGCTGTGTTAGTTTCAGGTGTAAGGCAAAGTGAATCAGTTATACATATACATATATCCACTCTTTTTTAGATTCTTTTCCCATATAGGCCATTACAGAGTATTGGGTAGATTTCCCTGTGCTATATAGTAGATCCTTACTAGTTATCTATTTTATATATAGTAGTATGTATATGTCAATCCCAATCTCCCAATTTATCCCTCCCCCCACCATCATACTGAGTGAAGTAAATCAGACAAAGAAAGACAAATATATGATATCACCTATATGTGGAATCTTAAAAAAGGGTACAGATAAACTTATCTACAAAACAAAGTCTTGATCATACAATTTGAAAACTGGATCGTCTCAACTTTCGTGAATCAAGTGGTGGTTTTTCTTTGTAGAACGGGTTTTGTTTGGTAGAAAATTAAAGTTCAGTTTCATCAAAAAAAAAAAAGTTAAAGTTCAGTTTCTTCCAAGACCTTTTTTTTGTGGGGAAGGTGCGGGACAGCTTTTACTTTAAAGATATTTTATCCCATTACTAAGGTGTGACTCTTCTGAATGCTTCAAGTGATCACCAGGAACTGTCCACACTGGCTGGTTAGAACTCATGCCTCCTGGTCTTATGCGGGCTCTGGGCAGCACTTAGCTCATACTTTCCTGTTTGCTCATGTAGGGCATATCTTAGTGTTCATTAAAGGGGTCCTCTGTCGGGGATATGTGTATAGGAGCAGATGATTGAACTTGGTATGTCCCCCCAAAAATAATAAATAAATAAAATTAAAAAAAAAGGGGGGGCGGTCCTCTGTGCAGATTTCTAGGGTGATTTCCCAGCACAGTCTTCTTTTCTTGGGAACTCTGCCCTGCAACTTTCAGCCATTTCAGACTCTTCAAACTCTAATCTCTGTCAATGCAGCCACATAGCTGTGTTCCACTTGGGTTTCCCTTCCCTATTCTATGGTCTGAAATGTGCCTCCAAACAGAAAACCAGGGCAGTCTTAGTGGTCACCTTGTTTATTTCTCTTTTCTTAGGAGTCATAATGCTGTGTTAGGTATTGTCCATTGCCTGAAAAATTTGATTCTTTTCTTTCCTGTCCAGTTTTCTGGTTTTTGGTGGTAGGAGGGTAAATTCAATCTCCATTAGTCCATCATGGCTAAAAACATAAGTCATAGTTTTTTTTTAACGTACTAAAGAAATTGACTTACAGAGATTGTGTCATGATAAGGAATTGGGGGCTGATGGTAGGTAAATGACTCTTCACCATTTAACCTTTAGTATCATTCAGAGTTTTACCGTGTTCATGCCCTGTTTTTTTTTTTTTTTTCAGTTTTTTAAAGTGGACTGTTTATTGTAAGCTCTCACGCATGAAATATTTTTATGAACTTTTATTGAGATACAATTGACATACAATAAACTGCATATATTTAAAGTGTACAATTTGATTTTTTTCTTATTAGTAGTGTATATGGCAATCCCAATCTCCCAATTCATTCCCCCCGCAACCCCCTGCCCTGTTTTTTTAAATCTAATTAATAAAAAATTTTCATTAGTATTTTCAGAGACATTTGAGAAAATATTGCCACTCCAAAATGAAACCGGACTCCTATGAATAGGAAACAATGAAAGTGTTAGAAAGAAGACTTGGAAATTTAAAATGATTATCAAAATAACTTTCATGGAAATAATAGAATGGACATGTTTGAAGTTCTGTTGGTGATGGGGAAGATAAAGTCAAGGGAGCCTCTGAGAATGTAAAGCAAAGAGACAAAGAAATGGAAAGTATGAAAGATGAGGGGATAGATGTGAAGGGCAGGTCTGGAAGTTCCATGTGATCTACTAGGACTTCTAGAAGGAAGAAAGGAGACAAATTAGGGGAGGAAAACAAAGCTATATAGAAAAGATTTCTGAACACCTGGCATTTCCAGCTTCTATGGGTTCACGAGTTACAAGCAGAGGAACAAAAGAGCAAACCTGGGCATGTATTAGTGACATTTCTGAACTCAGGATTAAGGAATAGAAGTTTCCCAGGCTTCTGGTTACCTGCAAGGAATCAGGCATTGCACTCTGCAACACTGCATGCTAAATGGTGTAGTAACAGCTTAAACATTCTGAGAAAATTATTTTTGAGGAGGATCCTGTATTAAATTGTCAGTCAGATGTGAGGGCAGTTGACTATAGAAACTATTTCTCTCATCAGAGCAGCTATATTTCTTTATGATTTTGTTTCCACTTTTGGTTGTTATAACCGTGAAGAGAAGGCTGAAATGGAGCAATAATTTCTTCATTAACGTGGACAAGAATTGTCTTCTATCTACTGTAGCCCTAAGTGTGACCTAGCTAAGAAGAACTTGAATACAAGAGCTTTTAGAACCCCACGGAGGCTGAGGCTGTTATCATTTGACTTTGTGTTCCTACTGCCTAGCATAGCTGCGGGCATCTTATACAGGATGTGCCCATCCATTTGCAAAATGAAGTAGTGAGTGAATGATGGTTGCCACCCCTCAGCTGAGAAGCTGGCAAGCCCATATCTCCTTCGGTAGAAAGGGGATAGTTGGGCAGCATTTGCCTTCCCACCGGCCGTTCACTAACTAGATTTTTCTCTCTGTAGTTCTAGGCTATCCTTCAGTACCTTTGTTTGAAAATTACATAATTCAGGATCCCAAAGCTTTCTACGTATTGACTGGAATTGTTTTTGATTATAGCTTCAATGACAGCAAGGAACCCTTGCCACTTGAGGTAAGAGCATCTTTTCCATCACAGTCTTATCGTGCTACCCTGCCTTGAGCATGAGTTCAATAAGCAGTCTTGTTACCGGAGCTGCCCCTCATTGGCTATGTCAGCTGGTGTTTATCTTATTTTCAGAGGACATAAGAGAATATACCTGATTTCATATCTTATATCCTGGACTTTGAGATCCCTTCCAGTTTTCAGATTCTTTAAAAGAGAAGATTTTTTTGGAGCAAGCCTCTTACCCAAGGGTACAGGACGGCATATTTTCAGCTGCTGGATTATAGAAGTGAGTCCCAGTGCCAGACTCCATAGACCGGAGCCCAGCTCTGTAGCTTCCAATTGTGTAACCTTGGGACAATCACTAACATTCCTGGGCCTCAGTTTCCTTACCAGGGTAATGGGATTAATAGTACTTCCCAACTCATAGGACTAATGTGAGGATTAAATGAATTTATGCTTATGAAGTGCTTACAACAGCACCTGGAGCAGAGGCATTTTTCAGGAGGAATAGTTATTGTCATTATTACTAATCCCACAGACTTCAGATATGGTAGATCTGTTTAAGGGAAAGGCAGTGTTTTAAATATAAAAATACTTGGTTTCTGCTTTAGGATGGGAAAACCATTAATGTATGGGTTTTGTGCTGTGCTGTATAGTCTATCTAATGATCAGTTGTTAGAACTGGCATGGGATGTCAGTAGGTGGAGACAGAGCATTTTTTGAACACTTACGAATGCCAGGCCCATCACAGGGACAGTCTCACTTGATCCCACAACATCTCTGAGGTATGTACTTTTAACATCATTCCCATTTTAGTGATGAGGAAACCAAGGCAAGAAGATTAAGTAACTAGCCCAAAGTGCCATGGCTATTCATTAGGAGATTGGAGTTTGGATCTAGGTGATCTGGCTCCAGAGCCTGCACTCAGAACTGCTCTGCAGCACTCCTTTCCAGATGGGGGCCCAATAGCCCCTTGTCTGTTTCTTAGAATGGTCACAGCAGAATACAGGGAAGACCACAACTACAGTGTGCTCCCCAGAGGGACATCTACCAGTGTGGGTGCCTTTCCTCCCATTGCAGCTGACGTCTGGCACACCCTTGCTCTGTCCTTTTCCTTTTCTGAGTTTCATGATCTCTTAACTGAATTTGTTTTCTCTTTATTCTTCATAGGTTAAATATTACTTGCGCTTCAGTTGTTTTCAGAGGAATTATTTATTCTTGAGGCTAATACTCCACGAAGAAGACTTTCAAGGCTGGAAGACAGCCTTTCTTTATCCTCCTAACCTAAGCCAAGAACCCCGGGACTATGGAATTTCTGATGGGGGATCCCCTGGTGAGGAAGCCCCTGTGTGTTATCGTGAGCATGGCTGCTTTTGTCCCATATTTATGATGCTATTTTTGTTGTTTTTGCTGTCTGAACACTTGCTAAACTAACATTTCAGAAGAGGTTGAAGGAGTTACATTTAGAAATGGGACATTCAGTAAAATGCTTACATTCCAGAGTAAATTAGTCCAGCAGATATGCATTTGATTGTTTTGTAATGACATTGTTCAAGAGAAGAATGGAAGCATTTTACAGGAACGAGTGCCTTCTTTATGTTTCTGTATGTGTTAACTTTTCTGCCTATAAAAATAAGTACTTGCTGTTAGCTCTCTGCAGACTACAGGAGAATAGTGGGGCAACGTGGAGATCTGCTCATCCTCTCTCCTCCACAATAAGCATTGTATTCCTGACTGGAGGAATACAACTGTGAACCAGTTCTCCCTTGGACTCATGCTCTCCACTTCACTGTCAAGTTTTGGTCTCCCTCTTTGTGAGGGGTTTAGGGTGACCACCCTCTAGGGAACCAACTGCTGTTAGAAAATTAAGTTGACAGTCTGCACCACCTTGTAGAGTGACCATACAATTGACCTGAAGCCTTGGGCTTGCAAGCCCCCCAAGTAAGAATCCGGGTCCCAGGGTTTATAGTTTCATGCGATTCTAGAAAAGATATCAGCAGTTCTGCAGTGGAAAATCTCCTACATGCAGTCGAGAATATGTAACAGTTCCCAGAATTTTATCATCAACAATTTGTTCCTGTCTTTTTCATCCTGACAGATCTGGAGGCCTGCCTAGGTCTAGGCCATCAGAAGACCTTAGTCTCCTCTACTCCAATGCTGGCATACCCCACCCTGGCTCTGCCAGTGTGGAGGCCTGGTGACTCTCGCTTGGAAATGGGGCTATTATTTCTTAGAAGACTCCAAAGCCAGGGATCTTTGCCTTTCAAGTTATTGTTCCCAAAAGATGACCTTAGCACACCAGCTATGCTGTATTGAAGCAACGGTTATTTATGGTAAAGACTTTTTGAGGCTTGGCAGCAAAATTCAGTGACTATAACCCTTGGACTACAGCAGTGACAACTCAGATACAAGTCACAGCAGTTGAGGGGGGCTGTGTCTTCCAAGTGCTTTGAGTTTAATTACCTCCTGTGTGCTGGAAGAGCAAAACTGCAGAATGGGCACCCTTTACCTGAAGCCTGAGTACTTACAGGAGAAGATGCAGCCCCACCTGGAAGATTGTTGTATTGGGTATCCCTTATTTTGTCTACCCATAGCTCCTTTACCCCATTTTCTGGTAAAAGGCACGATCCCTCAGCCACAGGGATCCCACGGTGACTTTCTGCTCATTCTTCCATATTGTAGCATCTTGGCTATAGGAATACCTTTTCTACTCCCTTCTGATGTGAATGTCTAGCTATGACCTGTCTGATTTATCCGTTGTTTTGCATCTTCATTCTTAATCTCTTATATTTGATATCCACTGTTTTCTTTCGTAGGATACAACAAAGAAGGCTTCCTGGCCATACAGCATGCAACAGATAAAGCCATCATGTGGCACCACGCTCCCAATGAGACGACCAAGTTGTTTGAGAGTCTCAATGTGCTTTTGAAGAGATTCCCACATGGAGCTTATGTCCAGGACAGTTTCTTCCTGGTCCTTCAGAATGAGTTCCCTCTTTTCCTCATGCTCAGCTTCATCTGCATTGAGCTCACCACCATCAATTCCATTGCACTGGAGAAAGAGAGAAAACTGAAGGTAACTCCATCACATCAGATGGATGCCTCTCCCTGAACAGGAATGTATGGGAGCTGCTAATAAAAAATGGGCAGAGTAGGAGGAAGGCCAAGGCAGGTAAGATGTTGCCTTAGGTATCAGAGCAACCTCCAAGGTGAGTTCGAACTTGGATGTTCTGTCATCATTTTAACCTGCTTGCAACTTAATTCATATTATTTCATGAATTCTTACTTTTAGACTGGGCATGTCCAGCCTAGTGATTCCTGATTTGCTAACATGCTGCCTCGCACATGATAGTGGTTCAGAAAATGTTTGTGGAATGACTAACTGATAAATGAGGGGACTAATCATCCAAAATTAACTCAGTCTCATTTTGCTGCACAGTAGATGGGAAGTGTTCTCTGGAAGATACAACTGAAGACAAGGTTGATCTTTCTGCCTTCCTCTGTTGTTTAATCTCTCCTGTTACTTCTCTCCTCACTTTTTGCTCTTAAAAAAATCTTCTCTTCTCACTCTTTAGTTTTCTTCTCTTTTTGTTGATTCATATATATTAAAATAGCCTACCAGTGGCTCCCTGAGCTGTGCTTGGCCTCAGCAATGATGTTTGGTTTGCTCTGTCTTCTTGCGTATTCAGGCATAAGGAGCAGTCTCATCGCTCTGCCTTGTGAGGCTGTGTGTGGAAGGTCTTACTCTCACAGGGTAGAAAGACAGAACCTGCTTTCTACTGCGATGGGTGATGGTGGGACAGTGGCCTACCTGGCACGCCTTTCCACTTGGCTCTGCACTGACTGAAAAACTCCGGGGAAACTAGAAGCTTCTGGTGTGTTGTTGGAAACCCCTTTTAGTTCCCAGATGGAGGAGGGAGTTTTCTCTTTCCTGTTTGTTAAATTCTTTCAGCAACAAATTGGTGGAGGGAAGGCGTGGGCATCAAATGTTTGCACTTAGGTCATTGAATTGGTTGTGTGTTTCCCATTTCATGCTTGAGTCTGCTCTTTAGAAAAGAGTAGATAAAAGAACACTTTTATAACACTTAAAAGTAACCACCAAGAGTATTTAAAAGTAGGACATACAGTTCTTAAAACTCTGGAGAAAATAAAAAGAAAGAAAATATAGTCCATGTACCAAAAGACAGAAAACAAAGGAAATTACCAAAACAAGCATACAGAACAGAAAGTATAATGTTAAATAAAGATAGCAGAAGGCCAAATATGGCAGTTATAAAATAATAAATATCAATGAGATCACCTTTCCTTTTAAAAGAAAAAAAATACAAAAAGCTCAAGAAACAAAACCCAACTAACATAAAATGGCATAAAACATGTTGTTAGTTTATCTAATAGTATGTACTTGATTGTGGTGCTTGCCATGTGCTGGGCAGCACTGTAGGACCATTCATTCCTTTCACCCTCCTTTTGTTTGGCTCTCCAGATACACTCTTGACTTTTCTCCACCTCGCTCTCTGTCCTGAAGGCTGAGCTGCCCATGTTCCAAAACATGCTCCCATGGGGAGGGAGCCCAAAGAACCTCAGAGGATGGAAGTAGGGGCTGGGGTCAGGGTGTGTCATGTCCCCCTGTCCCAGTTCTCTCCCCACAGATCATTTTGGGCTCGATTTGTCCCTTAGCTGAAGGTCACTGTCCTCTCAAGATATTTTGCTCCACAAGGCTCTTTCCCCTTCTAGGGTCTGGTAACCTCTCTTCCTTCTCACCCCTTTGGGCCCAAGGGTGGTCATAACTCTGTTGGCTCCTGGCCCTAGGTTTCTGCTCTGTCCTATAGTGTTTCCTGCCCCTGTGTAAGCATTTGTAATTAGGCTCTTATAAACAAACCCTCCTCAAATTATTCTAATTTGAGTGTAACATCTGTCTCCTTTAGGGATCCTGACTGATTCTATGAGATAACTACTACTTTTATTCTTATTTAGTAGAGGCGGTAACCCGAGGCACACAGAGATTAACAATTGCAAGAAAACTTTTTATAGAAGACAGTACAACTAGCAATAAAAAAAAACAATTTTCGTTCTCAGATAAATAGTATCTCTCCCTAAGCAAAGTAAAACAGATTTCCAGTAATTAAGCTTCTGCCTTTCCAAGTGGAATCTTAGGTGACATATGCCAGAGAGGAATGCGCTCTATTTTGGTTGGGTGAATTGTCTGGAAAAGGGCATCCACCGAGGGGTTCTAGAAAAGCCTTTAGCCTTGGAGGCTGATAGGATCATGAGTTGGCTCCTCCTTTCTGTTCAGACGATACGTTGAGACTTAGCCCAGACCTTTCAGCTGTTCCTTGGTAAGGAGACAGTAGCAGGTAAGTTATATTCCAGGAGGAGCCATGAATATGGGATCTGTTCCATGAAGGAGGATGCCCTGACAGAGTGTGTTCCTGGGACCAAGGTGGGAGAATGGGAGAAGGGGGCAACTAGTGTCACTTTCCATTTTGAACACAGAATACAACCAGTATTCTGAGAGCAAGGCCCTTTTCAGGCTACCTGGTGTTGATCTAGTTTTGATCTGGTCTGACTACGTAAATGGGTTGAGGAGGATTGAAATGGATTGTCTTTGATTTAGAAGCCTCCTGCAGCACCCCTCCCACCCCGGCATAAGCCCTTTGCTCTAGTTGAATAGGTTCCTTTTCTATTCCTTAAGTAGGTGCTAGTTGTTCCTCCTGTAGGTGGGCCTCTCTGTTTGGAATGCCCTCTGCTTCAAAATTCACACTATAGTTCATGTCCTTCAGGAAGCCTTTCTAAATTTCATCAAATTTTCATTGCATCTTTCCATAGCACGTTGTTTCCACTTCTGTTATAGTATAGATGGAGCTTTCTTAACTCATTTCCATGTAATCCATTCCCAAATTAACTGACACTCCATCACTTCTGAAAAGCTTTTCGCTTGGAGCTCCCAGCACACTGCAGCTGGTGAGCTTTCTACTACACATGGCCTATTGTCTTTCACCTGCTAAATTGTGTGCTTATCAAGGTTTGTTCCTAAATCTCTTCATACCTGTACATGTTCTAATAATTTGTGTCTTAAATTTTATATAAATAGATGAAAGGAACTGGAGTTGCCTTTGAAAGTTTATTTGAATGTTTTGGAAAGATTCAGTAAGGTAGCTCTCTAAAAACATGTTAGTAGGGAGTTCCCTGGCAGTCCAGAAGTTAGAACGTGGCGCTTTCACTGCCAAGGGCCTGGGTGCAATCCTGCTCAGGGAACTAAGATCCTGCAAGCTGTGCAGTGTGACGGGGGTGGGGGCATGTTAGTAAATTTCATGTGGGTGAAACCGCTGAAAAATTGGGGGAAAAAAATGATAAAAAACCTGGGAAGAGCCTGTTCTAGGTTACTTCACCCCTGTATTCCTGTATTTACATCCTCAATTCACTTTGAAGACTGTGATCCTAGAGTGAGCTTTATGTGGACATTACCCTAGTGCTCCAATGAGCAGGCCCACTCTTCAAAAGAAGACTTCATGTTCTGGCATCGGAATACTGGCACACATTATACATTTATGTGCTTTAAGTGAAGATGAAATTTTAAATCATGTGTATGTCATTTTTGTGATTCCCTGCTTTAACCAACTTGTTTTTGATTCATTGACCTACTGCCACTTCCATTTTTTGTTTAATAAATTTATTTATTTATTTATTTTATTGGCTGTGTTGGGTCTCCTTTTGCTGTGCGCGGGCTTTCTTTAGTTGTGGCGAGCTGGGGCTACTCTTCATTGTGGTGCGCGGGCTCCTCATTGCTGTGGCTTCTCTTGTTGTGCAGCACGGGCTCTAGGCACGTGGGCTTCAGTAGTTGCAGCCCATGGTCTCAATAGTTGTGGCTCACAGGCTCTAAAGTGCAGGCTCAGTAGTTGTGGTGCACGGCCTTAGTTGCTCCGCGGCATGTGGGATCTTCCTGGACCAGGGATCGAACCCGTGTCCCCTGCATTGACAGGCAGATTCTTAACCACTGTGCCACCTAGGAAGCCCCCACTTCCAATCTTAAAAGATAAAAACTCTATTTCTGTACTTAGGGTGTGGAGTATACAGGGTTTTTATCATATATGTATCTTATATGTGAACTTCTGGAAGGAAGTTACTCTGCCTGCTGTATTTTTTCTGAATGGTACCCAGCATAGAGCTTTGTGTTTATTACTTATCAAACATTTATTAAGTTGTATTTACCAGACATGTGCATGTGAGTTACAGATATAAATGACACAGTCCTTTCCCTCAGGTGATTCATGGGAGTAAAGCCAAATGTTACAAAAGAATCCCAAGTGGTAAGGTAATGGAATATATAGATATGATGGCTCTATGGAGGATGGGCAAAGATGACCAGAGAAGGCTTCACAGAGCAGGTAATTCTTGAACTAGGTTTTAAAAATCAAGGAAGATTTCACTAGGTAAAGAGAGAATGAGAGAAAAAAGAGAACAATATGTGTGAAAGGCAAAAACAAAACAAAGCAAAACAACAACAGAAAAACCAAGCCCCAAAACAAACAAACAAACAAGAAGATATGGAGGTCACAGTGTGTTCAGTAAATTGCAGAAAGTTTTTTGTGACCGGAGCACAGAATACCAAGGAATTTAGATTCTATCCTCAGAGCCACAGGAGCCATTCACTTATAGTCAGTGTTCAATAAATGAACAAAGTGGCAGTATACTTACCATTGCAAAAGAAGAATAATTTTAACACAAGACCTATCTCTACCAGATAAACTATATTGTCTGGTGTGTAGGTCTCTTTCCAACTCATTCAGTCTTCATCACCTCCATGATTCATCTCTTCCCAGGACACACACATGACCCTTCATCCCAGACTGCTCAGGTTTCAGTAACAGGCAGCTAAACAAGACCAGCTGAAACAGCACTAGATTCTATAACATCTGGTTCTTTTACTTTTTCTAGGGGTATATGTGTATGATGGGGCTGCACAACTGGCAACACCGGGTTGCTTGGTTCATCATGTTCTTCATTTCTGCCTTTGTTGTCGTTTCTTTCATGACCATTCTCTTCTGCACAGAGGTATATGTCTCTTGTCTTTCAGGATGTACTAAGCTGGGAAGACATGGGGAAAAAATGTGGTGTGGTGTGGGTGGTGGTGCTGAGATTCAATAGATGATGAAAACACAGTTATCGATGAACATTTTAAAAACCTCAGGTTGTTATGTGGTAGTATTTGCTAAAACTTTGGCAGATGAAGCATTGAAACTTTATGATCTGGGAGAGCTTTGCCCTCCCTTCAGTTTCCTGGTCTTCAAGTAGTGGACATGGGTGTGGTTTATTCATTAGGAAAGTGGAATTCCAAAAGATGTCTTTTATAAACTTTAAAACATTGCAAATTTTGTTCTCCATAAATAATTGAAAATAGTTATTGTGAAAGATAAGAACATTCTTTTATGTCCGTGGTATCTTTTTAAATTTTCCTTTTGTGCTGTCAATGGAATTTACTGTTCCAATTTGCTAAATTGTGTTTAATAACTAAATTATAATATATAGATATATGAAAATTTACCTTCTAAATTACCACAATTGGGGCACTTTGTTCAAAGGAAGGCAAGAAAATCCAGACTACATAGCAAAATATGTGAAGCAAAGAAAATGGCCAGAAAGCAATAAAAAGAGGAGATATAAGATATCAAAAGAAATATTAAAATTATTTGTAATAGTGATAATAATAAATAGGGTAAACTCTCTTATTAAAGCAAAAAGAACATTTACATTGGGCCAAAAATTGAATTCAAAGTTATGCTTTCCTCAAAAAAGATATTTGTGCAGAACATAATTTGTAAATGGTAATGGAAGCTGGATCAAAGGTCTGCCTTAAAAATCTACATATATTGTTTTAAGATAATATTTTTTAAAAATTTACACATTGTTTTAAGGGTCTTTTATGCCTTCTCTTCATTCTTTCCATGTAAAAATTACATGCATCTGTGATTGTTTTGTAGGTAAACAATGTGGCAGTGTTCAAAAACAGTGACCCTAGTTTGATATTTGTGTTTCTACTGTGTTTTGCAATTGCCACAATTTTCTTTGCATTCATGATCAGCACATTCTTCCAAAAAGGTGAGTCCTGATACAATTTCCTGTCAGGAAGTGTGTTTATGACTTCTTTTCTTGGTAGCATTGCTATTCTCATTACCTATGGCATTAATTATTATTCCTTCAGAGTCAAGTTTTCACTTTTATGGTTATTTTAACAATGGAATAATTCTATTCCCCATTAAAGACATATGAAATTATCTCCATATATGTATGCTTTTATGCTTCATTTGGCTGCTAAATATTATTTCAAAATGGATGCAAATGTTAAGTTCCAGTTTGGAAGGAAATGGTAAGACATCCAGGGCAGATAATTTTCCAGCTTTTGATTGTGAAGTTGAGGCATAACTATAGTAAGACACCATAATAAGAGAGGAATTCCTGGGAATGTGGTTCTGTCAGAAGGGGTGTACCTCTAAAATGATAGGTAGAATTGATGAACCATAAGCGGAAAAAATAATAGGAAGTGAAGTCAAAGTCAGAGTGCAGGAAAATTGAGTTGTGGTTCAACCTAAAGAGGTATAGATAGTAACATTAATGGAGGACAGGCCTGGTAGTTGGTGACCCAAAAAAGAGGGTTTAAGAGAACTTGGGAAAAAGTCAGAGTGTGGTATAAATGAAGCCAGGCAGTTTGTTAATTATATTTGTGAATGATTTACACCAAATAGCATGTTCTAATATGTGGGCCCTGGCAAATGTTGACTTTACCAAGATGGGGATGGACACTCTGCCCTCATTCAAACTCTATACCTAATTTCCCACTTCTCCCTCTATTGCTTTAGGGTGGGCATGGCAGGGGTGTTGGTCAAGTAAGAGAGTTATGTGGGGAACTGGGAGCATAAGTATCAAAGCATGCCTAAGGCTAAAGGAATGCTAAGGTTCGAAACCTGAAAAGTTGAACTTGCAGTCAAGTACAAGAAATAAGCAGAGGACTGGAAATAAAAGACAAAACCATTGTGGTCAGAAGCACAATGAGTCAGAACCAAGTAGGAAGCAAATAACAGGGAGGAGTGCCAACTGGAAACAAAATACACCACACAATTTGAAACTGATAACCAATTGATTTTTGACAAAAGAGCCAAGACACAACAGACACAGAATGGTCTTTTAAACAAATGGTGCTGGAACAACTAGATATGCACATATAAAAGAACGAAGTTGGATCTCTACATTGCATCGTACACAAAAATTAGCTCACAGAGGATTATAAACCTAAATGTAAGCACTAACTAAAACTATACAGCTCTTAAAATAAAATACAAGAGTAAATCTTCATGATCTTGGGTTAGACAGTGATTTCTTAGATATGACACCAGAAGCCCAAGAGATAAAAGAGAAGACTGATAAGTTGGACTTAAAACTTTTATGCTTCAAAGGATACAATCAAGAAAGTGAAAAGACAACTCACAGGCTGGGAGAAAATGTCTTCAAGTAAAATATATCATAAGAGACTTGTATCCAGAATAACTAAAAGAAAACTTACTCAAAATTAAAACATATATATTCCTAACTCATACAGTAGGCAGCATTACCTTGATACCAAAGTGAGAAAAGACATCACAATAAAACTACAGGGGACTTCCCTGGTGGTCCAGTGGGTAGAACTCCATGCTCCCAATGCAGGGGGCCTGGGTTCTATCCTTTGTTGGGGAACTAGATCCTACATGCATGCTGCAACTAAGAAGCCAACATGCCGCAACTAAGAGAGTCTGTGTGCCACAATGAAGATCCCACATGCCACAACTAAGACCTGATACAACCAAAATAACACAAAAACAAAAAACTACAGGCCAGTATCCATTATGAATATCGATGGGGAAATCCTCAACAAAATAATACTAAACTAAATCTAGCAGCATATTAAAAGGATTATGCACTACACCAAGTGGGATTTATCCCAGGAATGCAAGAATGATTCAACAGATGAAAAGCAATGTTATACACCACTTAATGGAATGAAGGAAAAAATAAACACAATCTGAATTGTTTTTATTTATCACAATTGATACTGAAAAAGCATATGACAAAATCCAATATCTTGCATGATAAAAAAAAATTTGAAAAACTGGGATATAAAGGAACTTCCTCAACCTGATATTGAGCATTTATGAGAACCCCACAGCTAGCTTCATAGTCTGTGATGAAAGATTGAAAGCCTTCCCCCTAAGATCAGGGATAAGACAAGGGTGCTCACTTTCCCCTCTGATATTCAATATTATACTGGAAGTTCTGCCAAAGAAATTAGGAAATAAAAAGAAATAAGTAGTATGCAGTTTGAGAGGATGAAGTAAAACTGTCTCTGTTCAAAGATGACATGATCTTTTATATGAAAAATCCTAGAGAGTCCACAGAAGGAACTATTGGAGCTAATAAATGAATTCAGCAAATTTGCAGGGCACAAGATGAACACACAAAAATCAGTTGTATTTCTACATACTAGCAGTGAACATTCTGAAAAGGAAATCAAGAAAACAATTCCACTTAAAATAGCATCCAAAATAAAATACCTAGGGGACTTCCCTGGTGGCACAGTGGTTAAGAATCTGCCGCCAATGCAGGGAACATGGGTTCAATCCCTGGTCTGGGAAGATCCCATATGCCACAGAGCAACTAAGCCCATGTGCCACAACTACTGAGCCTGTGCACCTAGAGCCCATACTTCACAACAAGAGAAGCCACAGCACTGAGAAGCCTGTGCACCACAACAAAGAGTAGCCCCTCCTTGCCACAACTAGAGAAAGCCTACATGCAGCAACAGAGACCCAATACAGCCAATAAATAAATAAAATTTAAAAATAAATTTAAAAAGATAAAAATAAAATACTTAGGAATAAATCTGACCACTGCAATGAAATACTTGTACACTGAAAACTACAAAACATTGCTAAAATAAATCAAAGAAGATTTAAATCAGTGAAAAGACATCCCATGTTCATGGATTGGAAGACAATATTAAGACAGCAGTACTCCCCAAATTGATCTACAGATTCATTTCAATCTCTGTTAAAATTGCAATTGCCTTTTTCTCAGAAGTTGACAAACTTATCCTAAATTTCATATGAAATTGCAAGGGGCCTCAAAATGCTAAAACAATTTTGGAAAGAAAGAGTTGGAGGACTCACTTCATTATTTCAAACTTACTACCAAGCTGTAGAAATCAAAACAGTGTGATACTGGCATAAGGATAGACATACAGACCAATGGAATAGAATCGAAAGTCTAGAAACCCATACATCTAATTGCCAATTGATTTTTGACAAGGTTGCCAAGACCATTCAATGGGGAAAGAATAGTCTCTTTGACAGATGATGCCAGGACAATGGGATGGCCACTTGGACTTATTCCTCACTTCATTCCTTATGATGGCTGAATAATATTTCCCACATTTTGCTTATCTGTTCATCTGTTGATGAACACTGGGCTGTTTCTACCTTTTGACTGTTGTGAATAATGCTGTTATGAACATTTATGTACCAATATCTATGTGAGTCCCTGTTTTCAATTCCTTTGGGTATACACCTAGGACTGTAATTGCTGAGTCATATGGTCATTCTGTTTAACTTTTTGAGGCATTATCAGACTGTTGTTTTCCACAGAAGCTGCGCCATTTTACATTCCCATCAGCAACACACAAGTGTTCCAATTTCTTTGGAGAAGTGTCTATTCTAGTCCTTTGCCCATTTTTACTTGCATTGTTTGTTTTGTTGACATTGAGTTGTAGGAGTTATGTATTTTGATTATTAATTCCTTGATAGATATATGATTTGCAAATATTTTCTCCCATTCTGTGAGTAGTCTTTTTACTCTCTTGATAGTGTCTTTTGATGACAAAAGTTTTTAAATTGTTGAAGCTCAATTTATTTTTTTTGTTGCCTGTGTTTTTGGTGTCATATGTAAGAAACTGTTGCCAAATCCAAGGTTATGAAGGTTTTCCACTAAATTTTCTTCTAAGAGTTTTATGGTTTTTAGCTTTATGTTTAGATCTTTGATCCATCTTTAATTAATTTATGCATATGGTATAAGATAAGGATTCCACTTCATTCTTTTGAATGGCAATATCCAGTTTTTCCAGCACCATTTGTTGAAAGACTGTCCATTGAATAGTCTTGGCACCCAAGTTAATTATATTTGTGAGACTTTATTTCGGGGCTCTCTAATATATTCCATTGATCTTTGTATCTAGAGTTTGAGAAACATTGGTGTTAATTCATCTTTAAATGTTTGGTAGAATTCACCAGAGAATCCATCTGGTCCTGGGCTTTTCTTTGTTGGAACAGAACCTGAGAGACCTGTAGGGCACCATCAAACATATCAGCATACACATCATAGGAATCCCAGAATGAGAAGAGAGAGAGAGAGAGAAGAGAAGCAGAAAAAAATATTTGAAGAAATAATGGCTGGAAAACTCCTCCAAATTTGATGAAAGACATGAATCTACAAACTCAAGAAGCCCAATGAACTCCAAGCAGGATAAACTCAAAGAGATCCCCAGCAAGAGTCTAAAATTCCAATTGTCAAAAGTCAAAGACAAAGAGAGCATTTTGAAAGCAGCAAGAGAAAAGAGACTGTCCACATACTCAATAAGATTAGCAGCTGATTTCTTTACAGAAACTATGGAATCTAGAAGGTAGTGAGATGACATTTTAAATCTTGAAAGGAAAAAAAAAGTACTCTCAACAAAGAATTCTATATCTGGCAAAACTATCCCTCAAAATGATGGAGAAATTAAGACATTTTGGGATACACAAAAGCTGAGAGAGTTTATTACCAATAGGCCTTCCCTTCCCTGCTGAAGGGAGTTCTTCAGGCTGAAATGAAAAGTCACTAGACAGTAACTCAAATCCATAAGAAGAAATAAAGGCCACTGGTAAAGGTAACTAAAGCCAATGGCCAATGGGCACATCAAAAGATGCTCAACATCACTAATTATTAGAGAAGTGCAAATCAAAACTACAATGAGGTATCACCTCACACCAGTCAGAATGGCCATCATCAAAAAGTCTACAAATAATAAATTCTGGAGAGGGTAGGGGGAAAAGGGAACTCTCCTACACTGTTGGTGGGAATGTAAATTAGTGCAACCACTATGGAAAACAGTCTGGAGGCTCCTTAAAAAACTAAAGATAGAATCACCATATGATCCAACAATCCCACTCCTGGGCATATATCTGAAAAAGACAAAAACTGTAATTCACAAAGATACATGCACCCCAATGTTCATAGCAGCATTATTTGCAATGGCCAAGACATGGAAGCAACATAAGTACCCATCAGTAGATGAATGGATAAAGTAGATGTGGTGTGTATATAGTGGACTATTACTCGGCCATAAAAAACAATGAAATAATGTCATTTGCAGCAACATGGATAGACCTAGAGATTATCATATTAATTGAAGTAAATCAGACAAAGACAAATATCATATGATATCACTTATATGTGGAATCTAAAAAAAAAATGATACAATGAACTTATTTACAAAACAAACAGACTCACAGACATAGAAAACAAACTTATGGTTACCAAAGGGAAAGGGGAGAGAATAAATTAGGAGTATAGGATTAACAGATACACACTACTATATATCAAGTAGACAACTAACAAGGATTTACTTGTTACAGCAAGGTCAGAAGCTCTTGCTCTGGCCTCAGAGCACTGTATTTGCATCTCAGTGTAGATCCTGATCTTGAGCAAGTCAATTGATTCTTCATCCATTTCCCCTTCTGTGAAACTGGAAAATTATAGCACTTATAATTTAGTTATGAGGATTAAATGGGATGTAAAATGCTGAAAACAATGCTTGGTATATAGTAAGAGCTTAGTACATGTTAGCAGTTATTATCACCTTTTACAGAAGAAACAAATTCAGAGAAATTATAGAAGGCCTAGGGTCAGCCATAGTTCATGCAGTCAGGTTCAGTGAAGGGCTGCCTGATGCCTTAACTGTGGCTCTTTCTGTTATATATGCAATCCTTACATTTTAGATCTTTATTCTGTTAACTTTCTGGAAGGCAAATGTTTGCATTTATTTTGCATTTATCTCCCAGACTTCAGTTCAATTGGTTTATCTCCAAATCTGGAGCCACTATGCTTAGAGCCTGGGAAACCTTGAATCCTTGACCCATCATTTACTAGTTCCATGATATTGAGCGAATTTATTTAATGTGGCTAAACCTCAGTTTCTTCCTCTGAAAAACAGGGAGGTTATGAAGATTAAATAAGACATTGTATATAGAGTGCTTGCCAGGCAACACTCCAGAGATGCTATATAATCTACCACTCATCTTTGAAGAAGACAGTTTTTACTGTAGGAGATGTTTTTAATGCAGTATTACACAGAGGAAGTTTTATGCAGTTAAATGTTTGTGCTTTTTCATAAGGATTGATTCATTTTTTAAATGCAACAAATCCTCGTAGTCTTTTGATAGTGAAAGTGCAAGTATAAAAGATTTCTATCAAAATTTCTTAAAAGATTGCTTCCCTTCTGAAATGGTAAGAGAAATGCAGAGATGCTTTCCTTATTATGGCAGGGGAGAGGGACTTGCATTATATTTCTTTGTGCATTTTATGTTTTTAATTATTGTACTGAAATATAGTTGATTTACAATGTTGTGTTAATTTCTGCTGTACAGCAAAGTGATTCAGTTACACACACACACATATTCTTTTTCTTTTTTTAATACTTTAATTTTATTGGAGTATAGTTGATTGATTTACAATGTTGTGTTTCAGGTGTACAGCAAAGTGATTCAGTTATACATACATATATATTAATTCTCTTTTAGATTGTTTTCTCATGTAGGTCCTTTACGCATTATTGATGAAATTCTTTTCATTTCTTCCCTCTGAATTTGCAGCTCATGTTGCAACTGCCTCGGGAGGCATCATCTTCTTCTTCACCTACCTCCCATACCTGTACCTCACTTTCAGCTACAACCAAAGGAGCCACTTCCAAAAGATTGCATTTTGTCTCCTCTCCAATGTTGCCATGGCACTGGGAGTCCGATTAATCTCCACATTTGAGACAAAAGGTGAGCCTTACATTTCTCGAGGTAAACTGCCTTGATGTTTTGCCATTTGCTGACAGGCGGAGTTGACCTTGATTTCCAAATAAACATAACTGGCTCATTTTATTTAGTGTTCTGAACATTTACAGCATACTTACATCTGTGGTAGGGACTGTAAAGAACACTTAAGAAACATAGAATAAAGTTTACACTGTGCAGCTTACAATGTAGTTTGGGAGAAAAACTAAAGCATATTAATGATTTAGGGAATTATACACCTATATAACTGTATAGATCTAAAATATATAGATTTATGATTAGACGTTCAAATAACACTTTAGAACTTTACAGATAATATAGTGCTATTACAGATATCATATTTTATTCTCATAGGCTTCAGGGTTGGTCTTCTTTCACAAGTTGGTCTAGGAGACCTTCCATCAGAGATGTTCTAGCTCCCTTGCAACTTCCACACTTTGGGATTGAAAGTACAACGCCAAGTTTTCACTTGTGTCATATTTCTGGAGTTTGAAGAATTCCCCACAACACCTACAGTCATTGCAGAAGATTGTAGCCAACATGTCAATCAAAATGTAGGACCCTGAGCTCTGTGGGGTTTCAGTACTTACTGAATGGAACTGTTTCACATTTCAGTGGTACTAAGATGATCTGCTCTGAACACTCTAGCAAGTACCTTCATTGCTCAGTATTAGCTTTTATCACCAGAGTCCAGGTCCCAAATGATACAGCTTGGTTTAGCAGCAGATAGCAAGGATAGGAGTTATAAGTTGGATCTAGTTTGTGAGTCCTCTTACTGCAGTTGGGGTAATCTCCGGTGACCTGGTTAGAGGCATCACCTACCAATGAATTTATTAAGTTGGGATGGTCTAAATGGGAAGGGTGCTTAAAATTTAATAAAGGATGTTAAGTTGACCAGAATTTATTGAAAGTGAGTGGTTTTCTTTAACAAAGCAATTTTGAGACCGTGGATTTACAAATACTTATGGGGGAAAAGATTTGAAATGATGTATCTGATTCCTTACATGTTAGTGGATGATTATAGATGCTTTATGGAGCCTATCTGTTGAAATTGAGGGAATTTGGGTGGTGGTCGGACTGGATGAACTATTAGATTTGTTCCCATGCTAAGATTGTCTTGCTTTGGCATTGAACTTATGGTCAGTGTTCCTTCCTGAAGGCACAGAATAGCCCACAGGTGCTGTCTAGTGTTACATCTGAAGGAAATGCAAATGCATAGGATCATAAGCAGGTAGGAATCTCTAAGAGTGTAATCAATGAAATGTTAGAAATCCAAGGATAATATTTCTTATTTAGAATCCTCATACTTTCAGTGGATTAGATTTTCCTATTCATCTGACATATCTGCTCAAATCAGATAGCAGGCCTTCTAGTGAGTGAATAAATGAAATTCCTCTGTATATTTTCTCAGTAAGTCTAGTGGAGAGCTTTCAGTTCTAATCTTGAGCAGGAATCACTGTGTACAACATGAATCAGACCTCTGGTTGTATGGCAGAAACTTTGTGAACTCTTCTTAAAATCAGAAACTGCGTGTTTGTGGAACAACTGGGTTTGTCACTTGAGGCTTCCATTTATTGATTTATTTGTTTGGGTTTTTTTAAGATTTGTTTATTATTATTTATTTATTTATTATTTTTGTCTGTGTTGGGTCTTCATTGCTGCATGCCAGCTTTCTCTAGTTGTGGTGAGCGGGCTGCTCTTTGCTGCAGTGTGCGGGCTTCTCAGTGCAGTGGCTTCTCTTATTGCGGAGCACGGGCTCTAAGTGTGCAGGCTTCTGTAGCTGTGGCACATGGGTTCAGTAGTTGTGGCCTGTGGGCTCTAGAGCGCAGGTGCTATAGTTGTGGCACACGGGCTTAGTTGCTTTGTGGCATATGGAATCTTCCTAGACCAGGGCTTGAACCAGTGTCCCCTGCATTGGCAGGCGGATTCTTACCCACTGTGCCACCAGGGAAGTCCCGATTTATTTGTTAATTTATTGTTTACTAGATTGGTTTTAGTTTTTAAGAGGCCCATTAAATAGCACCCTTCTCCCCTCCTTAATTTCTGAACCAATTGAGAAACAAAACAAAGATGTCATCGTATTAATACCCAAATATCTTTTTATAACTAATAAAAAACTTAGTGGATTGGTTTACTATGGTTGCTCAGATGGGCCATTTTATCTCATAACTCCTCAAGCTTGTCAGTGCTCTCTTGTAGCCCTGACTAATCTTGTTTCAATCTCTTTCCTTCCACAGGTATTGATCCCAAGGTATTCCATAATAAACATCTTGCATACTAAACTCCATCTCAGAGTCTGTGTTACAGAGAACCTAACCTGTGACTACTGAATTTATCTCTGGGACCCAGCTTAATGTGAGAAAAGTCTCCTATTATGCTCTCCACCTGGGTGGAACCCTGGGCCTTTTTGTCTAGCTCTCTTGCCTTGAACGGCCAACCAAATAGAAGCCCAAAGTTTTCTTGTTAGTAAATGACCTCTGAGCAAAATAATTCCAGTAGGAAAAGAGAGAATAGGGCAGAGAAAATACATTTGAAGAGATGGTGGCCAAAACTGTTCCAAAACTCGACTTCAGGAAGCCCAGCAAATCCCAAACAAGATTAACAAGAAATCTACATTAGACATACCACCATAAGACTGAGCACACCAGAGATAAAGAGAAAAATCTTAAAAGTAGCCAGAGGAAAAATAAAAGACAAATTGCTTTTCGAAGGAGCCAAGAGTGGGAGCCTAAAGATAGTGGTTTTATACATTGTATAAAATAATAATGATGATGATGATGTCTTCAGGGGTTTTTTAAGAGATAGAATTAAAATACATAAAAGGGTTTTGAGGAGATGAAGTCAGAAATCAGTGGGGGTAAATACTTTCTGGAAGGAGAGTAAAGATATTGATTAACTTTAGACTTTGCAGCAAAGTAGACCTGGTAATTCATTATTGAGCCACCAGGAAAAGGCTAGAAACAGTGAATAACTTTCAAACTTAAAAGAGAGAAAATTGAATAATCAAAAGATTGGTTGAGTCAAGAAGAAGTGGCGTGGGGAGAGGAATTATGTCACATGGCCTCTTCTACTGCAAAGGAGACTGAGAAGTCAGGGAAGAACAATCATGATTAAAGAGATGTGGGGGAAGGGGAAATTTGCCAAATTCCTTTCAGCAGCACCCTGCTCTCAAACATAATTAAATTGTGGAAAGAAGAGAATAGAATCGATGAGCTGATTCTCAAACTTACATGGGAGTATTAAGGACCAAGAATAGCCAAGAGCTCTTGAGGAAGAACAAGATAGGAAAACTTGTTTTATCAGATTTCATGATTTATCATAAAGCAATAGTAATTAAGATTATAGTTGGGACTTCCCTGGTAGTCCAGTGGTTAAGAATCTGCCTTCCAAGGCAGAGGACACAGGTTTGATCCCTGGTCGGGGAACTAAGATCCTACATGCCGAGGGGCAACTAAGCCCACACACTGCAACTAGAGAGCCCACATGCTACAACTAGAGAGCCCACATGCCATAACTAGAGAGAAGCCTATGTGCCACAGTGAAAGATCCTGCCTGCTGCAACTAAGACCCAATGCAGCCAAAAAAAAAAAAAAAAAAAACAAAGAAAAGAAAAAAAAAGATTATGGTTGACAAATAGACTAATAGAAAAGAAAGAAGGGACAGACAAATGCATTGTTAAATATCAGAGATGATACTTCAGAGCAGTGGGATTTAATAAATGGTGTTAGAGCAACTAAAGAACCTTATGGAAAAAATTGAAATTGGACTTTTAATTCACACCATACACAGAAATCAATTCCAATGTCAAAAAACTATAAAGTTTTTTTTGGGATGATTTATGTACTTGAAATAGGAAAGAATTCTTAAACAAAACACAAAAATACTAACCATCAGGAAAAGACTGATAAATATGACGTTAACATTAAGAAACCATGAAGAGAATGAAAGGAGAAGATACAAAGTGGAAGAAGATACTTGAAACACATTTAACTTGCAAAAGGCTTGTATCCAGAATATTTAAAGAATTCATAAAATCAATTAAAAATCAAACTTTGTAGTAAAGAAAAAAAACAGGCAAAAATAGGCACTTCACAAAAAGACATATCCAAATAGCCAATAAACATATGCAAACTAGAAGAAAATGAAGTGACATATTTAAAGAAAGAAAAACCTTATCAACCCAGGATTCTATATCCAGGGGAAAATTAGGGAGAAATGAAGACTCTCTCAAAGTGACAGCACTAATTGCTAGGAGACACTACAAGAAATGTTGAGTTCTTTAAGCAAACAATATCATATCAGACAAAAGCTTGGATCTACCAAAGAAGTTAAGAGAGAGCACTGAAAATGGAAAACACAATTTATTTTGTCTTTTGTGGAGTTTTTTGGCTCTAAAAGAGAACTGACTGTCTAAAGCAAAAATGGTAGCAATATATTATGTTTATAGCTTATGTGAAAGTGAAATGTGTGACAACAGTAGCAAAGGATGGGAGGGAAGAATTGGGAACTGGAAATTGTTGTAAGGTCCTCACACTACACATGAAGATGAAGTAGTATAATATTATTTGAAGAGAGACTCTAATTAAAGATAATTTTAAACCCTAGAACAACACTAAAAAAATTTTTAGAGGTATAAATAATAAATTGATAGTGGAAATAAAATGGAATCAAAAAAATTCCCATTAATGCAAGAAAAAGAGGAAAAAAGAAACAAAGAAAAGTTTGGGGGGCTTTCCTGGTGGCACAGTGGCTAAGAATCCTCCTGCCAATGCAGGGGACATGGGTTCAATCCCTGGTCCAGGAAGATCCCACATGCCTCAGAGCAGCTAAGCCCATGTGCCACAATTGCTGAGCCTGTGCTCTAGAGTCTGCGAGTCACAACTACTGAGCCCATGTGCTGCAACTACTGAAGTCCATGCACCTAGAGCCCATGCTCCACAACAAGAGAAGCCACCACAAGAAGCCTGAGCACTGCAATGAAGAGTAGCCCCTGCTCTCCACAACTAGAGAAAACCTATGTGCAGCAAGAAGACCCAACTCAGCCAAAATAAATAAATAAATAATAAAATCTTTAAAAAAAAGTTTGGGTCAAATAGAAAAGAGCTTGCAAAGTGGTAGATTTTAATATTTTTATTTATTTATTTGGTTGTGCTGGGTCTTAGTTGTGGCAGGTGAGCTCCTTAATTGTGGCTTGTGAGCTCCTTAGTTGTGGCTTGTGAGCTCTTAGTTGCAGCATGTATGTGGGATTTAGTTCTCTGACCAGGGATTGAACCCAGGCCCCCTGCATTGGGAGTGTGGAGTCTTAACCACTGCACCACCAGGGAAGTCCCCAAAGTGGTGGATTTTAGTCCAATCAATAATCACATTAAATGTGAATAATCAAAACATACCAATTAAAAAGAGACTGTCAGTTTAGATGAAAAGGCAAAACCCAACTAGCTGCTGCCTACAAACAAAGATGGCGGTGAAGTTGTAATGAGGGTGTGCTTATTTGGGGATTTGGGGGTGATTGGTTTGGATGGTAGTTGTACAAAGGTATTCCCTTTGTTTTTTTTTTTTAATTAATTAATTAATTAATTTATTTATTTTATTGGCTGTGTTGGGTCTTTTTGACTGTGCGTGGGCCTTCTTCTTTTTAGTTGTGGTGAGTGGGGGCTATTTCTTCGTTGTGGTGCACGGGCTCCTCATTGCCGTGGCTTCTCTTGTTGCAGAGCATGGGCTCTAGGCGCGTGGGCTTCCGTAGTTGCAGCACATGGGCTCAATAGTTGTGGCTCACAGGCTCTAAAGCGCAGGCTCAATAGCTGTGGTGCACGGGCTTAGTTGCTCCATGGTATGTGGGATCTTCCTCGACCAGGGGTCAAACCCATGTCCCCTGCATTGGCAGGCAGATTCTCAACCACTGCGCCACCTAGGAAGCCCTTCCCTTTGTAATTACTTGTTAAACTCCATTTTATGTACTGGATATGTATATTCCTAATAAATAAATGAAGTTAACTGGCAATCAATTGTCTGCTGAGGTGGGGAAGGAGCCTTGTCTCTTCTATTCTGGCACTGCAGTCTTGCGCTGAACAAGGATGCACATGGCTTTCAGGAACTAAGTGTGCTGACTGTTTACGGCAGCTGAGGTTTGCAAGACCTGTCTGTAAGCCACGGTGAAAGGCAAGGCTCTCGATTGGCCCAAAGACAGACACAGTCATAGAATCTCATCTCAGGAAGGGCCTCAGAGGTCTCCTGGCCCCTCACCCCTCACAGCGTGGCCTGTGCACCAGCAGCATCAGAACCCTCAGAGAGCTTGTTAGAAATGCAGACTCTTGGGCCCATCCAGACACACTTAATCAGAACAAAATCCCCAGGTGATTTGTAAGCATAGTAAAGTTTGAGGAGCACCATTCTAGCCCATCTGTCTGCTCACCAGTACTTGAATATCTCCTGTGGTGTTGCTAGCTACCACCTCCTCAATCCTGCTATGTGGCGGCAGATGCAGTGTACCTCGGATGCTTTACATGAGAAGCTTAGTCAGATTAGACACTTGGCATCACAGAGGACACTTATCTTTATACTCATCCAGGAACTGGTCCCAAGCCCTTCTTCAGTACTTTCCTTTCTTCATGGCATACGTACGTATTGAACAGCCGCTGCATGTGAGAGCCTGGGCCAGATCTTGGAGATTTTGAGATAATCTGACAGCCCATGGTCCCAAGCTGGGGTCGGCAACAAGTGAGCAGATTCACAGTACGGAGGCGGATCTTCAATACTCACAGTTAGCACAGGGTGCGCCAGAGGCACATGGGTTAGGCATATAACCCAACAGAGTGAGTATACATGCTTGCTGCGGAAGGATATGCCTGTGCTGAGTAAGAATTAACCAAGCAAAGAACGTGGGGAGGTGAAGGAAGGGCTTTCCAAACAGCAGGTGCAAGAGTGTGGAGATGTGTCTTGGGTGACCAAGTTTCTACTTCTTGTTGCCAATGAACCATTTTGTCAATAATAAAAGTGTTTTATTAGGAATTCCCTGGCTGCCCAGTGGTTAGGATTTGGCGCTTTCACTGCTGGGCCTGAGTTCAGTCCCTGGTTGGGGAACTAAGATCCTGCACACTGTGTGGCGTGGCCAGAAAAAACACCAAAGAACAAACAAAAACAAAAAGTTTTATCTCATAGGAGAAACCAACAACTAGCTTTTCTTTTCCTGTGCCTAGCTTTTGTCCCTTAATACCCCAGACACGAATAGTGCAGTCTTCTCATTGGCCTGGTCTCCAACTATTTGATTGGAACGTTCTGGTAACTTTTCTCTGTCTTCGATGTGGTGACCGTTTTCCTTCCTCTGGAACAGGCACAGGCATCCAATGGAGGAACATAGGTAGTATAGGAGGAGAGTTTAACTTCACTCAGGTGTTGCTGATGCTACTGCTGGACTCTCTTTTATATGGCTTGGTGGCCTGGTATGTGGAGTCTGTCTTCCCCGGGGAATATGGTACACCCAAGCCTTGGTACTTCTTTCTCATGGTGAGTACTGATGCTGCTGTCTTACACACTGACATTAGAATTTTTATAGCTTGTCATCAATATTCCTATTCCTCTTGGTGGTATTGGTTGCAACCTCAAACTCCTGGAAATATAAGCGGGGTTCTCTAACCTGGATTCACCCCAAACCTATCAACTTATGGTTGCCAAGGGAGCATAATTAACGAGTCCCAGTCTCTCTTACTCTTGCCCCATTGCTGGTGCCCTGTGCAGAGTCCCCTTAAGAGTGACTGTGGCTGTCTCACATTTGCCCACTTGAGTGGTAGGCCCTGCATTCTCCCACAGAATGCCACCCCAACAAGCTAGAGCCCTCAGGACTCCTCTGCCTCTTTCCTCTTTGGGCTGGCAGCAAGGCCCTGAAGCTCTTTGAGACCTCTGTGACCCAGGGACACAGCTTTCATTGACAACCCCATGAAGCTCTCAGAATCTCTTCTCTCCTATGATGACTAAATTTTTCTTATGAAGTTAAACCCATCATGCCTGATTCAGTCCTCTTGCAGATTCAGTCTGATCCCATCTGAATTGCACAGGTACTCACTTCAGGCCTCAGCAAAGGCTGCCATGCTTGCCCTTCTTGGTCTGTGGAGAAATGGTTAGATTATTAACGCCAGTATTTCTCCAGGCCTCAACCCACAGTGATGCTGACTGCTGACATGACGGCTTCCCCAGTACACCAGGAGCATGCATAGGAGGCATCTTTTGTAGCTACATCCTCCAGACCATGGGTTGTAGGTTGAAATGCAGTTTATTAGTAGTGAGTCTGTACACAAATTCTTGACTTCTTCAGGCACCATTAAGTATTCGATACCAGAAATTCCAGTGGGTGAGGCTGGAGTGGGGGTGGGGGAAGGGAAGTGTGAGAATTTAATTTACTAGAATATTTATCTTCCAGAAGAAGAGAGTCAATTCACCTAAACGTATTAATATAAATTGACTTCCTCTCTAGCCCTCCTACTGGTGTGGAGAATCTATATCCCTTATGAATTCAGTGCTAGACTTGGGGGATCCTCAGAAAACTCTGAGAAGCAAGTTCATTCAGGAAGAGCCTACCGATTTGATCAAAGGAATTGAAATCCAACATCTATACAAGGTATCAGCTCACAAATCATCTTTCAAGAACTTGAGAAATAGTGCATAGAGGCTTCTGTTTTATTCTGACAGTGGTTACAAGATACATTTTGTGATATATTTTTAATTCCCTTCTGTAATGTTATCTTCAAAGTTAGGAGTATAATGTAAAATGTCCTGTTTCCTCTCATAAAGTTAAATGACTGGATGGAGGGTCTAGATGATTTCTCTTGAAACAGTCTTGCAAATGCCAAACACCTCTTGTTGGAGACACCCTGGAACTCAGTCATTTGATGTCTGACTTTGATCTGCCTGTGTTTTTACATAATCACATCAAATGGTAAACCAGATTTCACTGTTGGCTTCCAAACGCACCAGCGCCTGCTGAGCCCTGCATTGATTAAGGACCCCGCATACAGGATGCCTGGATATAAGTTCTATAGCCTACTGTGTCCTCCAGAGCATTATTTTTTGGTTTGGAATCTTCCATTCTTCAAATACAGTGAGCCTAAGGAAAGGTGGTGTCCTCTGTATGACGGATACACGGTCACACTCAAGTACTAGCTCAATACTTTGTGTCGCCTTCCTTAGCCTATGGGATCAAGTGGATCACATCCTAGCCCAGGAGATCCATGGCATGGGGGATCATCCCAGCTCCTTCACATACTGTGGTAGCAGCTCAGAATGCTCCAGTCTTCACTCAATTTTACTGTGACTTCAATAAGCAGGGATTTCGTTTTCTCTTCACATAACAAGCAGCCTGCAGGCACATGGTTCCAGCATGATTTCAGCTGTTCCATAAAGCCGTCCCAGACCCCTGCTCTTTCTGCTCACTTGCTTTCATTTGTTTTCCCTGGGCCAGTGGAAGCATATAGCTCCCATCTGCGCGCTTGTCATTTCCCAATTGCAAGATGGCTGCTGTAGCTCATTTATCGGGAAAGATAAGAGCGAGGGGCTTTCTTTTGGGAAGACTTTTTCCTTCCTCCTCCGTTGCCTCTCCCCCCACTTCCTTCCTTCCTTCCTTCCTTCCTTCCTTCCTTCCTTCCTTCCTTCCTTCCTTCCCCTTCCTTCCCCTTCCTTCCTTCCTTCCTTCCTTCCTTTTCTGTCTTTCAATAGAGCACCCCTTATTCTTATTGCCCAGAATTCTGCCACACATCCATCTCAACTGCAAAAGGGAGACTGAGAAGTCAGGGAAGAGGACCGTCACACTTGATTCAAAATAATCACACCAGATGGATATGGGGGCAGGGGAAGTACATCAGATTCCTTTCTGTAGCACCCTGCTCCCCAAATTCAGTTAGATTAATTGTGGGAAGAAGTGACATCTAAGTCTCACCCAACTGTAACATCTGCACTCCAGACTCCAGTCAAGTCAAGCCCAGATGCAATTAGACAGGACAGAAATTGTCTAAGGCATAGACTGAAATGTGATGTATCTCTGCAAGTGGCATTGTGAGTGATTTTATTTTCCTCCTTATATATGAATTACTTGTAAATAAGAAAAAATAAATGGTATTTAAAATACTGGAGACATTTAATTTAGAAAACAGGCCAGTCTGTCTGGGGTTCTCTTCCTAGTTCAATGCTGCCCACAAAAGAGGCAGGGTGCCCTTTCTCAGGGGCTCAGCCAGGCAGTGCAGAACAAGGTATGCCTTGAGAAGCAGGGAGAAGATCCCGTTCAAGCTCCGAGCCCTTCATCCTTGAGCTCTGGCCTCTGTGGTTTGGCTGCTCTACCACCAGCTTCCACAGGCCAGGAAAAAACCCCTGGCATTGCTCCCCATCATGCTCCTCAGTAGCTCCAGGCAGCTAAACTCTGAATGAAGGGGCTCCCTTTATGGATTTCCACTTGGAGTCCTGCAGATGAAGTTTCAGGGGAAATTGGTGTGGGCGCTCAGCTTGTCATTGGTTCTTCAGAAATGCCACATGCATGCGCGTGTTAAACTGTCAGTCAGACTTGGCTTTTCAACAGGTGTTCTACAAGGGAAGAGATGCACACATGGCAGTCAGAGATCTGACCATGAACCTGTACCGGGGGCAGATCACTGTTCTCCTGGGGCACAACGGAGCAGGCAAAACCACCACCTGCAGCGTGCTCACAGGTACGTGTGGGGTCAGCCCTCCCAAGGAAGCGCTGAAGATATCGTTGATCCAAATCTAGATTATTTTTTAAGGACTCTTATTGAGATATAAGTGGCATACAATAAACTGCGTATATTTAAAGTGTACAATTTGATTTTTTTTCTTATTAGTAAGATATATATGTGGCAATCCCAATCTCCCAATTCATCCCACCCCAACCTCCACCCCCACTTTCCCTCCTTGGTGTCCATGTTTGTCCTCTACATCTGTGTCTCTATTTCTGCCTTGCAAACTGGTTGATTTGTACCATTTTTCTAGATTCTGCATATATGTGATAATATGCGATGTTTGTTTTTCTCTTTCTGACTCACTTCACTCTGTATGACAGTCTCTAGGTCCATCCATGTCTCTACAAATGTCCCAATTTTGTTCCTTTTTATGGCTGAATGATATTCCATTATATATATGTACCACATCTTCTTTATCCATTCATCTGTTGATGGACATTTAGGTTGCTTCCATGTCCTGGCTATTGTAAATAGTGCTGCAATGAACACTGGGGTGCATGTGTCTTTTTGAATTATGGTGTTCTCCGGGTATATGCCCAGTAGGGGGATTGCTGGGTCATATGGTAACTCTATTTTTAGTTTTTTAAGGAATCTCCATACTGTTCTCCATAGTAGCTATATCAATTTACATTCCCACAAACAGTGCAAGAGGGTTCCTTTTTCTCCACACCCTCTCCAGCATTTACTATTTGTAGATTTTCTGATGATGCCCATTCTAACTGGTGTGAGGTGATACCTCATTGTCGTTTTGATTTGCATATCTCTAATAATTAATGATGTTGAGCAGATTTTCATATGCCTCTTGGCCATCTGTATGTCTTCTTTGGGGAAATGCCTATTTAGGTCTTCTGCCCATTTTTGGATTGGGTTGTTTGTTATTTTTATATTGAGCTGCATGAACTGTTTACATATTTTGGAGATTAATCATTTGTTGATTCATTTGCAAATATTTTCTCCCATTCTGAGGGTTGTCTTTTTGTCTTATCATTTGCTTTGCTGTGCAGAAGCTTTTAAGTTTCATTAGGTCCCACTTATTTATTTTTGTTTTTATTTCCATTACTCTAGGAGGAGGATCAAAAAAGATCTTGTTGTGATTTATGTTGAAGAGTGTTCTTCCTATGTTTTACTCAAGAAGTTTTATAGTGTCTGGCCTCACATTTCGGTCTTTTATCCATTTTGAGTTTATTTTTGTGTATCGTGTTAGGAAGTATTCTAATTTCATTCTTCTACATGTAGCTGTCCAGTTTTCTCAGCACCAATTATTGAAGAGGCTGACTTTTCTCCATGGTATGTCCTTGCCTCCTTTGTCATAGATTAGTTGACCATAGTTTATCTCTGGGCTTTCTATCCTGTTCCATTGATCTATATTTCTGTTTTTGTGCCAGTACCATATTGTCTTGATTACTGTAGCTTTGTAGTATAGTCTGAAGTCAGGGAGTCTGATTCCTCCAGCTCTGTGTTTTTTTTTTTTCCCCTCAAGATTGCTTTGCCTATTCATGGTCTTTTGTGTCTCCATACAAATTTGAGGATGTTTTTGCTCTAGTTCTGTAAAAAATGCCTTTGGTAATTTGGCAGGGATTGCATTGAATCTGTAGAATGCTTTGGGTAGTAGAGACATTTTCACAATGTTGATTCTTCCTATCCAAGAACATGGTATATCTCTCCATCTGTTTGTGTCATCTTTGATATTTTTCATCAGTGTCTTATAGTTTTCTGAGTATAGGTCTTTTACCTCCTTAGTTAGGTTTATTCCTAGGTATTTTATTCCTTTTGTTGCAATGGTGAATTGGGATTGTTTCCTTAATTTCTCTTTCTGATCTTTCATTGTTACTGTATAGGAATGCAAGAGATTTCCGTGTGTTAATTTTGTATCCTGCAACTTTACCAAATTCATTGATTCGCTCAAGTAGTTTTCTGATGGTATCTTTAGGATTTTCTATGTATAGTATCATGTTATCTGCAAACAATGACAGTTTTAATTCTTCTTTTCCAATTTGGATTCTTTTATTTCTTTCTCTTCTCTGATTGCTGTGTCAAGGACTTCCAAAACTATGTTGACTAAGAGTGGCAAGAGTGGACATCTTTGTCTTTTTCCTGATCTTAGAGGGAATGATTTCAGTTTTTCACCATTGAGAATGATGTTTGCTGTGGGTTTGTCATATATGGCCTTTATTATGTTGAGGTAAGTTCCCTCTGTACCCACTTTCTGGACAATTTTTATCATAAATGGTGTTGAATTTTGTCAAAAGCTTTTGCTGCATCTATTGAGATGATCATATGATTTTATGCTTCAGTTTGTTAATATGGTGTATCACATTGATTGATTTGTGTATATTGAAGAATCCTTGCATCCCTGGGATAAATCCCCTTGATCATGGTGTATGATTGTTTTAATGTATTGTTGGATTCTGTTGGCTAGTACTTTGTTGAGGATTTTTGCATCTAAATTCAGTGATATTTGTCTGTAATTTTCTTTTTGTAGTATCTTTGTCTGGTTTTGGTATCAGGGTGATGGTGGCCTTGTAGAATGAGTTTGGAAGTGTTCCTTCCTCTGCAATTTTTTGGAAGAGTTTGAGAGGGATGGATGTTACCACTTCTCTAAATTCACCTGTGAAGCCATCTGGTCCTGGACTTTTGTTTGTTGGAAGAATTTTAATCACAGTTTCAATTTCATTACTTGTGAATTGTCTGTTCATATTTTCTATGTCTTCCTGATTCAGTCTTGGAAGGTTATACCTTTCTAAGAATTTGCCCATTTCTTCCAGGTTGTCCATTTTATTGGCATATAGTTGCTTGTAGTAGTCTCTTATGATGCTTTTTATTTCTCAGTGTCCATTGCAACTTCTCCTGTTTCATTTCTAATTTTACTGATTTGAGTCCTCTTCTTCTTTTTCTTAATGAGTCTGGCTAAAGGTTTATCAATTTTGTTTATCTTCTCAAAGAATCAGCTTTTAGTTTTATTGATCTTTCCTATTGTTTTCTTTGTCTCTATTTCATTTATTTCTGCTCTGATCTTTATGATTTCTTTCCTTCTACTAACTTTGGGTTTTGTTTGTTCTTCTTTCTCTAGTTTCTTTAGGTGTAAGATTAGATTGTTTACTTGGGATTTTTCTTGTTTCTTGAAGTAGGATTGTATTGCTATAAACTTCCCTCTTAGAACTGCTTTTGCTGCATCCCATAGGTTTTGGATTGTTGTGTTTTCATTGTCATTTGTCTCTAGATTTTTTTTTTAATTTCCTCTTTGATTCCTGCAGTGATCTCTTGGTTATTTAGTAATGTGTTGTTTAGCCTCCATGTGTTTGTGTTTTTAAAGTTATTTTCCTGTAATTGATTTATAATCTCATAGTGTTGTGGTCAGAAAAGATGCTTAATATGATTTCAATTTTCTGAAATTTACCAAGGCTTGATTTGTGACCCAAGATGTGGTCTATCCTGGAGAATGTCCCATGTGCACTTGATAAGAACGTGTAATCTGCTGTTTTGGGATGTAATGTCCTATAGATATCAATTAAAACTATCTGTCCTATTGTGTCATTTAAAGCTTGTGTTTCCATATTAATTTTCTGTCTGGATGATCTGTCCATTGGGGTAAGTGGGGTGTTAAAGTCCCCACTGATGTGTTACTGTCGATTTCCTCTTTTATAGTTGTTGGCATTTGCCTTGTGTATTGAGGTGCTCCTATATTGGGTGCATATATATTTATAATTGTTATATCTTCTTCTTGTATTGATCCGTTGATCATTATGTAGTGTCCTTTCTTGTCTCTTGCAACATTCTTTAAAGTCTTTTATCTGATATGAGTATTGCTACTCCAGCTTTCTTTTGATTTCCATTTGCATAAAATATCTTTTTACATCCCCTTACTTTCAGTCTGTATGTGTTCATAGGTCTGAAATGGGTCTCTTGTAGACAGCATGTATATGGGTCTTGTTTTTGTATCCATTCAGGCAGTCTGTGTCTTTTGGTTGGAGCAATAGGTCCATTTACATTCAAGGTAATTATTGATGTGTATATTCCTATTACCATTTTCTTAATTGTTTTGGGTTTGTTTTTGTAGGTCCTTTTCTTCTCTTGTGCTTCCCACTTAGAGAAGTTCCTTTAGCATTTGTTGTAGGGCTGGTTTGTAGGGCTGGTTTGGTGGTCTGTAAAGCTTTTGATTTCTCCATCAAATCTGAATGAGATCCTTGCTGGGTGGAGTATTCTCAGTTGTAGGTTCTTCCCTTTCATCACTTTAAATATATCATGCCACTCCCTTCTGGCTTGCAGAGTTTCTGCTGAGAAATCAGCTGTTAACCTGATGGGAGTTCCCTTGTATGTTATTTGTCATTTTTCCCTTGTTGCTGTTAATAATTTTTCTCTGTCTTTAATTTTTGTCACTTTGATTACTGTGTGTCTTGGCATGTTTCTCCTTGGATTTATCCTGCCTGGGACTCTCTGAGCTTCCTGGACTTGGATAGCTATTTCCTTTCCCATGTTAGGGAATTTTTTTTACTATAATCTTGTCAAATATTTTCTCAGGTCCTTTCTCTCTACTTCTTCTGGGACCCCTATAATGCAAATGTTGGTGTGTCCCTGGGGAAAACACTGAGGGGAAAGGACTACAGCACACAGGGCCTGAGGCAGCTGCCCCCTAAGCCCTTTTACTAAGGCGCCAGGCACTCACCTAGTCTCCAGTGTCCCCTGCTCAGGGTGACATGGTCCTACTTTCTGAGACCCGGACTCGGGGCCCGGGGCCCACACATCCCCTCTTTCACTGTGGGGTGACACTGAGAGATGTCCCCCTTTCCCCCTGTTTAATGTTGTCCCAGAGGTCTCTTAGGCTGTCTTCATTTCTCTTCATTCTTTTTGCTTTATTCTGTTCCACAGCAGTAATTTCCACCATTCTGTCTTCCAGGTCAGTTATCCGTTCTTCTGCCTGAGTTATTCTGCTATTGGTTCCTTATAGTGTATTTTTCATTTCAGTTATTGTAGTGCTTATCTCTGTTTGTTTGTTCTTTAATTCTTCTAGGTCTTTGTTCAACTTTTCTTGCATCTTTTTGATCTTTGCATCCAGTCTTTTTTTGAAGTCCTGGATCATCTTCACTATCATTATTCTGAATTCTTTTTCTGGAAGGTTGCCTATCTCCACTTCATTTAGTTGTTTTTCTTGGGTTTTATCTTGTTCCTTCATTTGGTACAAAGTCCTCTGCCTTTTCATTTTGTCTGTCTTTCTGTGGCTGCGGTTTCCGTTCTGTGCATTGCAGGATTATAGTTCTTCTTGCTACTTCTTTCTGCCCTCTGGTGGATGAGAATATCAAAGAGGCTTGTGCACCTTCCTGATGGGAGGGACTGGTGGTGAATAGAGCTGGGTGTTGCTCTGGTGGGCAGAGCTCAGTAAAACTTTAATCTGCTTGTCTGCTGATGGGTGGGGATGAGTTCCCACCCTGTTGGTTGTTTGGCCTGAGGCAACCCAGCACTGGAGCTTACAGGCTCTTTGGTGAGGTTAATAGTGGACTCCCAGAGGGCTCATGCCAATGAGCACTTCCCCAGAACCCCTGCCACCAGCATCCCTGTCCCCATGGTGAGCCACAGCCACCCCCCTTCCTCTGCAGGTGACCCTCCAACACCAGCAGGTAGGTCTAGTTCAGTCTCCTATGAGGTCAGTGCTCCTTCCCCCTGGGTCCTGATGTGCACACTACTTTTTGTGTGCCCTCCAAGAGTGGAATCTGTGTTTCCCCCAGTCCTGTGGAAGTCTTGCAATCAAATCCCACTGGCCTTCAAAGTCTGATTCTCTGGGGATTCCTCCTCCTGTTGCTGGACCCCCAGGTTGGGAAGCCTGACATGGGGCTCAGAACCCTCACTCCAGTGGGTGACTTCTGTGGTATAACTGTTCTCCAGTTTGTAAGTCGCTCACCCAGTGTTATGGGATTTGATTTTATTGCGATTGTGCCCTTCCTACCATCTCATTGCAGCTTCTCCTTTGTCTCTGGATGTGAGGTGTCTTTTTTGGTGAGTTCCAGTGTCTTCCTGTTGATGATTGTTCAGCAGTTAGTTGTGATTCTGGTGATCTCGCAGGAGAGAGTGAGCACACATCCTTCTACTCCACCGTCTTGAACCAATCTCAGATGTAGATGTTTTGGCTCCATCTCCCCTCATAAGATTTCACTGATATCTTTGTTTGTTGTTTGTTTTTTTTACCATCTATGTAGTGTCTGGTTGTCCACTTTACCCTGTTCCAGGGAAGGGGAATCTTTGACTCTTTCAATCAATCTGAGGAACTTCATTTCAAACACTATCAGGAAGCTGTGAACACTGCTAAGCATGTTTCCTTTCAGGTAGAACTTTCCAGTACAATGAGGCACCACTAATCTCTCAACCAAACATTTCATCCACTTACTTTTTTATTTTTTTATTTTTTGGGGGGTACACCAAGTTCAATCAACTGTTTTTATACACATATCCCCGTATTCCCTCCCTTCCTTGACTGCCCCCGCCTCGAGTCCCCCCCACCCTCCCTGCCCCAGTCCTCTAAGGCATCTTCCATCCTCGAGTTGGACTCCCTTTGTTATACAACAACTTCCCACTGACTATCTATTTTACAGTTGGTAGTATATATATGTCTGTGCTACTCTCTCGCTTCATCTCAGCTTCCCCTTCACCCCCCACCCCCTCCCAAACCTCGAGTTCTCCAGTCCATTCTCTGTATCTGCTTCCTTGTTCTTGTCACTGAGTTCATCAGTACCATTTTTAGATTCCGTATATGTGAGTTAGCATACAATATTTGTCTTTCTCTTTCTGACTTACTTCACTCTGTATGACAGACTGTAGTTCTATCCACCTCATTACATATAGCTCCATCTCATCCCTTTTTATAGCTGAGTAATATTCCATTGTATATATGCCACATCTTCTTCATCCATTCATTTGTTGATGGGCATTTAGGTTGCTTCCATGTCCTGGCTATTGTAAATAGTGCTGCAATAAACATTATGGTACAAGTTTCTTTTGGGATTATGGTTTTCTTTGGGTATATGCCCAGGAGTGGGATTACTGGATCATATGGTAGTTCTATTTGTAGTTTTTTAAAGAACCTCCAAATTGTTTTCCATAGTGGCTGTACCAACTTACATTCCCACCAACAGTGCAGGAGAGTTCCCTTTTCTCCACACCCTCTCCAACATTTGTTGTTTCCAGATTTTGTGATGATGGCCATTCTGATTGGTGTGAGGTGATACCTCATTGTGGCTTTGACTTGCATTTCTCTGATGATGAGTGATGTTGAGCATCTTTTCATGTGTTTGTTGGCCATCTGTATGTCTTCTTTGGAGAAATGTCTATTTAGGTCTTCTGCCCATTTGTGGATTGGGTTATTTGCTTTTTTGGTATTAAGCTGCATGAGCTGCTTGTATATTTTGGAGGTTAATCCTTTGTCCGTTGTTTCATAGGCAATTATTTTTTCCCATTCTGAGGGTTGCCTTTTAGTCTTGTTTATGGTTTCTTTTGCTGTGCAAAAGCTTTTAAGTTTCATGAGGTCCCATTTGTTTATTCTTGATTTTATTTCCATGATTCTAGGAGGTGGGTCCAAAAGGATCTTGCTTTGATGGATGTCAGAGAGTGTTCTTCCTGTGTTTTCCTCTAGGAGTTTTATAGTGTCTGGCCTTACATGTAGGTCTTTAATCCGTTTTGAGTTTATTTTTGTGTATGGTGTTAGGAAGTGTTCTAATTTCATTCTTTTACATGTTGCTGTCCAATTTTCCCAGCACCACTTATTGAAGAGGCTGTCTTTTTTCCATTGTATACTCGTGCCTCCTTTGTCAAAGATAAGGTGCCCATGTGTGTTTGGGCTTACTTCTGAGTTCTCTATTCTATTCCATTGATCTTCCTTTCTATTTTTGTGCCAGTACCATACTGTCTTGATCACTATGGCCTTGTAGTATAGTTTGAAGTCAGGAAGCCTGATTCCACCCACTCCATTTTTCCTTCTCAAGATTGCTTTGGCTATTCAGGGTCTTTTGCATTTCCATACAAATCGTAAGATTTCTTGCTCTAGTTCTGTGAAAAGTGCCATTGGTAATTGGATCGGGATTGCATTGAATCTGTAAATTGCTTTGGGTAATACAGTCATTTTCACGATGTCAATTCTTCCAATCCAGGAACATGGTATGTCCCTCCATCTATTTGTGTTGTCTTTGATTTCTTTCATCAATGTCTTAAAGTTTTCTGCATACAGATCTTTTGCCTCCTTAGGCAGGTTTATTCCTAGGTATTTTATTCTTTTTGTTGCAATGGTGAATGGGAGAGTTGCCTTAATTTCTCTTTCTGCTCTTCCATTGTTAGTGTATAGGAATGCAAGAGATTTCTGTGCATTAATTTTGTATCCTGCTACTTTACTAAACTCATCAATTAGTGCTAGCAGTTTTCTGGTAGAGTCTTTAGGGTTTTCTATATATAATATCATGTCATCTGCAAAGAGTGACAATTTTACTTCTTCTTTTCCAATTTGGATTCCTTTTATTTCTTTTTCTTCTCTGATTGCTGTGGCTAAAACTTCCAAAACTATGTTGAATAGTAATGGTGAGAGTGAACACCCTTGTCTTGTTCCTGTTCTTAGAGGGAATTCTTCCAGTTCTTCCCCATTGAGAACGATGTTGGCTTTTGGTTTTTCATATATGGCTTTTATTATCTTGAGGTAATTTCCTTCTATGCCTATTTTCTGGAGAGCTTTTATCATAAATGGATGTTGAACTTTATCAAAAGCTTTTTCTGCATCTATTGAGATGATCATATGGTTTTTATCCTTCAATTTGTTGATATGATGTATCACGTTGATTGATTTGCGTATATTGAAGAATCCTTGCATCCCAGGGATAAACCCCACTTGATCATGGTGTATGATTTTTTTAATGTGCTGTTGGAGTCTGTTAGCTAGTATTTTGTTGAGGATTTTTGCATCTATATTCATCAGTGATATTGGTCTGTAGTTTTCTTTTTTTGTGACATCTTTGCCTGGTTTTGGTATCGGTGATGGTAGCCTCGTAGAATGAGTTTGGGAGTGTTCCACCTTCTGCAATATTTTGGAAGAGTTTGAGAAGGATAGGTGTTAGCTCTTCTCGAAATGTTTGATAGAATTCATCCGTGAACCCATCTGGTCCTGGGCTTTTGTGTGTTGGGAGATTTTTAATCACTGCCTCAATTTCCGTACTTGTGATTGGTCTGTTCATGGTTTCTATTTCTTCCTGGTTCAGTCTTGGAAGATTGTATTTTTCTAAGAATTTATCCATTTCTTCCAGGTTATCCAATTGATTGGCATATAGTTGCTTGTAGTAGTCTCTCATGATCTTTTGTATTTCTGAGGTGTCCATTGATACTTCTCCTTTTTCATTTCTAATTCTGTTGATTTGCATCTTCTCCCTTTTTTTCTTGATGAGTCTGGCTAATGGTTTATCAATTTTGTTAATCTTCTCAAAGAATCAGCTTTTAGTTTTATTTATTTTTGCTATGGTTTCCTTCCTTTCTTTTTCATTTATTTCTGCTCTGATCTTTATGATTTCTTTCCTTCTGCTCACTTTGGGGTTTCTTTGTTCTTCTTTCTCTAGTTGTTTTAGGTGTAAGGTTAGCTTGTTTATTTGATAATTTTCTTGTTTCTTAAGGTAGGACTGTATTGCTATAAACTTCCCTCTTAGAACTGCTTTTGCTGTGTCCCATAGGTTTTGGGTTGTTGTGTTTTCGTTGTCATTTGTTTCTAGATATTTTTTGATTTCCTCTTTGGTTTCTTTAGTGATTTCTTGGTTGTTTAAGAGTGAATTGTTTAGCCTCCATGTGTTTGTATTTTTTGCAGTTTTTTTCCTGTAATTGATATCTAGTCTCATGGCATTGTGGTCTGAGAAGATGCTTGATATGATTTCAATTTTCTTGAATTTGCTGAGGTTTGATTTGTGACCCAAGATATGATCTATCCTGGAAAATGTTCCGTGTGCACTTGAGAAGAAAGTGTATTCTGTCGTTTTTGGATGGAATGTCCTATAAATATCAATTAAGTCGAGATGGTCTAATGTGTCATTTAAAGCTTGTGTGTCTTTATTTTCTGTTTGGATGATCTGTCCATTGATGTAAGTGGGGTGTTCAAGTCTCCCACTATTATTGTGTTACTGTCGATGTCCCCTTTTATGGCTGTTAGCATTTGCCTTATGTATTGAGGTGCTCCTATATTGGGGGCATAGATATTTACCATTGTGGTATGTTCTTCTTGAATGGATCCCTTGATCATTATGTAGTGTCCTTCCTTGTCTCTTTTAATAGTCTTTACTTTCAAGTCTAATTTGTCTGATATGAGTATTGCTACTCCAGCTTTCTTTTGACTTCCATTTGCATGGAATATCTTTTTCCATCCCTTTCTTTTCAGTCTATATGTATCCCTTGGTCTGAAGTGGATTTCTTGTAGGCAGCATATAGAAGGGTCTTGTTTTTGTATCCATTCAGCCAATCTGTGTCTTTTGGTTGGAGCATTTAATCCATTTAGATTTAAAGTGATTATTGACATGTGTTCCAATTACCATTTTTTTAATTGTTTTGGGTTTGTATTTTTAGGTGTTTTCCTTTTCTTGTGTTTCCTACTTAGAGAAGTTCCTTTAGCACTTGTTGTAAGGCTGGTTTGATGGTGCTGAATTCTCTTAACTTTTGCTTGTCTGGAAAGCTTTTGATTTCTCCATCAAATCTGAATGAGATTCTTGCTGGGTAGAGTATTCTTGGCTGTAGGTTTCTCTCTTTCAGGGCTTTCAGTATAGCCTGCCATTCCCTTCTGGCCTGCAGAGTTTCTGTAGAGAGGTCAGCTGTTATCCTTATGGGTTTTCCCTTATATGTTGTTTGTTGCTTTTCTCTTGCTGCTTTTAATATTTTTTCTTTGTGTTTAATTGTCATTAGTTTGATTAATATGTGTCTTGGTGTATTTCTCCTTGGGTTTATTCTGTATGGGACTCTCTGTGCTTCTTGGACTTGGTTAATTATTTCCTTTCCCATGTTGGGGAAGTTTTCCACTATAACCTCTTCAAATATTTTCTCAGACCCTTTCTTGTTTTCTTCTTCTTCTGGGATGCCTATAATTCGAATATTGGTACGCTTAATGTTATCACTGAGGTCTCTGAGACTGTCTTCTAATCTTTTTATTCTTTTTTCTTTTTCCTGCTCTGTGGCATTTATTTCCCCCATTCGATCTTCCAACTCACTTATTCTTTCTTCTGCCTCAGTCATTCTGCTGGTTATAGCATCTAGAGTATTTTTAATTTCAGTTATTTTGTTATCCATTGCTGTTTGTTTTTCTGAGTTCTTATGAACTGTTTCTTGTACTTTCTCTATTTTGTTATCGAGATTTTGTATCATTTTTACTATCATTACTCTAAATTCTTTTTCAGGCATTTTTCCTATTTCCTCCTCATTTATTTGGTCTTGTGGGTTTTTTTCCTGCTCCTTTGCCTGCATGGTGTTTCTTTGTTTCCTCATGGTTGTCCAAACTTTTGGGGTTGCTTGTCCTGGTGATAGAGGTGTTTATAGAAGACTGTCCAAGCCTCAGACTAATGTCCAAGTATTGGATTAAACAAATATTAAGTCTAGGAAACACATACATGTATAAGACACACGATATAAGGCTCTAGAAGGACCTGACAGAACCCCAGTGTGCTATCAGATATTCAAAGAGAAACCCAACAGAAATTGACAACTGAAACAGAACAAATCAGAGACAAAAGCAAAAGCGAACAAACAAACAAATAACACCTTACACATACAAACATTAATCCAGGGAGATTTTTGTAAGCTAGGATCAAATATAGAAAAGAGCCAGAGTACCACCAGAGAGAATGGAGAGTCTCAGAATGAAATTAGACAACTGTACTAAGAACTAAGATAAAGACAAAAACCTAATATTAAATACCAAGGCGGTGCGTCATCTGGAGAATAGAGCAAGGAGTCTGAGCAGATTGATAGTGTTGCTTATAAGTATGTTAAGATAAAATAAACTTAAAATGGTTGGAAGGAAGGGGAACAGAAGAGCGTAGTGTGGTTGGAAATATGCAAATAAAAAGAAAGGAATAGAAATGTATAAAAGATAGGGATGAAAGGAAAGTATGAGAGATATATTGTCCGTACTACCAAAAACTTAGCTAGATATAGAAGTATATAAAAAGGCAAAAAAAAAAAAAAAAGAATAAAAAATATCATTAAAAAATTATGTTATAAAACTTGTAGATCCCTTAGGGCTAAGATCATATTTAATAGAGAAAAAAGAGAAAAAAAAAAAGAGAGAGAGAGAAAAATAAAAAAAAAATAAAAAATAAAAAAAAATAAATCCAGAACTGATCCCAGAATGGACCAGTTCAATAGGAATTGATACTAATATTTCTGTTTTCTTAGAGTCTCAGCTGTAAGTGTCCTTCTCCTCGCCTTGGGTTTTTTTGCATTATTCTGTGACCAGCAGAGGTTCCTTTATTGTTCGTCTGTAAGCGTTGGTGTGTGGGGAGGGAGAGGGTACAATAGTGGCTCCTTCCCCTGGGAGTGAGTGAGCAGTGGCGCACTGTTGTTTCAGTTGGGCTTGGAGGTGCCTGTTGCAGAGGGACTCCAGTGGCTCAGGCATAAACAGAAAGTCTTAGAGTTGGGCCTCTCTCAGGTTTTTTGTTGTTGTTGTTGTTTTGTTTTGTTTTTCTCGTCAGCCTCCCTGCTGCCAGCGTTCCAAGGGGTTTTTATCTAGCCCCGCCCGACTGCCTAAGGGTGCTTGTTACCCCTGAGCGCCTTAGGTGGCCCATGGGCGTCTCTCCACTGCCTGTTGCAGAGGCGCGGAAAGAGAGAGAGAGGCTACGCGCACGGCTCCACCTCCCCACCCCCCCCACCCCCCCCACCCCACCCCCCGCCCGTGAACCTGCAGCCTCAAGCCGCCATCATGGCCGGGCAGCTCTCAGGGGCAGGCACTCCTCGCCACGGACCTCTTCCCTCCTGTCCTCTCGGTCTGTCACCTTACTGGCAACAATGTTTCTCACCCTGAACCGGCTCTCTGGTTCCCACGCTCCTGCTCCTGGACCCTCTGTTCAGCTGTGGATCGACCGTCTCGGTCCGGAAACGCTAAGCTGCGCTGCGGACCCTCCATATGTTTCTCACTCCCTCCCGTGTGCCACAGCCGCCGCTTCACCCTCTTTGAGCCCTCGTAGATGCCTCCCTACCGGTTATGTCGGGCTCCTTGCGGTCCTTTCTGGTGTCCGAGGCCGTCTGCTGGTGTTCAGCTGGTTCTCTGTGGGAATTATTGCATCCTTCGGTGCATTCCCAATGCATCTGTGGAGAGGGATGCATTCCACGTCCCTCTACTTCGCCACCATCTTTTTCCTCTCCCATCCACTTACTTTTGATTGCCAGGTGTACTTTTAGAATGATACCTAGTGAATTATTTTTAAATTATCTGTTTTAGGATAATTTTTATGCCTAAGTAATTCTTTCACATTCCATTAACTAAAATAATACCTGTGATATTTGAAAACTCATTCATTAAAGAAACATATATTTATTGAAGACTTAACCTGTGTAAAGCTCTGTACGAAACCAATGAGATGCATTTCCAAATTTCGAGGAGCTCTGAAAGCTTACCAGTTCTTCCATGTTGCATACAGAACACCAAATGGCTGGGAAGCTATGAGCAGTTCAAAGTCAAGCTGGCACAATTGTCCTTACAGGTTGCTGATACACCTTCCACTGAAGACATTTGAAGAGCAGCAATATTGTGAAGCTTGGTCTGAGGTGCCTTTGGTATTGGGACTTTAAAAACCAAGTTTCAGCTCAACAGATACATACTGAATGGGCTCTGGGTGCATCAGGACTGGGGTGCAGTAATGTCTCCAGATGGGTGATCCTCTCTCAGGTACAGGCATTGCTGCTCCTGGCAGCATGATCATTTATGGAAGGCCCCCTCCTGTATAGACTTATGAGGTCCTCAGTACCTGAAGGGCGATCCAGCTAGACTCCAGGCTAAGTGATCAAAGAGGCAAGTCAGGTGCAAACATTGTTTAAGAAGACCGACTGATAGAAGCATTCCACAGACACTTCCTTGCTACTAGGGAAGTGTTATATATAATACATATATAAGTGTTATATATGAGTTCCCTTATATTCTGTTACTAGTACTCATCACAGTCTGTGCTCATCTGGTTTGTGTGTATGTATGTGTTATTTCTCCGTTTCCCCCACCCCTCTCCCTAGGAAAGTTGTTCTGTTTACTTCTGAATCCACAGTGCTTGGAATAGTGCTTGAAAAAGGATAGGCACTCAATAAATATCATTGACTGAATTAATTAATTAATGTAATTGTGAATTCTGCCAAAATGCAGACCATGAATGATACATCAGAGAAGCTCAGCCGTGTATTTCTATGAGCAGTGACATGGTATAGAAAAAAGCCAGTGCTGCCCTGGAGAAAGTGGCACTACTGAAAGACACAGGGAGATTCAGTAGCCCTGAAGATGCTGAGCTGGGAAGGGAAAATCTGGCTGATTGCCCAGGACATTGGCCATTGAAAGGCTTCTACATCATACTGTTTGCGGAGAGGCCCAAAATTTAGCCCAGGCATGTTTTGTATCTTAAACCCCGTTTCTCCACCCAGTAAAGTTACATGGTTTTTTATTCTTCTATGAGTTCTTCTATTTAACTATTCCATTATTATAATTATACAGAAAGAAGGCTTTTAAATTTACTGTAGAGTAGTATCACTTTTTTTCCTTTTCCCCCAAACACTCATGGGTGCTTTATTATCCACAACCAACATGGAAGATCTGAAAACCCCAATTGGTGGGTAATTTGGCAGTAAGTATCAAAAACCTTTAAAGTCTTGTACCCCTTTTGACCTACCAGATCTACTTGTATTAACTTAGAGTAAGAAAACAATTGGGGGACTTCCCTGGTGGCACAGTGGTTAAAAATCCATCTGCCAATGCAGGGGACACTGGTTCAATCCCTGGTTCAGGAAGATCCCACATGCTGTGGAGCAACTAAGCCCGTGCACCACAACTACTAAGCCTGCACTCTAGAGTCCTCGAGCCACAACTACTGAGCCCACGTGCCACAACTACTGAAGCCCAAGTGCCTAGAGCCCGTGCTCCTCAGCAAGAGAAGCCACCACAATGAGAAGGCCACGCACTGCAACGAAGAGTTGCCCCTGCTCACCACAACTAGAGAAAGCCTATGCACAGCAACAAAGACCCAATGCAGCCAAAAAAATAAATAAATAAAATTAAAATTAAATTGTTAAAAAAGAAAAGAAAACAATTGGGGAAGCAGGCAAGGTTATATCACATGTTTATACTTGTGAAGAATTGCAGATAACTAAATATCTACCAGTGTGGGTTGAATAAATAAATAGGATAGGGACTTCCCTGGTGGTTCAATGGTTGGGAATCTGCCTGCCAATGCAGGGCACGTGGGTTTGAGCCCTGTTCTGCGAAGATCCCACATGCCACGGAGCAACTAAGCCCATGTGCCATAACTACTGAGCCTGTGCACTAGAGCCTGTGTGCTGTGACTGCTGAGCCCAGGTGCTGTAACTACTGAAGCCCATGCACCTAGAGCCTGTACTTCACAACAAGAGAAGCCACTGCAGTGAGTAGCCCCCATTCACCACAACTTGAGAGAGCCCATGTGCAGCAACAAAGACCAAACACAGCCAATAAATAAATAAATTTATTTTTTTTAAAAGCCAGTTAAACCAGAATTTATATTTTCCCATTTTTGCTAAAAAATTAATGTATGAGACAGTAAATGCATACAAAATATATAAAGCTATATAGCACAATGTTATCTTTTAATGATGGGATTTGTTTAACCTTTGTTTTCTTATATTTTCTTCTCCTAACTTTGTTGCAATAGAAATTCATTGCCCTTTTTCAATCTGAAAAATATCCTTAAGTAAGAAAATGAGAATAGAGACAAAGATAGCACATAGAGGGGCAGCCTGCAAAGTTTTACACTGACATACATTTGGCAGTGAGTGCAATCATTCATTCATTCACTGGAATTTATTGGGAAGGAATCAGATGAATCAGTCATGGATAGTGCCTTCAAGGATCCCAATTTGAAACTTTTAGATGCCTGAAATACTTTCCTCCTTGACCATATTTACTTATGCATTCATATTATTACTTTTTTTAATTGAAGTATGGTTGATTTACAATGTTGTGTTAGTTTCAGGTATATGCTAAAGTGATTCATACACACACACACACACACACACACACACACACATTCTTTTTCAGATTCTTTTCCATTATAGGTCATTACAAGATACTGAATATAGTTCCCTGTGCTATACATTAGGTCTTTGTTTATCTATTTATAGTAAAATAGATATAGTTTATCTATAGTTGTTTATAGTAATGTGTATATGTTAATCTCAAACTCCTAATTTATCCCCCCACATTTCCCCTTTGGTAACCATAAGTTTGTTTTCTATGTCTGTGAGTCTATTTCTGTTTTGTAAATAAGTTCATTTTGTCATTTTTTTAGATTCCACATAAAAGTAATATCATATGATATTTGTCTTTCTGTGTCTGACTTACTTCACTTAATATGATAATCTCTGGGTCTATCCATGCAAATGGTATTATTTCATTCTTTTTTATGGCTGAGTAATATTGTATTATATATAACTATACACCACACCTTCTTTATCCATTCTTTTATTGATGGACATGTATGTTGCTTCCATGTCTTAGCTATTGTAAATAGTGCTGTGATGAATACTGGGGTGCACGTATCTTTTCAAATTAGAGTTTTCTCTGGATATGTGCCCAGGATTGGGATTGCTGGGTCATATGGTAACTCTGTTTTTAGTTTTTTGAGGAACCTCCATACTGTTCTCCATAGTGGTTGCACCAATCTACATTCCCACCAACAGTGTTGTAGGGTTCCTTTTTCTCCACACCCTCTCCAGCATTTATTATTTGTAGGTTTTTTGGTGATGGCTAAAAAATTCTGACTTGTGTAAGGTGATACCTCATTGTAGTTTTGCTTTGCATTTCTCTGATAATTAGTGATATTGATCATCTTTTCATATGCCTGTTTGTCATCTGTATTTCTTCTTTGGAGAAATGTCTATTTAGATTTTCTGCCAATTTTTTGATTGAGTTAGTTTTTTTTTTTTTAGTATTAAGCTGCATGAGTTGTTTGTATATTTTGGAAATTAATCCCTTGTCAGCAGCATTGTTTGCAAATATTTTCTCCCATTCTGTAGGTTGTCTTTTCATTTTGTTTATGGTTTCCTTTGCTGTGCAAGAGCTCTTAAGTTTACTTAGGTCCCATTTGTTTATTTTTGTTTTTCTTACCATTGCTTTAGGAGAGAGGTCCAAAAAATTATTGCTACAGTTTATGTCAAAGAGTGTTCTGCCTATGTTTTCTTCTAGGAGTTTAGAATATCTGGTCTTATATTTAGGTCTTTAATCTATTTTATTTTTGTATATATATGGTGTGAAAAAATATTCTAATTTCATTCTTTTACATGTGGATGTCCAGTTTCCCCAGCACCACTTATTGAAGAGACTGTCTTTTCTCCATTGTGTAGTCTTGTCTCTTTTGTCATAGACTAATTGACCTTAAGTGCATGGGTTTATTTCTGGGCTTTCTATCTTGTTCCATTGATCTATGGGTCTGCTTTTGTGCCAGTACCATACTGTTTTGATTACTGTAGTTTTATAGTATAGTCTGAAGACAGGGAGCATGATTTCTCCTGCTCTGTTCTTTATCAAGATTGTCTTGGCTATTTCGGGTCTTTCATGTTTCCATACAAATTTAAAATTTTTTTGTTCCAGTTCTGTGAAAACTGCCATTGGCAATTTGATAGCGATTGCATTGAATCTGTAGATAGCCTTGGGTAGTATGGTCATTTTAATAATTATTCTTCCAATCCAAGAACATGGTATATCTTTCCATCTGTTTGTGTAGTCTTCAATTTCTTTCATCAACATCTTACAGTTTTCCAAGTACAGGTCTTTTATCTCCTTAGGTAGCTTTATCCCTAGGTATTGTGTTCTTTTTTATGCAGTGGTAAATGGGATCATTTCCTTCATTTCTTTTTCTGATATTTCATTGTTAGTGTATAGAAATGCAACAGATTTTGTATATTAATTTTGTATCTGGCAACTTTACCAAAACATGTGTCCATATTATTACTTAATGATTATAGCAATGTAATTTGCTTTACAAACAGGTATGTGTGTTTTATTCAGTTAACCAGATTGGAACTCATCAAAAGCAGGAAGGATATCTCCTATCTCTGCTACCCCCAAATGTCCTTGTACACTGTCATAGAACATACACTCCTTGGATGTTACTGACTATGACATGAAGAATAGGGTAGTATGTGTGAGAACAAGCAAACAAAGCAGAGGGCGTCATTAATCCTTAGTACTGTTGTGGCTCTGAATGACAGTGACTTTAGATATTATGTTTTCCACTTGCTTCTAGGTCTTATTTCCCCTTCAAGTGGACAGGTATATATCAACGGATATGAAATTTCTCAAGACATGCTTCAGATCCGGAAGAGCATGGGCTGGTGCCCCCAGCATGATATCTTGTTTGATAACTTGACTGTAGCAGAACATCTTTATTTCTATGCTCAGGTGAGTCAGTGGGTGATAGACTTGGTTTCCTCTGTATCCATTCTTGAGGATGGTAAGATAGCCTGCAGCTCTCTGACTCAACCTCAGAGGGACTTGAAACCTCTTATGGACACTATTCCCTAAACATTCAGGAAGAAGGGGTGTGGCATTTAAGATTTTTGAGTTAAAGGATTTCTAGAAAGTATTGTTCTAATTTTATTTCTTCCTTTTAGATGAAATTCACATAACATGAAATTCAACATTTTGCTCATTTTACAATGTAAAGTTCAGTAGTTTTAAAAATTATATTCACAATGTTATGCAGCCATCACTGCTATCTAATTGCAGAACATTTTCATCACCCCAAAAAGAAACCTGGATCCACTAGTGGTCATTTCCCATTCTTCCTTCCCCCCAGCCCCTGGAAACCACTAATCTGCTTTCTGTCACTATGGATTTGACTATTCTGAGTAGTTCATATGAATGGAATGATACAAAATGTGACCATTTGTGTCTGGTTTCTTTCACTTAACATAAGGTTTTCAAGATTTATCCATGTTGCAGCTTGTATCAATACTGCACTCCTTTTAATGGCTGAATATTATTCCATTGTATGGAATTGTATACCATATCTGTTTATCCATTCATCAGTTGATGGACATCCAGGTTGTTTGTACCTTTTGGCTATGTGAATAGTACCATGAATATTAGTCTTCAAGTTTTTGTTTAAACACCTAGTTTCAGTTCTTTGGGATATATATCTAGTAGTGAAATTCATGGGTCAAAAGATCTAACCCTGTGTTTAACATTTTTCAACTTTCTGAGGTACTTCCATTCTAGTAGCTGTGAATTGGTGTCTTATGGTGGTTTTGATTTGCATTTCCCTGATGCCTAATGATATTAAGCATCTTTGCTTATTGGTCATTTGTTTATTTCTTTGGAGAAATGTCTATTCAAGTCCTTTGCCCACTTTTCAATTGGGTTGCTTATTTTTTGTAGTTTAGTTGTGAGAATTTTTTAATGTATTCTAGATGGTAGACCCTTATCAAATATATGATTTGCAAAAACTTTCTCCCATTCTGTGCATTATCTTTTCCCTTGTTGATAATGTTCTCTGATGCACAAAAGCTTTAAATTTTGATGAAATTCAATTTATCTATTTTTTTCTTTAGTTGCTTATGCTTTTGATGTTATATTTTAAAAAGCATTGCCTAATATTTACACCTATGTTTCCTTCTAAGAGTTTCATACATTAGTTCTTTCTTTAAAAATATTTTAATTTATTTTATTTATTTATTTTTGGCTGCATTGGGTCTTTGTTGCTGCACACGGGCTTTCTCTAGTTGCTGCAGGCAAGGGGATACTCTTTGTTGCAGTTAGCAGGCTTCTCATTGTGAGCAGTGAGCAGGCTTCTCTTGCTGAGGAGCATGGGCTCTAGGCTTTCAGGCTTCAGTACTTGTGGCACATGGGCTCAGTAGTTGTGGCCTGTGGGCTCTAGAGCACAGACTCAGTAGCTGTGGCACATGGGTTTAGTTGCTCCATGGCATGTGGGATCTTCCTGGCCCAGGGATCCAACTTGTGTTCCCTGCATTGGCAGGCAGATTCTTAACAACTGCGCCACCAGGGAAGTCCCCCTACATTAGTTCTTTTTTAAAAAAATAATTTTATTCATTCATTTATTTATTTTTTATTGGCTGCATTGGGTCTTCATTGCTGCTCACGAGCTTTCTGTAGTTGAAGCTACTCTTCGTTGCTGAGAGTGGGAGCTACTCTTTGTTGTGGTGCACAGGCTTCTTATTGCAGTGGCTTCTCTTGTTGCAGAGCACAGGCTTCAGTAATTGCAGCATGTGGAATCAGCAGTTGTGGCTCGAGGGCTCTAGAGTGCAGGTTCAGTAATTGTGGGGCACAGGCTTAGCTGCTCCGCAGCATGTGGAATCCTCCTGGACCAGGACTCAAACCCAGTCCCCTGCATTAGCAGGTGGATTCTTAACCACTGTGCCACCAGGGAAGCCCCCCCATACATTAGTTCTTACATTTAGATCTTTGTTTATATGGTGTGAGGTAGGGGTCAAATTCATTCTTTTGCATGTGGATATCCAGTTGTCTAAGACCATTTGTTGAAAAAACTATTCTTTCCCCATTAAATGGTCTTGGCACCTTTGTCAAAAATCAATTGACTGGGACTTCCCTGGGGGTACAGTGGTTAAGAGTCCGCCTGCCAATTCAGGGGACATGGGTTCAATCCCTGGGCTAGGAAGATCCCACATGCCACAGAGCAACTAAGCCATGTGCCACAACTACTGAGTCTGTGCTCTAGAGTCCACGGGCCACAACTATTGAGCCCATATGCCACAACTACTGAAGTCCATGAGCCTAGAGCCTAGAGCCCGTGCTCCACAACAAGAGGAGCCACCATAATGAGAAGCCTGCACACCACAATGAAGAGTAGCAACTAGAGAAAGCCCATGTGCATCAACAAAGACCTAACACAGCCAATAAATAAATAAATTTATTTTTTAAAAAATCAATTGACCGTAGATATATGGTATTATTCCTGGACTCTCAAATTCTATTCCATTGTTCTGTGCATCTATCCTTATGCTGATACCACAATGTCTTGATTACTATAGCTTTATAGTAAGTTTTGAAATCAAATAATGGGAGTCCTCCAACTTTTTCCTGTTTTTAAGATTGTATTGCCTATTCCAGGTCCCTTGCATTTCCATATGAATTCCAGCTACCAGCTTGCCCCTTCTACTTTTTATTCTACTAATCTGCTGTGTCACTGCAGTGCAATTCAATGCTAATGATGGAGTCAGTGCACACTTCACATGCTAAGGGCACAGTTTCCCACAAGACTGCACCCACTTCAGAGAACAGCCACAAGCTTGGGAGATCCCAAACAAAGCACTTTCAACAACCTGGCCACAAATTCAGGAGTTCCCACTGCCCCCTCAGGTTCACTAATTCACTAGAATGACTCACAGAATTTAGGATTACAGTTTTATTATAAAGAATATAAATCAGGACCAGCCAAGGGCTTTCCTGGTGGTCCAGTGGTTAAGACTCTGTGCTTCCAATGCAGGGGGCCCAGGTTTGATCCCTGGTCAGGGAACTAGATCCCACATGCTACAATTAAGAGCCTGCACAGCACAGCTAAAGATCCCGCATGCTGCAACTAAAAAAATGATCTCACATGCTGCGATGGAGATCCTGTGTGCCACGACTAAGACCCAGCACAGCCAAATAAATAAATATTAAAAAAAAAAAACAGGACCAACCAAAAGAAGACACATGTAGGGTGTGATGTCTTGGAGGGTCCCAAATGAAAAGCTTGCATGTCTTTAGAATGTGTCACCCTCTGGCACATCACTATGTAGAGGGTAGCTCACCTAAACTTCAAGTGTCTAGTTTTCATTAGGGTTTCATTACATGAGCATGAATGATTGAATCATGGACCTCGTGACTGAACTCAATCTGCTGTCTTTCCCTCCCAGCAGATTGGGAGGTCAGATTGATATCATGGCTCAAAGCCCCAACCCTCAAATCACATGGTTGGTCTTTCAGGTATGACTAGCCCAGATCTTGATCACCTCATTAGCATAAACTCAGGTGTGGCCTGAGGGTACTACCAGGAATAACAAAGACACCCCTACCACTCCAAGGATTTAGAAGCCCCTACCAGTAACTGGGGCAAGAGGCCAGATTCTTTATCATACACACTTACATTGATTTTTAGTATGTTGAACCTTCCTTGCATTCCTGGGATAAATCCCACTTGGTCATGGTGAATAATCCTTTTAATATGCTGCGGTACTTAGTAGTAATAAGTCATATATTTAGATGGTTCAAGATGCAAAAGCCAGGAATTCCCTGGCAGTCCAGTGGTTAAGTCTCTGTGCTTTCACTGCCAAGGGCCCAGGTTTGATCCCTGGTTGGGAAACTAAGATCCCACAAGCCTCATGGTGCAGGCAAAAAATAATAATAATAATACAAAAGCCTTTTGTTTATCTGTTTCCCTGAAGGTAGTAAGTTTGTTGTGTATCTTTCTTATGTATAGTTGATGTATATACGATAGTCCCCACCCCCCCTTATTTGCAGGAGATTCATTCCATGACCACCAGTGGATGCCTGAAACCTCAGATAGTACCAAAACCTGTATTTACTATGTTTTTTCCTACATATACATACCTATGACAAAGTTTAATTTGTAAATTAGGCACAGTAAGACATTAACAACAACTAATAATAAAATAGAACAATTATAACAATATACTCTAATAAAAGTTATGTGAGTATGGTCTCTCTCAAAATATCTTATTGTACTGTACTTAACCTTGTGATTTGAGGTGATAAAATGCCCACATGATAAGATGAAGTCAGGTGAATAATGTAGGCATTGTAACACAGCATTAAGCTATTGACCTTCTGACGACACATCAGAAGGAGGGTCATCTGCTCCAGGTGATTCTGGATCATCACATCATGACAGCATCAATGGTTGGATATCAAGGGCAGATGATGTTGATGGTTGGGGATCCCGAACAGATGGGGAGTGGCACAAGATTTCAGAGTTCAAGATACTCAGAACAGTGCACAATTTAAAACTTAGGAGTTGTTTATTTCTGTAATTTTTCATTTAATCTTTTCAGACCACAGTTGACTGTGGGTAGTGGGTAACTAAAACTGTGGAAAGCGAAACCTCAGATAAGAGAGGACTGGTGTACAAGCAAAATACTTGTTGGACAGGTTGGCCTCCTGTTAGAAGCCTCTACCAGATCTCTGTCCCCTGCTGTTTCAGCTGAAAGGCCTGTCACGCCAGAAGTGCCCTGAAGAAGTCAAACGCATGCTGCACGTCCTCAGTCTAGAGGACAAGCAGGACTCCTGGAGCAGGTTCCTGAGTGGGGGGATGAGGCGCAAGCTCTCCATTGGCATTGCCCTCATTGCGGGCTCCAAGGTAGGGGGCAATGGGTCCTGGCTTCCTGAAAGACAAGGTCAGGGCCCCCACATGCAGTAGACAAACACGTTGGGACAGCGCAGCCCAGAAGTATTGCTTTCTAGCTCCCACTTGGCCTGGGCTGGCTGCAGGCCCTTCAGCCATGGCCCAGGCATCTCAGCCCTGGACGCCCTGGATGGGTAATCTGGTGTGGGCAGTACTGCTGCATCTTCATTGACCTCCAGCCACACAGGGCCTGCAGTGAAGCAGCCTGGGCCTGGGACATGGCTCTGCCGTCATCACAAGGCCGTTCCTCTGCCCTCCAGGTGCTGATACTAGACGAGCCCACCTCAGGCGTGGACGCCATCTCCAGGAGGGCCATCTGGGACCTTCTTCAGCAGCACAAAAGTGACCGCACCATCCTGCTGACCACCCACTTCATGGATGAGGCCGACCTGCTGGGGGACCGCATCGCCATCATGGCCAAGGGGGAGCTGCAGTGCTGTGGGTCATCGCTGTTCCTCAAGCAGAAATACGGTGAGCGGCTGCGAGCAGGCAGTGAGGCAGGCAGCCGAAACTCCATTCCATGTGGGGTCAGTGTTGCTGGTGCAGTGTGCTGGAGAAAGTGCCCACTGGGAATGTTCCTGCAGGGCCGCTGAGATCAGGCGGGGAGAGGCCTTCTCTAGACATCCTGTTCTGCTGCCTGTGGGGGGAGATCTGAGGCCCCAGGCAGAGGAGCTTGTGAGAATGAAGGAGTGAAGCAGAAAGAATCTCTGAGACTTGGAGTCAGAAGGTCTTGTTTGAGTTCCGCTCTGATAATTTACTCCATCTTCATCCTTGTTACCAAGTTAGTTCATCCTTTTTTAGCCTTAGTTTTCTGATCTACAAAATGAAGATTAAGAAACAATGTTCCTCAAAGAGGGAGCTAGTGCACACAGAAGTGTGAGTTATTTCCACAACTGGGTGTACGCCTCACTGGCATCCCAGCACAAATATCCTCCCCTTGTTTTCCTGGACCCCCAACCCTCTGGGTTTCCCTCTTATGTCTCTGACTGCTCCTCTACATCACTTCTACTTCTATATATGGAAGTGCCTTAGTTGCTTCACTTTTCTTTCTCTGCCCACTGACTTAGTGATCTCATCCAATGTCCTGACTTTAAATAGTTATCTGTGGGACCTCCCTGGTGGTCCAGTTGTAAAGAATATGCCTTCCAATGCAGTGGATGCAGGTTCGATCCCTGGTTGGGGAATTAAGATCCCACATGCAGCGAGGTAATTAAGCACGTGTGCCACAACTACTGAGCTCATGCGCCTCAACTAGAGAGCCTGTGTGCCGCAAACTACAGAGCCAACATGCTCTGGAGCCTGCAGGCCACAACTGGAGAGAGAAAACCCACATGTCACAACTAGAAAGAAGCCCGCACACTGCAACGAAGAGCCTGTGCACCGCAACGAAAGATCCCACGTCTCAACAAAGATCCCGTGTGCTGCAATTAAGACCCAATGCAGGCAAAAAAAAAAAAAATTGTCTGTGCTAAAAAATGTATATATCTCTGGCTGGACCTCTAAACTCAAGATTTGTGTGTCTAACTGCCTACTCCACACATCCACATAAACAGTGCACAGACCTGTCAGACTTGTCCAAAGCCTGTGCAGAGCTGAGCTCTAGCTCTTTACTGCCAAACCATCTCCCTCACAGTAGAAGCAGATCCATTCTTCTAGGTCTTGGCCAAAACCTTGGGGGCTCCCTGATCCTCTGTCTTTCATAGCCCATGTCTGACCCATCTGCAAACCCTAGTCATCTTGCCTTCCTCCCACCTCTACCACTTGCTAGCACGCTGGTCTAGGCTACTGTCCCCCTACCTGGATTGTTGCAGTTGCTTCTAACCCACCACTGGCCTCTGCCCAGTTGTCAGAATGAATGTGTCTATCTTCTGGTCAGTCTACCGATGACTTTCTGTCCCACTAAAAGAAGAAGGCAGAGTCCTGGGAGTGGCCCAAAGGCCTTGCTTGGCCTGGTCCTATTATCCCAACCACATTTCCTAATATTCTGCTTCTTTGCTCTGCTCCTGGCTCATGGCCCCCTTTCTTATCCAGCACACTGGGCCTACTCCTTCCTCTGGGCCCACGCATTGCCATGCTTTCTCCTCTTCCTCAGGTCTTCAATCCTTTTATAGATACCACATTCTCAGTGAGGCCTTCCTCGTGACCCTGTTTAAAGTCACAATCCCCGATAACTCTGTATCCCCTCCCCTGTTCATCTTTCTCCCTAGCATTTGTCACTAATATACACTAAATTTTACTTATTTATCTTATTATCTATCTCATATCCCTTTAATGAAAGCCCCTTGAGAGTAGGGATTTTTGTCTGTTTGGTCCACTGCTATATGTTCAGTACCTAGAAGAGTGCCTGTCACATCATGAGAGCTCAATGAATGTTTGTTGAATGACTACATTGCTTTAATGTAGTAACAAATGTTACTAGCAATTTCTGAAAGAATGTTTAGAGTACCATAAGGTATGTATCCTCAAGAACTTAATTTAATTATGATAGAGGTATCTTTGTTCTTAACCTTAATGTTCAAGACTCCTACCTACTAAATGTTCACTTCCCCATGGTAGTTATCACTTAAAGAGAGGGTTGCCCTTAAAACAACCCTCCTTCATTTTGCCTAGCATTGCTAAATGTGCTATTATCACCTCTGAATGGAGTTGAGACTCAAGAATAGCATTATAGACCTTCAGAGGCAAGTTCATTGTGATTTAAATTGGACCCTACAGGGCTCTCCTACTTCTCTATTCTGTGGAGCTGTCCTGTTCTAGGCTATAGAACACTAAGTGTGACTAAAAAGAATAAAACTGTTTCATGATATTTTAAATGTTGTTTCAGGTGCAGGATATTATATGACTTTAGTGAAAAAACCTGATTGTGACACAGAGAAGATTTCTCATCTGATTTATCAACACATACCAAATGCAATTTTCCAGTCCAGCACTGGAGAAGAAATAACATTTATACTTCCTAAAGAGAGCATGCACAGGTATGGACCTGAGAGGGCTGGAGTAATTGTTTGCATGTACAGTCGTCTCTCCTGTCCCTGTCCTCACCAACTGCACTCGATTTTGTAGTGGTCTGGATCCCCAGGCCCTCAGTATTTCCTACAAAGACGCCACACCCCAGCCAGAGTGCACTTAAGAATATAAGACTCTGATCATGTTACCTCCCTTCTTGAAAACTCTTAATGGCTCCCAGTTGCCTTCAAGTTAAAATCAAATTCTTTAAGATTGCTTTAGAGGGGCCCTTATTGTGTGAACTCTAATTACGAGCACCCAAGTAACTGAGCTCAGATGAAGATTTTACTTGATTTTCCTTTAAATTACAGTTGACCCTTGAACAACACAGATTTGAACTGCGTGGGTCCACTTATACGTGAATTTTTCCAATAAATAGGTTACTATGGTACTACATGATCCCCGTTTGGGTAAATCTGCAGATGTGGAACATTTGGATATTGAGGGCTGACTATAAAGTTATAAGTGGACTTTCGATGTGGGTTGGGAGCAGAGTTCAGCCCCGTAATTATTTCAGACCTCATATTAGTCCCCAATACTTCCTTCTCCCCCTCTCCTCAGTCCCCATGTTGCTTTCAGATAGGAATTTTAACTTATATTGTATTTCATGAAGAAACAACATCCAATAAGAACTCTGTTTTATCCCTGTCACAAACCTACAAACCTGCTTGTTTCAACACCAGCTCAAGTACCCACCCACCTCACCTTCTCAAGAATTCACTTATTTGATTATTTCCTCTCCCATCTACATCACCAGCTTCTCTCTCTTAGGGTCATTTCTGTGAAGATATTAGTGTGCTCTGGAAAAACACCCTCTTGAGCCTGCCTCTCTTTCCAGCCAGCACTCCATGCCCTACAACCGTGCACAGTCAAAACTCTCTAAAAATGGGCTAAGTGTATGGCCTGCTTTATCTCCTTGCCCATGCATTACTTAGTCTACTTCACAGTGGTTTTCATGCCCTCCCATCCAAACTGAGAAAATGCCTGTCCAGGTCATCTTAACATTTGAAAATCAGGTTGTTTGTTTTTTTGATATTGAGTTGAATGAGCTGTTTATATATTTTAATATTAGTCCCTTATCAGTCATATACTATTTGCAAATATTTTCTCCCACTCAGTAGGTTATCTTTTTGTTTGTCAATAGTTTCCTTTGCTGTGCAAAAGCTTTTAGGTTTAATTAGGTCCCATTTGTTTATTTTTGCTTTTGCTTCCTTTGCCTTAGGAAATAGATCCAAAAAAATATTGTTACGATTTATGTCAAAGAGTGTTCTGCCTACCTTTTCTTCTAAGAGTTTTATGATTTCTCATCTTACATTTATGTCTTTAATCTATATTGAGTTTATTTTTGTATATGATGTGAGAAAATGTTCTAATTTCATTCTTTTACATGTAGCTTTCCAGTTTTCCCAGCACAACTTAATGAAGAGACTGTGTTTTCCCCATTGCATATTCTTGCCTCCTTTGTTGTGAATTAATTGACAAACAAAAAGGTGCATGGGTTTATTTCTGGGTTCTCTATAATAGGGGTCCCCAACCCCTGGGCTGTGGACCGCTACTGTTCTGTGGCCTGTTAGGAACCGGGCCACACAGCAGGAGGTGAGCAGTGGATGAGCGAGCATAGCTTCATCTGCTGTTCCCCATCACTTCCCATTGCTTGCATTACTGCCTGAACCATCCTCCCTGCCCCATCTGTGGAAAATTGTCTTCTACAAAACCAGTCCCTGGTGCCAAAAAGATGGGGGACTGCTGCTCTATAATGTTCCATTGATCTATTTGTCTGTTTTTGTGCCAGTACCATACTGCTTTGATTGCTGTAGCTTTTTGTGTGATACCTCCAGCTCTAGTCTTCTTTCTCAAAATTTCTTTAGCTACTCAGGGCCTTTTGTGTTTCCATACAAATTTTAGAATTACTTGTTCTAGTTCTGTCAAAAATGTCATTGGTATTTTGATACAGATTGCACTGAATCTGTAGATTGTCTTGGGTAGGATGGTCATTTTAACAACAATTCTTCCAATCCATGAATACAGTATATCCACCTCTTTGTGTTGTCTTCAATTTCTTTCATCAGTGTCTTATAGTTTTCCAAGTACAGGTCTTTTATCTCCTTAGGTAGGTTTATTCCTAGATATTGTGTTCTTTTTATGTAACAATAAATGGGACTGTTTCCTTCATTTCTTTTTCTGATAATTTGTTGTAAGTATATAGAGATGCAATAGATTTCTGTATATTAATTTTGTATCCTGAAACTTTTACCAAATTCATTGATGAGTTCTAGTAGTTTTTTTTTGGTGGCATCTTGAGGATTTTCTATGTATAGTATCATGTCATCTGCAAACAGTGACTGTTCTACTTATTTCCTTACAATTTGGATTCCTTTTTTTTTTTTCTTCCTGTCTGATTGCTGTGGCCAGGACTTCCAACACTGTGCTGAGTGAAAGTGGCGAGAGTGAGCATCCTTGTCTTGTTCCTGATCTTAGAGGAAATGCTTTCAGCTTTTCACTGTTGAGTATGATGTTAGCTGCGGGCTTATATATAGCCTTTATTATGTTGATGAATGTTCCCTCTGTACACACTTTGTGGAGAATTTTTATCATAAATGAATGTTGAATTGTGTCCAAAAGTTCTTTCTGCATCCACTGAGATTATCATGTGATTTTTATTCTCTAAAATCTAGTTTGTTAATGTGGTGTATCACATTGATTGATTTGCAGATATTGAACCAACCTTGCATCCCTGGAATAAATCCCACTTGATCATGGTGTAAGAAACTTTTAGTGTGTTGTTGAATTCAGTTTGCTAATATTTTGTTGAGGATTTTTGCGTCTTTGTTCATGAGTGATATTGGCCTGTAATTTTCTTTTTGTGTGTGTGGTATCTTTCTCTGGTTTTGGTATCAGGGCCTTGTAGAATGAGTTTGGAAGCATTACTTCCTCTGCAATTTTTTGGAGTAGTTTGAGAAGAATTTTTATTCTTTAAATGTTTTGGTAGAATTTGGGACTTCCCTGCTGGTCCAGTGGCTCAACCCCTGGTAGGGGAACTAGATCCCACATGCATGCCACAACTAAGACTTCTCATGTCACTACTAAGTCCACATGCCACAACTAAAAAATCCTGTGTGCTGCAAATAAGCCCTGGTGCAGCCAAAATAAATAAATAAATATTTAAAAAAATAATAAATGTTTGGTAGACTTCACCTGTGAAGCCCTCTGGTCCTGGACTTTGTTTGTTGGAGTATTTTTTTAAATTACTGATTCAGTTTCATCACTGGTAGTTGGTCAGTTCATGTTTTCTATTTATTCCTGGCTTAGTCTAAGGAGATTGTACATTTCTGTGAATTTGTCCATTTCTTCTAGATTGTCCATTTCTTCTAGGCATATAATTGTTCATAGTAATCTCTTATATTCCTTTGTATTTCTGTGGTGTCCATTATAAGTTCTCCTTTTTCATTTCTGATTTTATTGATTTGGGCCCTCTGTCTTTTTTTCTTGATGAGTCTGGCTAAAGGTTTATCAATTTGTTTATCTTTTCAAAGAGTCTGCTCTGTTTCATCGATTTTTTTTCTATTGTTTTTTGTCTTTATTTCATTTATGTCTGCTCTAACATTTATGATTTATTTCCTTCTACTAACTTTGGGTTTAGTTTATTCTTCTTCTTCTAGTTCCTTTAGGTGTAAGTTTAGGTTGTTTATTTGAGATTTTTCTTGTTTCCTGAGGTAGGCTTCTATCACTATAAACTTCCCTCTTAGAACTGCTTTTCCTGCATCACATAGATTTTGGATTACTGTGTTTTCGTTTTCATTTGTCTCCAGGTATTTTTAAATTTCTTCTTTGATTTCTTCAGTGACTCATTTGTTGTTCATTAGCATATTGTTTAGCCTTCATGTGTTTGTGGTTTTTGCAGTGCTTTTCATGTAGTTGATTTCTAGTCTCACAGTGTTTTGGTCATAAAAGATGCTAGATATGACTTCAATTTTCTTAAACTTACTGAGACTTGTTTTTTGGCCTAGCATGTGACCTATCCTGGAGAATGTTTCCATATGCACTTGAAAAGAATGTGTATTCTCCTTCTGTTGAATGGAATGTTTTATATATATGTATATCCATCTGCTGTAATGTGTCCTTTAAGGCCAGTGTTTCCTTATTGATTTTCTGTTTGGATAGACTGTCTATTGATGTAAGTGGGGAGTTAAAGTCCCCTAGTATTATTATGTTACTATCAATTTCTCCCTTAATGTCTGTTAATATTTGCTTTATGTATTTAGGTAATCCTATGTTGGGTGCATAAATTGTTATATCTTCTTCTTGGATTGATCCCCTCATCATTATGCAATTTCCTTCTTTGTCTTTTGTTACAGCCTTTGTTTTGAAGTCTACTTTGTCTGATATGAGTATCACCACCCTGACTTTCTTTTCATTTCCATTAGCATGGAATACCTTTTTCTATCTTCTCATTTTTAGTCTGTGTGTCTTTAGATCTGACATCTCTAGTAGGCAACATATATATGGGTCTTATTTTGGTATTCATTCAGCCACTCTGTCTTTTGATTGGAGTATTTAGTCCATTTACATTTAAAGTGTAATTGCCAATTGTTAATTGTTTGGGGGTTGTTTTGTAGTTCTTTTTTTGTTTCATTATTCTTCTTTTGATCTCTTCCCTTGTGATTTGATGACTGTCTTTAGTGCTATGTTTGGATTCCTTTCTCTTTTTTGTGAGTATATCTACTACAGATTTTAAGTTTGTAGTTACCATGAGGTTTATGTATAGCAAACTATATCTATATCTATAGCTATATCTATAATTTCAAGTTGCTGATCTCTTAAGTTGGAACATATTTTAACAACTCTGAAGTTTTACTCTCCCCCCACCCCCTGCAATGTTTACTGTTTTTGACATCATATTTTACATCAATTTGTTTTGTGTATCTTGTAACTACTTATTGTGGATATAGACGATTGTACTACTTTTGTCTTTTAATCTTCCTAATAGCATTATAAGTAGTTGATTTAGTACCTTTACTGTATATTTGCCTTTACTAATGAGATTTTTCCTTTCATAATTGTCATATTTCTACTTGTGGCCTTTTCTTTTTGCTTAGAGAAGTCCCTTTAACATTTCTTGTGAAGCTAGTTTTATGGTGCTGAACTCTTACCTTTCATTGTAACACTTTTGATCTCCCCATTAAATCTGAATGAAAGCCTTGCTGTATAGAGTATTATTGGTTATAGGTTTTTCCCTTTCATCATTTTAAATATTGTGCCACTCCCTTTTGGCCTGCAGAGGTTCTGCTGAAATGTCAGCTGTTATGGGAGTCCCCTTGTACATAACGTGTTGCTTTTGCCTTGCTGCCTTTAATGTTACCTTTTTATCTTTAATTTTGCATTTTAACTACAATATGTTTTGGTGTGGCTTCTTTGGGTTAGTCCTTTTTGGTACTCTCTGTGCTTTCTGGGCCTGAATATCTATTTCCCTTCCCAGGTTAGGGAAGTTTTCAGCTATTATGTCTTCAAATGTGTTCTCGGCCGCTTTCTCTCTCTTTTTTGCTTCTGGGACTCCTGTAATGCAAATGTTAGTACACTTGATATTGTCCAAGAAATCTCTTAAACTGTCCTCATTTAAAAAAATTCTTGCTTCTGTTCAGCTTGAGTGATTTCCAATACTTTGTATTCTAGTTCACGGATCCATTTTTCTGTATCATTTATTCTACTGTTGATTCCTTCTAGTGTTGTTGTTGGGTTTTTTGTTTTTTTTTTTTTGGCTGCATTGGGTCTTTGTTGCTGTGTGCGGACTTTTTCTAGTTGTGGTGAGCAGGGGCAACTCTTTGTTGTGGTGCATGGGCTTCTCAGTGTGGTGGCTTCTCTTGTTGCAGGGCACAGGTTCTAGGTGCATGGGCTTCAGTAGTTGCAGCACACAGTCTCAGTAATTGTGGTGTGCAGGCTTAGTAGTGCTCAGTAGTTGTGGCTTGTGGGCTCTAGCGCACAGGCTCAGTAGTTGTGGCACACAGGCTTAGTTGCTCTGCAACATGTGGGAACTTCCAGATCAGGGATCAAACCCGTGTCCCCTGCATTGGCAGGCAGATTCTTAACCACTGCACCATCAGGGAAGTCCTCCTTCTAGTGTATTTTTTACTTCATTTATTGTATTCTTCACCTCTGTTTCATTCTTTTTGGTATTTTCTAACACTTTGTTGAACTTCTCACTGTGTTCTCCCATATTTTTCCTGAGTTCTTTGAGCATCTTTAGGATCATTACCTTGAACTCTTTATCGGAAATGACTTCACTTAGTTCTGCTTCTGGGGCTTTATCTTGTTCCTTCATTTGGAAAATATTCCTCTGTCACCTCATTTTGCCCAATTCTAGCTATTGTTATTTTTATGTATTTGATAGATTGTTTACACTTCCTGATCTTGGAGAAGTGGCCTTAGGTGGGGACGTCACATCCTATGCATCTGAGCAGTGCACTCCTGTCTGGTTACCAGAGCTCTATGCTCTACAGGTGCTTCCTGTATCAGCTATGCATGCTCTTCTGTTGTGGAAGGCTGACTACTCTGGGCAGTCTAGTAGGTGTGGCTGGCTCCTGGTCCAGTTGGTTGCCAGGCTCTCAGGGAAGTTATTTAACTTCTTAGCACTGTTCTCAATGAGCTGTTTAGAGGATTCACAGAGTTAATAAATGGAAAAGGGCTTAGAATGGCCCCTGGCATTTAGCAAGTATTACAAATGTAGCATTGTTATTTCTTTTTACTCAAAATAAAGGAGATGAATTAATAATTTATTTTGCATCTGCGATGTGCTATGTGTATGTGTGATTTGTCCTTACAGAAAGTTTTTTAAGTAAATGCTATTATGCTCATTGTTCAAGTTCAGTCATGAACCTAGAGAGGAACACAGTTGAGATTTGAACAAGTATCTTCTTGACTCCATAGCCCATGCTTTTCCTCTGTAGAAAGCCAAAGGTGATAATGAGGGATTCACCTTCCACCTTTGAGGAATAAAACTGCTCTTCCCTTCCAGGTTTGAATCTCTATTTACTGACTTGGAACTGAGGCAGGAAGAACTGGACATTGCCAGCTTTGGGGCCTCTGTTACCACTATGGAAGAAGTCTTCATTCGGTAAGCAAATACAAAACTATAGACCCAAAAAATCTTAGGGTTGAAAGGGATCTTAAACATTGCTCTGTGCTTGAATCCCTTCTGTAACATCCTCACTGAATGGTCTTCCAGCCTCTGACTAGTACTCCCAATAATAGGGATATTGGTTAATGTAGAAAATATAGAGTGTAATATCATCCAACAAACATAATTTTAACATAAATTTCTAGGAATGAAAAACGAAAAAAGACATTGTATTAGTTGGGATGCTTTTGATTGTAAGTAATAGATAACCCTAACTCAGCTGGTTTAAACAATTAGGAAGGTTTATTATTTCATCTAAAAAGTTTCCCAAGGTAGGGCAGCTTTGGGATTGGCTGATTCTTCCACCAAGCTATTTGAAAGTAAAGAAGCAGTGATGCTGGCTCAGTGCTAGGAAGGCCTTGAGAGGGGGCATTCCAGGTAAACTACCCAGGAGGCCACACTAGGCCATAAAGTGGCAAGAAGAACAGGTAAATATTATTTTATCCAATCTAGTAATATTTGTCTTCTAAATAGAATATGTAGGCCATTTATAGCATTACTTATGATACATTAAAATTTATATCTATCACTTTATTTTGTATTTTCTACTAGTCCTGCTTAATCTATATGGTTTATTCTCTCCCTTTTTTGGGTTATTTTTTCTCATTCTATATTTTCCTCCCTATTGCATGCTAGTCAGAAACTATATATTCTTATTGTATTATTTTAGTAGTAAGCCTAGATATTGAGATACACATATATAATTTATCAAAATCTCAGGTGAATTAATATCTTTACTCTGTTTCTGGAAAATACCAAGACCTTGGAACACTTTAATTTTATTCACACACATCCCACCATCACCAGCTTATATACTATTGTTATATATTTTATTTCTCTTTTTTAACTCCACAATACATTATTATTGTTGTTTGGGGAAGACAATGGTCATTTAAATTCATGTACATATTTAGCCCTTTCTGTTTTTCCCTCACGGTTCTCACACAACTTTCCTTCTGCTGCAGTACATTCTGTACCATATCCTTCACTGTTTTTACGCTGGTGCCCAACACTCTCTGTTATTTTGGTCTGGAACTGATTTTATTTCTCTCAGATTTTTGAAGGATATTTTCTTTGTTGATCCTTTTGCATTCGTTCTTACTGTAGCCATATATTTTAGGTATACTTCTTATAAATAGCATATAGCTGGAGTTTAAAAAATCATTAATTTGTCTTTTAAATAGAAGCTTTGGTCCTTTACAACTAATAAAAATTCTAATTTATTTGGCTTTAAATCTACCATGTTTTATATTTATGCCACCAATTCCATATTTTCTTATTTCCTTTCTAGTCTTTTGGATTGATTTAGCGGTTTTTTTTTTTTTTTTTTACTTTATATTTTCTCCTCTATTAGTTTAGAATTTGTAACTTATTTTGCTGTTCTCTTAGTGGTTATCCTAAGATTACAATGTGTTTTTAAAAATTTTTTATTTATTTATTTATTCTTTTATTTTATTGGCTGCGTTGGGTCTTCATTGCTGTGTGTGGGCTTTCTGTAGTTGTGGAGAGCAGAGGCTACTCTTCACCTCCGTGCTCAGGCTTCTTATTGCGGGCTCTAGGCACAAGGGCTTCAGTAGTTGTGGCACATGGGCTCAACAGTTGTGGCTCACGGGCTTAGTTGCTCTGCAGCAAGTGGGATCTTCCTGGACCAGAGCTTAAACCTGTGTCCCCCTGCATTGGCAGGCAGATTCTCAATCACTGTGCCACCAGGGAAGCCCACAACATGCATTTTTAACTTATTAAAATCTATTATAAACTAGTACATTTACCACATTCCAGACAATGCAAGGTATGTAGCACACTTAAATTCCATTAATCCCACTTACAGAGATATGTGCTATTTGGTTCAACTAATTCAATCCTGTATATATTTAAAAACCCATAATACATTACTGTTTTTGTGCAATCAGTATTCATTTAATGTTAGTACATATGCATAA